>NW_020664439.1:28003038-28080813 GCF_002925995.2 Terrapene triunguis | reverse complement strand
GGGCGGGGCCCCGTGGAGTGTCCTCCTTTAGGAGGCTCCAAATATGGTAACCCTACTGTATCTACACCTAATACTGGGAGTAGTCCTTACTACTGGAAGAAACATCACTGCATTTGCTGAAGCCATGTCTACACTGCAAACTTTGCTCGCCACAAGTTATGTCAGTGTGAAGTTGCTGCAGTCAGTATATAGCTTGTGCGCATGCATACTTGGCTGCTTGTGTTGGCGCTACATGTACACATAAAAAGCGAGTGTGTTGATGTGAAATGCAGCGTCCACCCTGTGGCATGATGCCTTTTGGGGAATTTTCGCAATGTGTTGTGGGGTCCACCTGAATTGTGCAGGGAGGTGGGAGGTCCTGGGAGCAAGGGGTCAAGTTCCCAGTGTGCAACTTTCTCCACCCCAGCCCATCCCTATCCCATAATTTTTGTGTCTTTTTCTTCAAATCCCACAAACTGTGCAACACTTTTCACTGTCCACCATCTCTGACAAAAGCATGGAGCCTGCACAGCTCTGCACTATTATCATGAAAATTGCAAACACAGGAGGAACGTGGAGCATTTGCAGTGCTGTAGGAAGTACCATAACAATGGGGGAGATGGCAATTTCTTTGAGGACAGATTGTTAAGGGATACCGTGAAAACCAATTCAAGGTTGTTGATGTTCATGGAGCGGCCGCATACGGTGGAGTGCTGCTTCTGGGCCTGAGAAATGAGCACCGGCTGCTGGGATCTCCTCCTTATGTGGGTTTGGGATGATGAGCAGCAGCTGCAGAACTTCTGGATGTGAAAAGCCACATTGCTGGATCTGTGTGCCAAGCTTGCTCCAGCCCTCGAGCACATGGACACCAGAATGAGAGCTGCACTGACGGTTGAGAAGTGAGTGGTGATTGCCCTGGGGAAGCTTCCAATGCTGCGTTGCTACTGGTCAGTGGGAAATAATTTTGGAGTTGGAAAATCCATAGTGGGGGCCGCTGTCATGTGAGTTTGCAGGGCCGTTAATCATATCTTGCTACATGGGAATGTGACTCTAGACAATGTGCAGAACAGCATGGATGGATTTGCAGCTATGGATCTCCCAAACTGTGGTGGGGCGATAAGTGGCCTGCATATCCCTATTTGGCCCAGCCCACCTTGCCCCAGAATATAT
The DNA here is from genome assembly GCF_002925995.2 of Terrapene triunguis. Taxonomy (NCBI): domain Eukaryota; kingdom Metazoa; phylum Chordata; order Testudines; family Emydidae; genus Terrapene; species Terrapene triunguis. The sequence goes on along the minus strand of NW_020664439.1, from coordinate 28,079,664 downwards.
CAACAGAAAGGGCGATTTTTCTATGGTTATGCAAGCATTTGTGGATTATCAGAGATGCTTCACTGCGATCAATTGTGGGGCTCGTCAGGGACGGTGCACAACATTTGCATCTTTAAGAACACCAGACTGTTCACGATGCTGCAAACCTGGACATTTTTTCTTTGACCAGCAGATTACCATTGACAATGTTGAAATGCCAGTAGTGATCCTGAGGGCCCCAACCTACCTCTTGCTCCCCTGGCTAATGAAGCCATACAAGGGACCACCCTGACAGCTCGAAGAAAAGATTCAACTGGGAGCTCAGCAAGTGCAGAAAGACAGATGAATCTCCTGTAGAACTTTGAAACCCTCATCTTTTGTCAGTTAATTAAACAATTCATGGTCTCACTCCCATTTTTTCCCCCAGGATGGAAAACCTATCTGCTCAACTGTCCATTGGCTGAAAAACAAAGTTCTTACTTCTACTATTGCTTGGGCCTGGTCCACACTAACCCCCCACTTCGGACTAAGGAACGCAAATTCAGCTACGTTAATAACGTAGCTGAATTCGAAGTACCTTAGTCCGAACTTACCGCGGGTCCAGACGCGGCAGGCAGGCTTCCCCATCGATGCCGCGTACTCCTCTCGCCGAGCTGGAGTACCGGCGTCGACGGCGAGCACTTCCGGGATCGATCCGGGATCGATTTATCGCGTCTAGACAAGACGCTATAAATCGATCCCAGAAGATCGATTGCCTGCTGCCGAACCAGGAAGTAAGTGTAGACGTACCCTTGGAGATTAAACTCACTTCAGTAATGGGAGCAGCCAAACTACAATTACACTCCTTCAATGCAAGTCCAAGTCCCTGTTCTTATATGGATGAGTCTCCTAAATATTTATCAGTATAATGAAAGAAGTCCAAGATAAGTTTAATATTATGATAATTAGTTGCAAGTCTCCTTGATATGGTGTCACCTTTGTCCAAAAGAAAAGTTCCTCCAAAAGCAGTCTGCACCAAGGTGGGAAGTGAACATCAGAGTCAAAAATAGTCTTATACCAGAGTGTCTCCTATCAGTGGAATAAAGATGTGCCATTAAAAATACTTCTGTTAATTTACTGTATTGATTTTTAATTGCACATTAACGTTTTGCACTGTTTTTGGTACATAATCAATTTTTATTTTTTGGAAGATTCTGGGACGGTGAGAGTTATAGATACCCCCTAACTCAAATCATATCTTCCTGAAATACATGACTTGCTCCTCTACATCTCTCAATTCTCTAAAATATTTGTATACTCCTAGTCATTTTGATAGGAACAGTTAACCAGGAGTGTCATAGAAGTTGAATTCTATTCCTATTGTCCATTGGGACTACTCATTTGTTTATAGTTAGTCATTTAAGTCCTTTGCTGGATCAGGGCCAGAATGCTCAGCACTTTGCAGAACAGAGCCCACAATCAGGCTTCCCATATTTCTCAAAGTGTACAGTGGCTGCCCCTAACAATTTAATTAGTGAAAGATGACTCTTAAGAGTATGAGATGTCAGATCAGGCAATTAATAATATCAGAGCCAGGCAAACATGCAGATTATCATGAGGATTTGAGCAGAGAACAGAATTTGTCTGGAAAGCTAAACAGTGTGATCTGATTGTGAGAATATTTTGAAGACCTGTGCAATTCTTTAATTTATAATTTATACTAGATTGTTTAAAAAGGTGTGAAAAAGAAGGTACATGGAAAATACAGGAGCACAGAGAGTTTGCATTATTGTGTGGAGAAGAAAGGAACAAAATTTGAAGAGATAGGGGATAGAGGCAAGAACAATGGCACCCATAGCAACAACAACTTCTAAAGGTGAGATATAGTATTCTCCAATACTAGTGTCCACCCGTTGATCTTAGTATCACGGAATGTTAACTCAATACACAAGTGAGAGGAAAGCCCTCCTGCAGGGACAAAGAGACCCCCACCACTGCGAGTAACATACAATAGCAACTCATTGTTTACAGTACAATGCAGAAAGGAATATAAGATACAGCAGCAAGGAAAGGTCAACAGAAGAAGCATAACCCCTAAACCTGCTCATTCATTTATATGGAATACAGGCCATTAAAATATGGAGTAGGAAAGGGAAAGGAATGGGGAGGATTTGGGGCCAGTAGAGAAACCATGAATAAAATAAAATGCCCAAACATGTAAAATTACTGAGACACAATTTTTACTACACCCTCCATACAATTCAGCTGAAATAGCACTTGATAAAAATATCAAATTTGTCCTTATGTTTCTAACATGGACAATGTATTGTCCATGCACTGTGAATCAAAAAGGAGAATTTTCCATGTCGTTTTATGCCGCAAGGGGAGGAGAAGATTGGTGGTTTGGGACTCTCAAAATTTGGATTCAAATTCTCACTTCTGCCACAGACTTCTTGTGTGACCATGGAGAAGTGACTTCATTTCTGTATTAATGAGCTCCCTTATCTGTATGACTTCCTGGTCCGCACCCACCCTTTCTGTGTCTTGTCTATTTAGGCCTCAATCCTGCAAATATTTGTGAAATCAGCGGTGTCCTACACAGATGCAGGTGCATAGTCATTTGCAGAATCAGGGCATTAGGATTGCAAACCATTCAAAGCAGACTGTTGCTTATGTGTTTGTATGACACCAAACACAATGGAGTCCTGATTTTGGTAGGAGCTTCTAGGTGCAGTCATAATACAAATAACAGCATTCACCTACAATTGCCAAGGACTGGACCCCTGGTAGCTGTGTGATTTATAACACAACTTAAGAAGATTCTGAGTGAAATGAGTTGGTATTATTATAACTATATCAGTCAAAAAGAAGGGGTTTCCTGCAGAGATGACTGCATTTTTTAGACTTCTCCCTTTATGCTCACTGTCACATAATAGATAAATAAATTAAATAAAATAAAAAACCCACAGTTTTGATTTTTCCTGTCCTTGAGGGAGATATTGATGACACCATCCAGTCCTCATAAATGGCTCATTCCTCTGGGAAAGTTGGCTTCTCCACTGAAAATTGGAGGAAGGAAACCATACCTTACCTTAAGGAAAATTGGCCTTGAAAATGTTTTAGGAGACGGACCATGCTGGGGCCTTTGCCACTCCAAGTGCTCAAGTCAATCATATCTAAGGAAGACAGTGATTCACAATAAGAGGAACAAAACCCATAGACTGATTTCATTAATTAGGGCCCACTCCTGCAGGCCTGAGGCCACTCTGAATTCAGCAATACTTCCCTGGTGAAGGGCTCACAAAATTGGGCTGTTAATTGTGAATACCAAAATGTAAGCTAAAATTAAAGCAAAATAGAAATGTTATTCTTTAAATAATGAAAGAGTCACCTGTTTGTCTGAAACCCTAAGCGAATGCCAGGCACCATAAAGCAGTGTTCTATTATGTTAAGAACTCCTCTTAGTGGTGCTTATGTTGCCTTAATGTATCATCTGAAATGCTATATGACAAAGAAGGCTCCAATATGGTTGCATCTTACCAACATTATCTATGCTCCAAATGGATAGCCCATTCACTAGAAGTCCTGGACCAAGGCAGACACTCAATCACTTATACGATTCCCTACATTCTTTATAACAACTCTAAGGCTATGTCTACACTATCACGGTAAGTTGACCTACTCTATGCAACTCCAGCTACATACCTTAAGTCGAGTTACCGCGGGGTCTACAACTCCCATCGACTTACCTTACTCTTCTTGTTGGGGGTAGAGTACAGGGGTCGACTGCAGAGCGATCTGCAGTTGATTTGGCGGGTCTTTACTAGACCCTCTAAATCGACCGCCGGTGGATCAATCTCAGAGCATCGATCCCGGTTGTAATGTAGACCTGCCCTAAGATAGATATCTATTGTAAGAATGATGGGACTATATAGACTATAAGCTTTGTGGGACAGGGACATTCTTTTTGTTATGTGTTGGTACAATGGGCACCTGGTCCTTGACTAGGGCCATTAGGCACTACTGCAATATGTTGCAGCATGTTGTGATGTCAGGATTGTTCAGCTTCATAGACAGAGATGCTCCTGATGCTCTACCACTGACATCCCTGGCCAATATTTCTGTGAAGTGAGAAGCAAACTGAGATATAAAATTCATGGATAGTATGTGGTAGGAGATAATGTGAAAGCAGACAGGATGGGGAAGTTGATTTTGTTATTACTGCAACAAAAAATACTATACCATTTTGGTTAAAAATTGGCCGCATGTGAAATTTGCTAGCACTGAATATATTAAAGATGAAGCCTTTTCATAAACTCATGCCAACATGGGGCCAGATATTAAGGAATTACTGATAACTGGCTCTAGGCAAATGAGGCAGGTTCTACACAACTGGGTATATGCAAACAATCTCTATTGCTTTACTGTGGCAAGAATGGCACTCAGAGGATATGTCTTTTGTGATATAGAATAAATGGCCTAACAGTACTCTACTGGGTAATATGCACATTTTACTGAGATCCTGGAAGGATTCCATCATTTCAAATATAAAAGAATGATCCACAGCCATGGCATAAATTGCTGGCCTTAAAAGGCTTATTTTTAGATGATGAGGATAAAATGGAAGATTTTGATGAGATATAGTCTTCTCTTCCTTCCCCAGAAATTAATTGTTCAATTTAATAAACTAACAGGTGGTTCCACTTCAGGCAGAGCAGATGTTAGACTGAATGAATGAAGTCCCCTCTTGTGATCAATTCATCCCCAAGCTATTTCTTTCTTTATATTTTTCCCTTTCTCTTTTTCCTCATCTCTTTCCCCCTTATTTTCTATCTGATTTATGAGCAGCTACAGTATGAAATGTTTTGTCTGAACTATATGAATATTGATGACTCGGTAGTGTTGATTTTGGCTGTATTAATAACTTTTGTGCACGTCCTGAAAATGCCTACTTTTCACGATGCAGCATGGACCGGTACTGCAGTACCTGAGGCTCTCCTTGGAATATATTCATTTCCTAGACCAGTTTTTCAAAAAGTGGCATCCATTTGTAAGTGTGAAACTTGGGTGCACCAATATTTGCATGCCTTTCTTTAGTAGATTATCTACAAAAAAAATTACTTATACACACAGATGATAGAATTAAATATTTTAGAGAAATGGAGTTTGCATACATAAATTGTTTCACTCTGTATTCGAATACTAATGCTCAGAAAATGCATAGGCAAGTGTTTGCATGTGCACAAATAGAGGATGGGTTGTGATCCCTTTGAGAATGTGGCCCATGCCTATATATAAAAATTGTATTACATATTTTCCATGTAGAACTCAAAAATGATAATTTATTTTATGGATAGCACATCTTAGTGCATGGGAAGGAAGAAAGTATTCACTGGGGCCTTGGAAAGACTGGAAAATAATAATAGGGAGATACTTCATAAGAAGCTTTATGGGATTATCCAAACATTCAGAACCTTCTGGAGTCCACTTATCATTAGACTGAATCCTGGTGATATAAAAATATTCAAGGAGTTAGAATGTGCCTCCAAGATGTTCTGCATGCAATCAACTCTCCAGTTTGAAACACCTTAAAAGAAAGTGTTCAGCCAGGCTGACAGTCCAGTGTAATTTAATATTAACATTTTTTTGGGGTAATTTAAAATATCCATGTCAGACAATATACAGCACATAGTTATGTAGACTGGATAATTATACTGGATGAAAAGCAAATACAGCCGCAAGTCAAAGAGGAATGGTTTTAAATATACATATATTGGGAACAATCCTGAAATTAAAGAGAATTATGTATGAAAGTCTTGTAAAACTGAGCCTTTTAGGGGAGATTTTCAAAGGCACAAAGGGCAGGTAAGTGCCCAAATCCCATTGAAGCTCAAAGGGAATTGGGCCCCTAATTCCCATTGGTATCTTTGGAAATCACCTCCTTAAAATTTAAAAACCTTGCAATAAAAAGCCATTGTATGTCTGCTGCCTGTTTGGTCATACTTGTGTCTCCTTTTATTTTAACAACGGAGCCAAATTTTTAATTTCCTTTCTGATAATTTCTAAGTTTTGCTGATGTGTATTTGGCTGTGCAGTAACAAGAGGCAATAAACAATGTTAGAACATAATTACTGGTTTCCTTCTGGAAGCTTTGGAAGTAAGACCCAAGTATTTATTATGTTCTACACAATAGATTTAAGGACTTGGAAGCATTCAAACACTAAATTCATATAATACATAATTAGTTTGAAAAAAGTAACTTGGCAGTCAGAGCTTTGTTCACACAATTTTTATTACTAGTAATTTTATTACAGAACTAAAAATAAAATCTGAGGTCATACTGAACAACAGTTTGTTCTTAATAAGGCACCTACACTTATTAGTAACTACTAATTTTCAAACAAATTTGGAACACTGTTTATCTGGCTTTTTGATAAGAGACCACACCTACTAGGGGCCTGTAACAGGATGGCTTGCACCTTTAAGGGCTGGAGGCCTAGAGCCAGCCTACCCCAATTACTAAGTAGGCACACCTGAGGTGATTATAGCTGATTTCCCCTATAAGAGCAGCAGGAAGCTGCAGCAGGGGAAAGGAATGATCAGGAGGCAGTAGAGCAGGGGTAAGCAACCTACGGCACGCGTGCCAAAGGCAGCATGTGAGTTGATTTTCAGTGGCACTCACACAGCCCGAGTCTTGGCCACCGGTCCGGAGGGCTCTGCATTTTAATTTAATTTTAAATGAAGCTTCTTAAACATTTAAAAAACCTTATTTACTTTACATACAACAATAGTTGAGTTCTATATTATAGACTTATGGAAAGAGACCTTCTAAAAACGTTAATTTAAGGTTTCGCGTACCAGTAATACATTTTAGAGTGAATAAATGAAGACTCGGCACACCACTTCTGAAAGGTTGCCAACCCCTGCAGTAGAGGAAGTGGAGAGAGTGAGAAAGGCTCCTTCAGGGAAGACCCTGAGTCCAGGGGAGTTGCTCCAGCTGTAAAGGGCTGGGCTTAGCCTGCTAAAGCAGGGAAGACCCTGAGACACCAGGGAAATTTGAGAAAGTACCTCAGGGAGGAGCCACTGTGCCCAGCTTAAGGCTGGAGGGAAGATTTTTGTGTTTAATTTTGAACTTTAAGATAATAAAACTGACCCTAATGAGGGCTTTATTGGACTTGTAAAAGCCTCTTTTTTTGAGTTTGAGGAATCAAGAGGAGAAACTCAGTCAAGGGGCTACTTGCAGGGCTAGCCCAATGCCACAAGGGGGCGCCTGGAAGCAGGCCACTCCTTGATAGGGCCAGATCATTTCCTGGCGCTCTCTGGAGGGTGAGGGCCTCTCATTCATAGCTCTCCCATTGTCCATGTGGAAAGAGTAGTAGTATATTTTCAGCAGTATTCCCACTGTAGCCTTAATGCAAAGTCTTTCAGTGGCCCCTGACTCCACATAGAAGGGACTCAAGGACGGAACTGCAGAGGTACAAAGGAATGGAGGAGGGAAGCCACTGCTCTCTGCTGAACTGTCACCCTGCTCTATGCCTGTATTGCTATGTGGAAATCCAGGCAGGCCATGGTACATCTAGAACAATGTTTCTCAAACTGGGGTTGCTGCTTGTGTAGGGAAAGCCCCTGGCGGGCTGGGCCGGTTTGTTTACCTGCCCCGTCCGCAGGTCTGGACAATCGCAGCTCCCACTGGCTGCGGTTCGCAGCTCCAGGGCAATGGGAGTTGCAGGAAGTGGCGCGGGCAGAGGGACTTACTGGCCGTCGCTTCCAGCAGCTCCCATTGGCCTGCAGCGGCGACCCCAGTTTGAGAAACACTGATCTAGAAGCTAGGTCCCTTCTGGGGTTGCTACTGAGCAGCTACAGGGGACCCAAACAACACCAGGCAGCAGGGCTAACAGAGCAGCAATTGTCTCTGCAGCGTGGTTCCTATGTGTGGAAATTACTATGGAATTCTGTGACACACAGGATTGAGTGGAGGCACAGTTTCCATACCTGCAGTCCCCTCCCAACACATCTCAGCAGAGGGGAAAAAATGTCCTCATGGAATTTTTCTCCCCTTTGGTCTTTCCTATGACTTTTCTCCTTGGAGCCAAGTGCTGGCCCAAGATAATTGACATTTTTTGATCTTTTATCATCATGTAATGGATTACAATTGTTTGTAAGAGTAAACAGCATGCTAGTTAATTCAGAGTAGTTTATGGAAATGTTTTTTAATTCTAATCATGAGGGCAATACATAGTGCTCTTAAAAATTGTAAGTTAGCATAGTATGTACAATTCCTGCCAAGGAGGAATAGTCTTCAAAGTAATATTTGGATGCTTTTTTGGGCCACGATACAGCTTTCTCTATTGTAAACATGATGCAAAAGAATTTACTGAAGTTGGAATATTATTGTTTGTAAATTAATTTGAGACTCACAAAGTTAAGGCTATATTACAAACACACACACTTACTTTACACTTTGATTTCCTATGTGAAAACTCTCTAATGGGCAATATTTAGAAATCAAACAGTCTTGTGTAGCAGTTAATCTTCTGCATGGACAACGCCAAGTTTAAATCCAGTCCAAATGCCACTTCTCAGTCACAGCTTTAAAGGATTAAAAATGATTAAAGTGGTATTTGTCTACTTGCCTGATACATAAGTTCATGTCAATGTTATCTTGAAAATTGACATTCAGTTTCATCTTTGAGGTGAGAGAATAAGCTGTTGATTACTAGCTTCAGAGAAGAAAATGGATTAGCTATAATGTAATTAGAGTTCTATTCACAAATGATTATTTTAGTACATTGCATAACACACATGGGTAAGTAGCACATAGAATAGAAGAGTAAAATTAGAAAGTATTTCATTGTGAAGTTTGCATTCGGGCTTTATTTTGCATAGGGCTACATGCTCAATATATGAAGCTTTAATTTAGTAAGGCCGAAGTACTGTCACAGACAATGTAAGATGCATTTAATTCAGGCTGCACAAGTATTTCAATTGAAATTTGAGATTTACTTTTTAACTATGACAAAAGATTTGCTCCTGCAAGCCTTACTCATTTGAGTTATCCTTATTCAATCTGGATTATTCCTGTGAGTAAGAAACACTCAGCTATTTGTTCCAGGAGCAGGCCATATTTATATTTATTTTTCCTGAGGGAGGCTGTTAGGAGGGAGAGAGGATATCTCCAGGCATTTTTGAATGAGTCCCCTTATTGTCATCCATTGCCTCATGTCTCAAAATGTTCCCCAAACCAGGACACATACTAAGGGGTTCCTGTTTTTCATTTTTTCTGAGGGAAAGACGAAAGACTATCAGGTTAGTTGGAATTAGGGTTGCCAACCCTCCAGGTTTGTCCTGGAGTCTCCAGGAATTAAAGATTAATATTTAATTAAAAATTATGTCATGCGATGAAACCTCCAGGAATATGTCCAACCAAAATTGGCAACCCTAAGGGGAATGCAACTGCATAGGAGTTTCTTTTAATTAACGTATTTTACTACTCTCTCTGTAGCAGTTAGCTAGTCTAATTACAGAAAATTAACATGCAAAATAAGTTATTTGAATGGTAAGTAAAATAAACGGTACTTGCTTCTTACCCTGAAGGTCACTAGACTCTGGATCTGATGGATTCCACAAGGGGAGCAAATTCCAAAGAGGGGAGTTCTCACCCCAGTAAGCCCTAGTGCCAGGCACGGAGGGCTCAATTCAGTCATGGTTAAGGCTACAATTTAGTCATGGGTATTTTTAGTAAAAGTCATGGACAGGTCATGGGCAATAAACAAAAATTCATGGCCCTTGACCTATCCATGACATACTATAAATACCCCAGACTAAATCTTGGGGGGCAGGGCCAGATGCAGTACCAGCTGCCAGGGGCTGCTGAGTAGCAGCTGCTCCAGCCTCTCTGGGGATCACCGGCAACTGCTTGGGTGGCCTTGGGGTCGCTGCAGAAGACAAACAGAGAGCCCTAGTCATGGTATAAGCAGCTTTTACACCACTGCCCTCCATGGAATTGCATTCACTTACAGCAGGCTTGAACTTGGACCAGGGTGTTCAAAACCTAGGTTCTAGTTAATGCTGCCCAGCAGACCTTAGCTGCCATGATGGGATATAGGGCGAGAGGGAAGCTCTCCAATAACCCGGTCCAGGCAATCCAGGCTTTTAAATGTCAGCACCAACACCTTGAATTGCACCTGAACGTGAACAGTAAGCCAGTGCACAGACTCAAGCACAGGTGTTAAGTGAACTGGAATGAACCACACTGGGACCCAGAAAACTCCGTTTTCTAGTAGTGGGGCATTGTGGTGGACTTCAAATGTGGCCCTGAAAAGGTAACAAAGACAGAAATAATTGTTGTAAGGTCTGATCTGGATTGGGGAGAACACTTGTTCATTCTTTATTTTGCCAGTATAGCTTTTATCTCCTGCTCAAAGAAACTGAAGTGAATACTCAGCAAACTAGGGTAGGAAAACTCTTACCGGCAGCCACTGAGAGGGTATATGATGATGGTGCAGGATGAATCTTCCCACTGGGGCTAAGAGGACCACCTCAGTGATCCTACCATCTCTTGTGAGCACAATGCAAGACGTCTGTGTGCTTTGGGCCCCTATATGGCAGGGTTAGACTCAAAGGGGACCCACTGAATTCCATGGAGAGACTCCCATTGAATCAGGTGTGTGTTGCATAGGATCTTTGGCGAGGACATCATCAAATAAGGGGCACAGTCCATGAGCTCTTAACTTGTGCACAGAATCCCACTGACTTCAGGCCTGAGTTTGCCAGTCTAGTTTATTCTTGATCAAGTTAAAGTGACAGAGCTCAGAGAGGTACTTGAAAGTGACTAACCTTTAAATGCTAGTAATCAGTAGTGATCTCACTTTCCTTTTTACTATAAAGACAGAAATATTACAGCTGTGAATGAAGAGCACAAATGATAAAGAAATGGCTTCCTTGAGTTTTTGCTAATTCTAGGATTTCATAAATGAATAAACCCAGAATTGCTGTGATTTTGAATGTATTATTTGGCTGTGTGCCTCGTTAGCTTTTAAAAAATACATGAAAGAGCATGAATTGTTCCCGAGGATGAATGAACAATGGAAAGCAGTGAAAATGTAACAAATAAATTAATTAAAGGATATACATTGGTGCTAATACAAATGCATGGTAAATGCCATGAAAGATTTTGCATTATTTTCAAAATAGCACAAAATCTTTTTCTTTTCCATTATAAATTCAATGTAATATTAAGTAACATTGCAAATTGAACTTTATTACGTATTCATGAATGCAATTTAATACAATTGTTATTTCTGGCATTTGTGGTTTAAAGATATTCCCTTATGAGTAGATGTTATTTTTTAATGTGCAAATTTAGAAATAATGACCTGCGGTTTCACTAGTGACTTAGTGCCAGTACTGTAAGTTAGGCTAGAAGGAGAACAGTCCTTTTCTTCCAAGCCCTGACTCCTGTATAAAATGCTATGAAAGGCAAAACTTTAATGCCATAACAGCCCATATTAGGTAAATGAAATTTATTTTTGACACTGGGCACTAAATTTTCACTGGACAAACTAAGTTAGAAAGTGTTTTTCTAAATGTATGAGAGACCCCCCCCCCTTAATAAAGAGAAACATCTGAAAAATTACAACAAGTGTATTGAAAGGAGATTATTTCCCAAAGACAATGTAAACTCAGAGGCGAATGTCCCTCCAATAAATTTTACATACAAAGCCTTCTCCCTGGCAGGTTTATAATAGAACTGAGAGACTTGGAAAACTTGCAAGCTATCTAGCTAAAAAACCCAACCTCTCATTGCTCATGAATCTCAGAAGAATTAAAAATATTCTTGGAGATTTCTCCATTAAGTACTTAATTGTTCTGTTTTTGTTCTAGGCTTACTATGTCTTTCTCATCCCCTGACTGCTCCTACTATCAGACAGTACCACCACAACTCCCATACAAATACAAATATATACATTTTGGCAGCATTCAAGACTTGCTTTTCAAGGTGAGCTTAAAGGGTGAACAGCAGTGAATTCACAAGCTTTTCTAAGGGAGTTTAAGAAGAGCTTGTTCATTCCATTCTTCACTCTGGGTGAAACTCTCACTGCAGCTTTCGGGCTTGGCTCTGCAAACGCTTATGAGCATGAGTAACTTTACTCACATTAGTACTCACCTTGAGTAGCACCTGAGTAAAGTTACTCATGAGTACATGGTTTGCAGCATGGAGTCTTTGGTTGGTAGGGGATTTCCAATTATACAACAGTGATTATGCCAGTGGAAGCTATTCATTTCCCCCAAATGCAGTGGTGCTAACTCTCACAATTTTAACATGAATCTTGTGATGTTTGGTGTTTTTCTTAAAGCCTCAGTTCCTGGAGTCATGTGATTACATGAGAATCTTAGCTTTCATGTAACCCTCCTGGTTGCATAGAAAAGCCTTGAAGATGTGAACTCTAAAGGCTCAAAATCAAGAAGGCAAATAAAAAGAAACCCAAATGTATGTAGTATGCAGGATCTGGTGCAGGCCCGCTGCACTCTTGTGAATTTCACCTGGAGAGAATCAGAGTGTGAGCCTGCAAACCTTCACATGTGAATTTTCTTAATGAAATGAATGGCCTGGATCATCCTCTGCACATTAAAATCCCTGGGAGGCATCTGAGTGGAAGGACGTCTCTGCCATGGTCCCCCTCGATGAGTTCTTCCACTATTGTTTCCTACCCTATGCATCACATCCATCTGTGCAGAGGCCCCATGTCTGGTCCCTAGCAGCCTCCCAGTGAAGGTGATCTCTGGGACTCCACTAGGGGTGCTCCATGGAAAAGATTATAAAGCTTTCTTATATCTGTTTGGAAGAATAACCATAGAGTCAATGGGAGGCCTGCCAACTCCTCCTCCGAGACAACCCAGTCTCCAACCTCTCTCATGTGGATCCAGGGCTCACAGAGCATACACTGCAGGATCTGGAGGCGGTTGGTGGAGCATCAGCTGACCTCCTTTCTGTGGGTAACTGGGCAGATATGCATGTATGGGATTCCCTCCTTTCTCTAGGGTATGGTCTGGTATAATCTGGTGTAGTTAAAGTGGCACAATGTCCTGTTATAGTTATACTGGGACACTGTACCTGCAAAGTACTCTTAGTGTGGATGCTGCTTACGCTGGCAAAACTGTGCTTTTGCTGTTGTAGCTTATTCCAGCTCCCCTGAGCGTCTACACTTGGGGCTTTCACTGGCACAGCTATGTTGGCCATCAGTACAAAGGGGCTATATACTGGTATAGCTCTTTCCATATGGGAAGGGAAATAAGATATACTGTTATAAGGCACCTTTATAGTGGTAGAACTGTGTCCATGCTAGGGGTTGTACCAGGATAACTATTTTGGTTTAAAAAAAAATTACCCCCATAACCAACGTACAATACTGTGCATATGCCAGGCCTGAGGAGTGAAAAGCAAATACAGTCCTAGGGACAGGTATGAAAGACAATTACTACAGATTAACTTTGAAAAGACTTTTGAGGGAATTACCCCGATAAAACCCAAAGTGAACTTCACTTATCTTTTGAATCCTGGCTGGTACATTCTTTTCTCATCCTACTTACATTTACTGAACTGGGCTCTCTGTGTTTCAGCTTTGAAGTGGAGGTAGTAGACATTTTTATATAAAGCAAGCTCTCAGTTTGACAAAACAGCAGGAGGCAAAGGCTGCAGATTTCTATTGTAAAAGGCTTATAAAAGAGGTGATGCCAGCACACAGGCAGCTTTTATCAAATGCAGCGAAGGTGGAGCAAGGTTTCAACTACTCTATGACAAAAACAAAGGAGACTGGGCTGATTGCAGGAATATCTGCTCACCCACAGAGATGCCATCAAACCAAAATAGCTCTGTTGGGATGTTCTCTCTAAAGCACTAATTATACACATACACACAGAATAAAATAAGGTAACAATCTTAATAAATGAAACTTTAACTGTGAAACATCATTAAATGACAAGTCCATTTAACATGGGACTCTCACGTACCACCTCTAAACTCACACACTTGGTTGGAGATTTTCAGGACCTGATTTTCACCCTAGGTGTGGACATTGGGGCCACAAACATTCTGTGTTCCTGGTCTGAGCAGCACCTCATATAGGCAAAGGCCATGGACTTCCCTCCATCTCATCAGGGGTCTGAAATATCAAAACAGGTTCATGCATGAAAACTTTAGAATCCTTTTTAGTTGTCATCGTGGCCTATGTAGGCAAGCTACCCAACTACACAATCAATGTGACATAAGCAGGTACAACAATATATTCACCTGATGACCTCTACCATTAGTGCCTTGGCCCTAATCCAGTCCCCACAAACCGTTATTCACTGACAATCTATGTCTGATGAAGCGCATAGGCAGAAGAATGGTGCAAAATCTTCTATGAAACTTCTACAAAGTCTGCAATGTTGGCAGATGGAGTATGCCACCACAGTAAAGGAAGCAAAGAAAACCTTCCCCACCATCGTAATGGCAAACTCAAGATTAATAAAGCTATTCTGTGAAACAGCTAGTCTATATGGACTGCACAACCCACATATTGGACTCAAGCATCAACCAGTCTGGAGAGGTCTTCTGTTTACAGATCAACCACATTTATATTTATTGAGAATTCAGTCTGAAGGAGCTGTGTACACTTAGTGACTTAACTATTTGATTTTCTATAAGATAGGGCAATCCTCACCTTTACTTGCAATACATTTTTGGCACTGCAATTTTATTAGAGAAATTGCTCTGAAAGGCTCAAGTCCATGCTGCCTTTCCCTTTCTTAGGTCCCAGTTCTGTAGATGTTGCGTGCACAAAATTCCCATGGACAACAATGGCAGATAACAACATGGGACAAAATGTAGATTCAGGCCCTAACTGATGATGATAGCAGAACACATTGCGGGAGACAGCTCATTTATCTACATCCTCCTCACAGAATTACTCTAGTGTTGGTCCTGTTTTGCACAAAAATTTTCTACATTGAACCCATCCTCCCTTGATGCTTTCTCCTTCAAGATACTCTGTGTGATTGTCTCAGTGTCTTCTTTCATCATTAAGGTGGTACACTTTTGATGGATCCATTTCAACAGAGCCAGAAGGTTTATGGTTTGTAGACAATCATCTGTTCCCCTCCTTGAAATGAATTAAGAAACTGGAACTTGATCATGCAAATCTTCAGCAGATCCTCTTAAAGTCAATGAGGTTTCTGTGCCTGGAGAACTTGTAAGATTGTCCCCTTTGGGGAAAAAGCGTAGGAATCTTCAATTACTTTTCTTAGACCTTGAAGTCACATTCCCTTGTCAGATAATTGATACCTTTCATATTCTGAACCTTACTGGCTGATATAATTCTGATCTTGTCACCCATCTTATTTTAAATAGGAAGGTGTAATTTATTTCTTATGTATATACTATTACTTTCTGTTCTATACTGTGGTTTATTTTCTTAGATCCTTTTCTTCCTTATCTTCCAGTTCCAAGGCTTGAACTTTTTCTAGCTGGCATTTTCCCAAGATTCTCTATTTATTTTAGGGAAATATCCCTGTGCATGCAGAAACTGGCTAATTAAAATTGCACCTGTACTTTCATAGGATGAGTTGAGGCTTCTTTAAAAAAATATAGCCGAGGATAAATAACCATATTTACCTACTTTTTAAAATAGTTTAAGCCTTCTGTTGCTGGATGACCCTTAATTCTAGAATAATCTCAGATGGACAAATTAAAACAACATTTGAAATTAAAATGTACATAGTAATAGATTTAAATCCTGGAACCAATTCCAAAAGCACTTTCAATTTGACGCCACAATGATTTATTACTTGTATGATTATATTGGTTAGGTAGTAGCTCCTCAAGTAAGAACTCATTCACTTAGAGACTCAGTAAGGAAGAACTTTACATACCGATGCAACAGTTTTGAAAAAGAACTGCACCAAAGCTAACACCACACCATTTCCCAAGGTATAACTGCCTATACATTCAGTTAACAGACCCCGTAAGGCTATTTATATGTATATAAAACAGTGTCACCCTCCATAGGTTTAATTCCCTCTTCTAGTTTTATTCAATGAATTAACACATCACAACGGAATTGCTAATTTCCTTTTTGGAAGGTGCAATATGTTAAAGCCTGATCTTTAATTCTTGTCTCATCTGGTAACATACCAACCTGCAGTTCCTTCACTCTGTTGTTTTATTTACATTTATTTTAAAGTTTAGTTATAAAAACTTCACATTTAGCCAATGAACTAATTGTTTTCTGTCTAATTTCTCTTCAGAATATCCTCAGCTTTAGCTTCACTGAATTCTAATGTGGTTTTCATTACCATTTAGACTAAATTAGGCCCTGATTCTGTAATTCACAATATACGGGTGGGCCTATGAGTCCCTGCAAAGCCCCAATGACTTCATTTGGGCTCTACCTGTATGTTGTAACTCGCATGACAGGGCCTTAGATTGTAAACTCTTGGGGCATTGATATGCATTTCTGTTTGTACCGCAGTGTCCAGTACACTTCTGGATGTTGTAAAATTAATCAAAAATAATGATACACAATTACAATGAAAGTTCCTGATCTTGTCTAGTAAATTAAGATTTTCACAAAAAAGCATATTACATAATTTAAAAATAATCTAACAGCTTGTCCCTCCTGCACGATGTAATGTTCTTCTAAGGAAACTGATAGAACAATAACAACTGCTACGTCACAACTTTTTCAAGTTTTCTTAAGAATTGGAATATTAGTAGATTTTCTTGTCAAGATGAGGCTGTTTGAACATGCTGAAGGAAAGAGCTGACTAGCACAAGAACAGAGGTTGGAATTAAAAGCTTTATGTTATCAAGAGTCTCTGATGTCAGGAGTCACTACCCCCGCACTTTTAAAATTTACTTTTAATGAGTGTGTGCCGATAAGCGACTCCAGTTTTGTGCACCTCGTGATAGACAGACAGAGCGTTTTTGCACAAAATGAATGAATTCTACATTACATTCCTCAACAAATCTGCCTACACTTTGGAAACAGACGGTCAGTCTTTCCAGAATGAAATAAGGCAACCATGCAAGTAGCATGTGCTGAAGTACATTTTAAAGATCTAATGTGGCATTGTTTTTCGTCACTCCAGAGACAGAGAGATCATGTGCTTTTGGTCCAAGTGCAAGATGCTGATTTTACCATCACCCTGGAGAGCACTATATAGTTGGTTAGTTTTGTGTTCCATCATACAACCCCGGAGAACAAGACATAAGCTTGTTGCTTTCCTTTTAAACTTATTTAAAAGGAAAAAATACAACTACTTTGTCTTGCAGGGGTTGGAATAAAAGGGCAAGACATTAGATATGAGGGGGCCAACTACTGCTTCCATTCAAGTCAGTTGCAGCAGATCTCCCATTAACTTCAACTGGTGCAAGATTGAGACTAAAGCCATGTTATTTATTATATTATGTACAAAGAAAGTGAGTTTTGAAACATCAACTTGTATATTAAAGTGTTGTTAGACAATTTAGATAAACAGAAGTGTCATTTATTGTACTGTCTACCTAAGTGTTCCTCTGTTACTCGCTGGTCCCTGCTATGTGCATAAAGAGGCATATTGTATTTACACACATGCCAAAGAAAAAGATGCATCAACGAGTGAAAACATTAAACATACTGATCATTCATGCTTATCTCTCACGTTCATTACCACCGCTTATCGGGCAGAGAACGAGTCCTTTTGGGCACAGCGATTCTGTCCTGAGATTAGTGTTTTCACAGAGGCTGGGAGAAATACCCCTTCCCACCCCTCACGCCCCCCTTTTTTAGAAATTGGAGGCAACTGTCTCACCACTTCCAGACATCTGGTAGAGTCTGCTTTTCCCCCAATAAGAAAATTCTTAGGAAGGCAAGCCTGAGGATACCTATCTGTTAGCGTTCTGTCACTGACACTTCCTCAACTAGTTAGATTATTTTTGCAAAATTATTTCTGAAAAAGAGTTTAAACACTAAATTAAAAGGCTGTTGCTGAGCCTTGGAAAGCTTGTTCTTTCTAGCTTCCCTCGCCAGCATTTTGCTGGTGGGCAGTACATCAATGGAGGAACGACTCTCTAATGATGTATTACTCACTAACAATGTTGGCCAGCTGGAATGGCACAGTGAGCTTTAATTTACTATTTATAAAACTTTACAGCTGTATTTTCATAGAAAGAACAGCTGGCTAGTTGAGCAAGTGTGAAGGAGAGGATGTTAACAGGTAGGCTTGAAGGCTCAGGAGGCCTCCTGAATCTATTTTGAAAGGAGCTAGTGGGGGAGGGGAGTTCATTTACAGGACAGCAAGAACCTGGACATTGAAGCAACACGATATAGGAATAATCCCCTGAAAATTAGGATTAGCCTAGTGCAAAATATTGCATGAGGGATTTTAAGTGAAAAGCAGCAGCTTCAAGCAGTTAAGACCTGAGGTATTTTAATGTGTTGCTAATTTTGCATAATACACAGCTTGTGTCTAAAGGAGAAGCCATGCTATTAAATTCAGTGAACTAAAATATTATGCCTTGTATCCCAGGCCTGTTGTGCCTTAAAATTATACCAGCACTCTTTTGGTTTACAGACTGGTTCAGCTTGGCATATGGTACAGCAAATCTATTGTTTCTATTTTTCTGCTAACAAAAGACACCACTTGAGTATTTCTATTTCTTTTAGTTTACAGACTGGTTCAGCTTGCCTCGCTCCTTGCTTTGTCCATCTGCTCCTTTTTTATCAGCAGGCTGAATATTGAAATGTTAAGTGAAAATCTCTGGAAGAGAGATCATATCCTAGTGTCCAAGAGCCTGCCTCAGTTCATGCCTCAGTTTCCCTTTGCCCGGTATAAACTGGTCCAAAACAAGCTTTTGTCCTTTAAGGAACCTTTTTTCCAGAGGGCTTCATTTATTGGTAATGGAAACTGACACAACTAAAAGGTCCCTAGAAAGGGAGTGGGTCATTCAGAAGCACCTGGGGAGGAAATAGCTACCTGAGGGAGAAGGGGGCGAGAATTCCCAGGGAGGGAGGGAACTGGTAACTACAAGTCTATCTCCCAGGGAGGAAGCAGGGGATTGAAAGGCATTGTCTGAGAGAGTACACCCCCCATGGTAGCTATTTCCTCCCCAGGTGCTTCTGAATGACCCACTCCCTTTCTAGGGACCTTTTAGTTACGGGCCTGTCCTCTCTAGAGGCACCGTTCCCTTCCTGTTTGGGGAGACCCTCAGGCAACCTTCTTATAGGGATCAGGTACTACACTACTAACTGGCCAATAAGCCACCACCTGGAGTACCCAACTGCTACCAGGTGGCGTTCAGAGGGCCATCATAGGCAAGCAAGACCATGATTCCCTTTCAAGGGCCACTTGCCTGATGACTCCTACTTATTTCTCAAGGAAAGGATATATTTGTGCTTAAGGCACAGGACTGGGAGTCAGAAGACCCATTCAACTTCCACCTCTGCTACAAACACCCTGTATAACTTGGGTAAAAGATATTGGGGCTTTGTAGATATAAGGATCTGCATTTGCAGACTTCTTTGCAGGATCAAGGCCTAAAATGGCAATACTACTACATACCAACCTCACTGCATGCGGTAAAGCTAAACCCATTGATTTTTGTAAAGGGTTTGATGTCCTCAGATGGAGGGTGCTGAATGAGAAATTATTACCATAGAAATGAATGGGATAGCAGCAGCAAAGGGCTGATGGGAACATGCTCAAGTGACCATGCTCACTCAGGAATGCAGGATCAGGGGCTTGCTAAAAATGCATTGGTTAATTTTAAAGTAGGTTACATTTTGGGCCAGTCATCCATGACAGTGTCCCTTTAAATCGTCCATTGCAACCAGCCCTCAAGTACCTGTGCTATAGTTGCACTGGTCAGAATCGCTGGATTGTAGTGCTTGTATCAGCTCTTTGGGCCTGCTGCTTTCAAAATCCTATGTACAGTATAGCACAAAGGTTATAGGAGAAAAACCTGTCTTCTCCTCTTCAGCCATGGAGGGTCCTAGACACAACGTAACTGATGTGGTTTGAGAGAGAGCGCGAGAGTGTACTTGTCTGGATCCTGGTAGGGAAAAGATTTGGTGCATAATATCTAGTAGTAAAAAATCTGCTAAGTTTTCAATATGCAAGCCAGTGGTAATGTAGTTCTTAATCCTGCAAGATGATTTATTTGGGTTGACCTAAAGCTCATGTGAAATCAATGGACCTCCATGGAAGGGTTCTGCCTGCATAGGTCACCTTGGACAGTAAGTATATGTGCCCATCCAGATGACATGTGCAAAGGCGGAACAAATGCTGGAAGAAATCAGCATATGCTACTGCTGGCATATGGTACAGCAAATCTATTGTTTCTATTTTTCTGCTAACAAAAGACACCACTTGCGTATTTCTATACTTTCTGCTCTGTTTTTTAATGATACCCCCACACTGCTATGCTTAGGGTTCTCTCAGCCTGGCTAATACAAACATTGAAATTTCAATTATTTATAACAAGGCTATTAAAAAAATCATACTGGATTACATTTTGGATGGAAGATCTTGGCTCAAGAGCACATTTTTATAAAGTCAGCATCTCAACTTTTAAAAGTTATACTTCAATATTAAATATGACGTTTGTCAGCACAGAGTCAATAAAATCCCTTGGGATAGATCTAAAATAGCCAGTATAATAAGCCTGTTTCTTTCATACTAGATACTGTACTTATACTGGATCCAATTCTGCAGTCCTTATTGAAATCGATGGAGTTTTGCCTGACCAAGGACTGCCCAATGGGGATTTTTACCTTAAATGTATGTAGGGTTAGATACCCTTATATAACTCAGTGGCCAGTGTGTGTTACACCTACCCCCTGTGTCTGTGCACCATCCACAGAGCCTGAGAGTCTATTACTGCCCCTAGTTACAGAGCCTTGTTCTTTAGCTCATGCCCTTTAGCTCACCTGTCACACACATGTTGAACAGTACTTTACCCCATGAGTAATCATGTTAAAATCAATGGAGTCACGCATGGAGTAAGGTGCTACAAAACTGGAGTAAGGTGTCAGAATCTGGCCCTTAGAGATTTGTAAATGGTGCTCATCCTCTTAGTAAAGCTTAGTTTGGTAAAGCCTCTTAACTAGTTTGGAAAGCTGCACATTTCCTGAACTGTTTATGCATGGTCATTGCATTTCTTAAGGGTTTGATCATACAGCACGGATGTGAACTGTTGACGGTGTACGTGCAAGACAAAAAGTGTGAGCAGGAGAGGGAGAACGAGGGAACAGATCTTGCATTAATAAGAACACTGCTGCATGGCTGGCAGGCTATTCCTGCCTAGTACATTGTACCTTAAAGTACAACCACAGGGCCTAATTGTACCTCCAAGAGCCACATGTGGCAGTGGTCCCCTGATATCTGCACATCACTCTCTAACTGGCCATGCAGTGAACCCCCCGGAAGATAATATAATGATAGTAGCATTATCTTGTTGTGCCCCATCTCTGTGGGATCCCCCCCATCAAGATATGGGTGCCCAGGGCCGGTCACCAGTTGTGGAATCCTCATCAGCATGGCTCTATTGGAAGTGAGCTGCCATGCAGCAGGACCTCCCACTAATTCCTTGGCATGTAGATGAAGTTATGGCTCTGGAGCCTGGGAACTGGCCCTATCTCCAACCCCAGCCTGTGGTACAATTTGAAGGAAACTCCATGGGAATTTTACCCTTCATGTTGGTTTTTCAGTGAATGGGAGGGGATACCTGAGCTGAGCCTTAAAAATGATCCTTCAAATAACTTGAAAGATGCAATGCACGTGGACAAGCTCTGAAATGCAGAGTGTAGGCTAACACCATGCCAACCTAAACATTAGCTTCTAACAGTGATCGGAGTTAGGAGTGAAAGGTCAATCTACACTTTGTATTGCCTGGCTTAGTTCCCCCCCTTTCCCAGCTCCATAGTCTTTGTTTTCTGGTGTCATGGTGGAAAGCTGAAGCAGAAAAATTATTGCTTTTATGTTACTTCCTCTTACTCTAATCAGCATCCCCCGTGAATCCAAATTAATTTTGTTGTACAGCAGCATTAATGTTTAAACACTGTATGCAGAGGCAAAGCCATCCTTGACTCCCATTTGTATATATTACTAATTGCTGCAAAATTATGGCTTTGAGTTAATTTATATTTGTCTACAGTGCTCTTTCACGCACTGTGCATTTGCTGGGGTACTTTCCCAGAAGAGGGCTCCAGAGATTGAGAGCTTTTATCTGAAGATATTTTTGTAATATTAATAATTACAGTTGAAAGGACGGAAATAAGATCACTTAAACACTTATGTTTTCAATTTACTCCATTGTGTACAAGAAACCGGGATCTGCATACTTACAATGAGACGTAACACATTGCTGTGGTTTTTACATAGCCCAATAGGCAGTATAAAATTCAGTTGTGTAGTCCAGAGGCCTTAAAGGTGAATTGCAGAACAAAGATGGAAAGGAGAGCTGTGAGTGCGCAATACATCTGATGATCAGGCCGTTAATGCTTTATGCCTCAGTTTACCAATTTGTAAACTATTTCTGATAACATTTACCTATCTGAATGGGATGTTGTAACAAACTTTGAAATCCTTGGAAGCAAAGGTTCTATAAGCATTAAGTATTATTACAGTAAGTTAATGCTATCTACATATGCCTCCTTTCCAAATAGAACAAAAAGGACACTCCCCCGCCACTGGAATTCATATAGCGTAAAGGGTTATACCATATGAACAAATATGCATGTGTTCAAATGTGTAGCTTTCTAACTGAAATGAAATGTCACAATATGATTATAAAGTCTGAGTGATTATGCAAGAAAGGACAGATAGTTAAGTAGGAGGCAACATTCATTGAAAGTTCTTGGGCAGGATTGATTCTCATATATTGTTTCATTATAAATGACACTAAACTTACCAGAAAATTGTCTTGTGGAAGATGAATTGCCAATAGGGATGGGTGAACTGGATTAGGTAGATTAAGCTTTCCAAACTACTGCTCATCCCTCAAATCAAGCCCAAATAATTGTAACACACACACACACACACACACAATGGTTAAGGATGCTTTTCCTCATGTTGTTTCTTTCCCTCCCCACTTCTTCCTGAATCCCAAAGGCACTATTTCAGGTGAAGCTGTCATTAAGGTTGTCTGATGCTCCCCACTATAAGCTCCTCTTTTCAGTTGCCAGTTAGGTTGAAATTTTCCATGCTCGGTGTCTACCTCAGGCTGAATTTTTTGGAAAGATTTCATCCAAAACAGCTCAACTGTTTCTGAGAATGATGCTGGAAATAATACATTTGGCTAAGTTAAAAACATTTATACAGCTATTATACCAAGAGGCTCTGGTACCCCTATGCTTTGGAGCAGGGGCTTAAAATTTGGCAGGGGATAGCCTCAGGGTCAGGGAAGTGCCTTTTGCTATTCCTGTGAAAATCCACCAAATTTGGCCAAATTAGAAACCTTTGAAAAATCTCAGTTTGCACATGATGAATAGAATCTTGTTACAGATTGGCTGTTAAAAATCTCCAAAGGTTCCACCCACACCAAGCATGTTTGAGTCTCTCATAACTCCTCTGAAGTACTTTACAAATATTAATGAATTACATGTTATATCCCCTGAGTTGTGACATTGCACAGAACACACTAGGGTGATATCTGGAAGTGGCCAAGCAATGACATTCATGTATTGTAGTACTGTGTTTCATGTAGTTAATGTAAATGCCAATTGTATAAGTACAACGTATCAGGACAATAGCTAACTGATGTATTTATTTGGTATTAGGCCTGATCTTGGTCCTTTAAAGTAAATGGGAGTATGACATTCCCTTCTGGTCTTGTCTGGACTGGTGGTCTGCTAGGTCACCCCAATCCTTGACTCTGGGAGCCAGCCTTACCCTGCTCTGCTGTGAGAACCCCCACTCTTGGGCGGTTCACGCACAGCCTCTGGGATGTAAGCTGCTCCCAGCTACTTGCAACCGAATGACACTAGCCAATATCTCCGGTCCCAGACACAACCCTAAGAACCTCCATCTTGCAGTGTCCAGTTATGCCCGCTGGACGCTGCAAGCTTATATGAGTTCATTAATTTAACAAAGAAATTGATATATACCAGACTTGTTATTCCAAGGGGAGTCTCTGACATGCTTCAAACCAAACGCACTGCTTCAGGTAGAATAAACAAACAGATTTATTAACTATAAAGATAGATTTTAAGTGATTATAAGTCAAAGCATAACAAGTCAGATTTGGTCAAATGCAATAAAAGCAAAATGGGTGGCCACACAACACCCAGTTGTGGCTCCCTGATTCTGAGCTGGTTCTACTGTGACTCAGGCCTTAGGCTCTTTGGGACTGTTTAAATCTACATTGGCTGGCTATAGCTCCCAAGGGGCTGTCATGCAGATGGGTACTGGCAGAGCACAGCATGCCCCTTCCCTGCTCAATACAATGTGGGCTACAGTATGGGGTGGGGAGTTCTACTGTGGAGCTCTGGCTGGGTCGGAACAAAGGAAGCAGAGCAGAGCTCATGACTGATCAGAAGATGTCAGCAGAAGTTCTGTGAAAGGGGGATTTTCAGAATCAGGCCCTGTATTTTGACACTGCCTATTAACAAACTGAAGTGAAAAATATTTGTAGCGATGAAGGTGATGGTATCAGGCAACTACAATGCACAATTCAGCTTTATGATGGAGATAGATATGCTATTGAAATGCTGGTATAATAGAACATTCTTTCTGTAGTTAGAGGAAGACAATGTTTTGTATTGTCATAGCTGATAGAATTATAGCATAATCCTATTTATTGTCTAATGGGGTTTCTGTAGAAAAGTGTATCATAAGAGAAAATTAAAATTAAATGGTTATAAGGATTGTCATTCTTTAAGTACATTTTTATCAGACCATGTGTTCATTCTCTGTGCTAATAGCTTGACATTACAGTGTCAAATTAAACATTAGCCAGATTATGATAATACTCCACACTTTTGCAGCTCTCCTATCTGATTTCAAAAGCCTTTTTCTCCATAAATGCATGTGAAGCTGCTGCTTTATAGGGTTTGATAGAATTCATTTCAGGGTTAATAAGCCTTCTCTGAACCATTTAACAGAATCGCTGCAGCACCCTATTCTTCAATATGAAATATATTCAGAATACTGAAGACTAATTTAATTAATTTGCCTAATTAATAGAGGGAAATTAAAGTTATTTCTTTCTTGCAAATTGTTTCATGTTAACAGAAGCAAATGTCAGCTGACTTACATATGTGATACAACTGCTGCTTCTACTGAACATAAGGTTATCTCAATGTTGTTTTAGCAGTGCATGAAATTTGATGTCTCTGACAATTCAGGGCCAGCGGTCCATGTGATTCTATAATTACTTTTGCCACTTTGCTTTTGTGGAGTCATTTATTATGAGAATGTTCTTATCTTGCCATACCTCCATGTCATTAGCAATGTTTTAGTGCATTAGTGACCAAATGCAGGTTTAGCAGACAGTGATTAGAGCAATGGAACTGCCAGTGTAGTGAGTGATGTTTGAAATATTGGAATTGTTCTGCTAATTTCTATCAAAATATAAGAATAAGATGTCAGCATGAAAAACTGACTCTGCTCCAAACAGTTGCTATGGATGAAAACAGTGATACTGTTATTGATGAGAGGTGAAATTGATAGTATTGCTGAAATGAACAAACAGTTTACTATCTTATAACAGTGCAATTGCTTTCACGGTTAACCTCATTAACTCTAAAGGTAAACATTGCATTGGAACCTGATATGTAGTGGTGAAGATTTGATTTGTTTAAATAACTAGTTCTTAAACAAAAAACAAACAAAAAAACCCCCACTCACTTTTGATTTTAAACTACAAGGACCCACGTCTGTGATCTCTGTCCTAAATTTATACATTTGGTATAAGATACATTCTGATCTCCAATAACACTATAGCTGAAAAATTGCTATTTTATGTGTACAGTACAACTTCAGTTATCCAAATTCCTCTTATCCCAAAATCCTAGTTATCCAAATCCACAGCGTGTCCCCCATGTACCCCTGTTAGTTAATACCACTTCTGTTTATCTGAATGCCCAGTTATCCGAAACGTCAGAATGTCCCCCAGGCCATTTGGATATATATATGTGTGTGTGTGTGTGTGTGTGTGTGTGTGTGAGAGAGAGAGAGAGAGTGTTTGTGTTTGGGAATGTGAGAAGAATTTCCCAGCCATAGACTCTACAGACCTAGTCCACATAGCAAGTGAAGTCCAAACTCACCCCTTTCTGGAGTTTGGCTTTCTTAAACCAAAAAACAAAACAGTAAGGTAACAGAATTCAGCTCAAGCCTGCTCCCCAGGCAGCTCCTAGATTTCCTTCTCGGGGCTGCTCAACCTACACCCCTCAATTCCTTCTCCTCAGACAGTTATATCTAAGGTGGGGTTGTGAATCACCTGCCTTGGTGAGTCAGCAGATCCCATTTGACACTTTCTCAATAGGATCCATACCTGCTAACAGTGATTGGGGCATTTCAGGCCTGTTACAGGAAGCTCTTATTGGGCTAAATGCTGGCTTGTGCTGTGCATATACAAAACACCAAAAGAACTACAGCCAGTAGCAGGAGTGCAGGGTGAGTGTTGGCTGTCTGGGGCCTGATTCCTGTAAAAAGTTGCAGAGAAACCATTATGCTGGTGCTCCACAGCATTGTATGGCCAAAAATATGGCAGCCCAGTCACTGCTCCAAAGAAAATATAATTTAACTCCAACATGACTCAGTGAATGGAGATCAAAAACAGAGTCCAGCTCAACACAACCAGTTAGCACGATAGAAACCACAATTCCTTGTGAAAAAAAGTGATGGTACCATGTTTTCATGGCACAACACACATCATCACTACATCTATTTGTTACTCAACCATCCATGAATATTGTAAAACTCCATATCCAGGACAAAGCTTTCATCTTATAAGAACACAGGACTCTCATTTTTGTAACACTTACACTTCTTAGCTCCAAATGAAGGTCACGTTAACAGTGGTATTTTCTTCCATTTATGAGCTATGGTATCAGGTCTCTATTAAAAAAAAAATCCTTACCTTACCCTCAAAAGTAAAGGATTATGGGACAGATTTTAAAAGGGGCTTCAACCTAGCTTTCAGTTTTGCAAGGGCAATTAATTGCTGGCTGAAATACCAGCATATAGCCCTTGTGGGTGCAACCAGGGAGATAGATATTTAGGTGTCTAGTAAAATTTACAAAAGCACCTAGGCACTTAACATCCATTGACGGGTATAAAGCACCTAGGTGCTTTTGAAAATCCCCTCATAGTCACCTTAAAGACATTTAAAAATCCAAGCCCATGTTCATGAGGCCCGAACACCATTTCAGAAGCCCCACTATAGATAAAGTTGCATCATGACATCTGTTTAAAAGTCAACCTTTCTACGTCCTCTAAAATCAACATGCTTAGGGTATGTCTACACTACTCGCTGGATCGGCAGGCAGCGATCGACCCCCGAGCGCTCGCCAGTTGACTCCTGTACTCTACCGCCGCGAGAGGCACAGGCAGAGTCAACGGGGGAGTGGCAGCAGTCGACTCACCATGGTGAAGTCACCACGGTAAGTCGATCTAAGTACGTTGACTTCAGCTACGTTATTCATGTAGCTTAAGTAGCGTAACTTAGTTCACTCCTCCCCCCTCCCAGTGTAGACCAGGCCTTAATCAGCTTTCTTTGACATTTGCATGCCTCTTGAGGGTGCAGGGTAGGGTTAGTGACCCAAATTGGAGGCATTTGAGCATGGGGTCCCAAGAGCTAGAGATAAAACTTTTCATGTGAAGTGGGTCAAAATGGATAAAATTCAGCAGATTGAGATCAATGTAATGTATGGCACTCACTAAACCTTTGGGGGGACCCAAACTGAGAATGGTATTTAAGAAAGTTTACATTGTTATACTGTGCATGCACAAATACAGAAAAACAGCTAGAGGGTTTCCATTCCCACCATTTTTTCTGCTTAAAAACTCATCTTTTGCAAGTGCTCTAAAATCTAAACAGTTAATTGGATTGCTTTGAAATTTGGTGCATCTCTTGGGAGTGCAGAGTAACAGTAATGATCCAAATTTGGGGTCATTTGACCAAAGGGTTCCCAAGTTACAAGTCCCCCAATAAACAGGTTTCCTTTTGCTGCCTTGTACTGTTAAACTGAGAGGTAGTAATGACTGGAAGATTCACAGACCTTGTTCAGATTGATGGCTTTGAACTCACCCTTCCACTAACATAACAAAGGATAAATTAATCAGAAGCCCCCACCTAAGACAAAAATGAGTTTTGGACTGAATGACTGGAAGTTGCTACGATTTGTGAGTTATGAGTGACAATTTTATCTTGTGGGGAATATAATCAAAGTATTTTGAGGAAAAAATTAGACATGTGAATGCTTCCTGGAAGGGGTGGGATAATTAGAGGGTGGGGGAATGGGGGAGAGCAGTTTGGGGTTGCAGCAAGGGAAGGTGGTTATTGGAGGAGTGGGGGTTCAGGTGAAGGAGACTTGGAGGTTAGGACAGTGGGAAGGAGGATATGGGGTGAGTGGTAGGGATACTGGAGAAAAATAAGTGCAGGGGCACCTATCAGCTCCCCATTCTCCCTTCCCAAGTGTGTTCCCAGATTGGGACGCAGGGAGTCTGAGCCCCTCTCATTGCCCCATCTGAGTGCCAGGAATTGGAGGGCCATGCCTTCTACAGGGGTGGGATTCACCCTCCCCATCATCTGAGCTGGATTCTGGGCAGGTTTGCCCTTTTGAGTATGGAGCTGAGAGGCCCCCTCTCTGTCCCTCCCCCCATGGGAGCCAGAATCTGGGGAAACCTTGCTCCTTTGGGTATGGAGCTGAGGACAGGTATATTTCATGCATTAGAGTTGGAAAATGTGCAGAGAAAGGCAATGAAAATGATTAGGGATATGGAACAGCTTCCATATGAGGAGAGATTAAAAAGACTGGGACTGTTCAGTTTAGAAAAGAAACGACTAAGGCTAGGTCTACACTACAGCGGGGGGTCGACCTAAGATACGCAACTTCAGCTACGTGAATAGCGTAGCTGAAGTTGCGTATTTTAGGTCGACTTACCTGGCTGTGAGGACGGTGGCAAGTCGACCGCTGCCGCGCCGCCGTCGACTCCGCTGCCGCATCTTGCTGCGGTGGATTTCTGGAGTCGACGGCAGAGCGATCAGGGATCGATTTTATCGCATCTTCACTAGACGCGATAAGTCGATCCCCAATAGATTGATTGCTACCCGCCAATCCGGCGGGTAGTGAAGACGTGCCCGAAGGGGGGATATGATAGAGGTCTATAAAATCATGGATTGTGTGGAGAAAATGAATAGGGAAGTGTTATTTACCCCTTCACATACCACAAGAACTAGGGGTCACCCACTGAAATTAATAGGCAGCAGGTTTAAAACTAACATAAGGAAGTTCTTCACACAATGCATAGTCAACCTGTGGAACTCAATGCCAGGGGATATTGTGAAGGCCAAAAGTATAACCGGGATCACAAAAGAATTAGGCTATGTCTACACTACAGCTTATGTTGGCATAACTTATGTTGCTCCGGGGTGTGAATGCCCCCCCTCCCCGAGTGATGTAAGTTACACCGATGTAAGTGCCAGTGTCGACAGTGCTATGTCGGCAGGAGAGCTTCTCCCACCGACATAGCTACCGCCACTTGTGGAGGTGGTTTTATTCTCCCGACGGGAGAGCGCTCTGCCATCGGCATAGAGCGTCTTCACCAGACGTGCTGCAGCGGTGCAGCTGCGCCACTGCAGCGCTGTATGTGCAGACATGCCCTTAGATAAGTTCCTGGAGGATAGGTCATCAATGGCTATTAGCCAAGATGGTCCAACCCCATGCTCTGGGTGTCGCTAAACCTCCCACTGCCAGAAGCTGGGACTGGACATCAGGGGATGGATCACTTGATTAATTGCCCTGTTCTGTTTATTCCCCCTGAACTGTTTGTCAGTGGCCAGAGATAGGATACTGGGATTGATGGACTGTTGGTATGATCCAGTATGGCCATTTTTATATCACAGGCTTTAAAGCACTCAGGAGCAGATGGGAGCACCTACTGAGATGAATGGAGCAGTTCACACTTCCTCAGAGCTATTGTTTCAGGTTATATTAATCTTCATGGGATGTTCTCATGGAGATGAATGGGCCACTTCACATGTCTCAGACCCTCCTATGTTGCAGATGGGAGTGTAGGGGAGCCCTTTCCCTTCCTTGTCCCTCTATCCTTCCTGTTTAAAGGATGATGCTTCTAAAGTCTCTCAAATCCAGACGGCTGCACACATTTTATTGAAATTTGCCATGGCTTGTGGGAAAATAGGGTTAGTGAACCACATTTGGGGTTATTTGAACCAGGGTTTTCAGAGGTATAAGCCCTGGGGGAAAAATAGCAGTTTTCCAAAAAGTTTCTGGGTAGAGTTTATTTTTGCACAGAGCTAGAGATCAAACTATTACTCTCAGGCAGGTCAAAATGGTCTCAATCGGTCAATATTTATCCAAGATGGTGCATTGCACCCATTAAGTCATTGGCAGACCCAAACTGTGAATATTATTTAGGAACACATTCACTTCTTCGCTTGCCTAGAAGCACAGTCTGGAAGGATTACAGTGCTCATGCACCAATAAAGTGAAAAACAGAGAGGACTTCTATGCAACCACTTTATGCCTGCCTGGGTAGATCAAGGGAATTGTGCCAACACTTTTATCCTGATGAACACCCCATCACTGACATTTCTAGTCCAAATCTTTGTACACTGGTGCAATAAAGATTTAATAACTTACATTGCTTGCCACAAGTTGTCTCTGTTATGATATAACATTTTTTTTATTTAATGGAGAGGTTTACTGTGAACACAGCAGAATAGTCAGCAGCTGGTTTAACTAAAATTTTTGTTATATCAGGTGGGGAGTAGCTGGAGACAGAGCACTTGTGTGGGGGAGGGAAGGGAAAGAGATGGGCAGGGCCCTCCGTAGGGGGGTGCAGGCCTGGGGTGGAAATGACAAATTCGTCACTTCCGGGACCGACCTGTCACTTCCGGGACCGATCACACTGGCCAATCGTACCGACCCACAGGGTCCCCCACAGCGTGGGGCCTGGAGCGGTTGCCCCGATTCGCCATACCCAAGGGACGACTCTGGAAATGGGAGACAGGGAGAGGGAGCAGGATTGGACCATGAGGACAGGTGGTAGCTAAGCCTTGGAGTGATTGATTGAGACAATCTGTATTTTACTAGCCAAGAAGCTAGTTCCTGATCTTGGGGCAGATTAATTTAGTATTTCCAAAAGGCATGGTGTGGAGTTTTGGAACTGACAGCACCTTGACCACTGAAGGTAAAGAAATTTATGCACTTTCAGGTTGCCAGCATGTGAATTCTGGGGGGTTCCTGGATCACAAAGTTGCAGAAGTATGTGGGAGGCCAAGGAGTACACTATGACTTGGTGATTGCTGACTACAGGCTGAGTTGGCTTGGTATGCAAATTGTAGGACAATACACACAACTGCTTAAATGACTGACTCCTACCAACAACATATCTTTTCCTATTAAAAAAACTAAGAAAAATCAATGGCAAAAATGATGTTAATGCAGAGTTAAGGTTGCGTGGTGGTATGGCCTCCCCTTGCAGAACTCTGAGTTGAGCAAAACTCAACCTTGTGAAAGCCAGGAAATGCCTAGTTAAGGTTGTCCATGCAACCTCAACTCTGCCCTCTTTCAGCAATGCACCAATAGACCCCATTAACACACAAACTTTTCCTCTGCCAACCCCACATTTGCTGAAATGTACAAGTTCTTCACTTCATTTTACAGCCCATTCATTCTCACAAACCCTATTAAAGACGAAAGAGGAGAGAGAAAAAAAGGTTGCCCACAGCATCATCTTCTACCCTCTTCAAGCAACTCTTGAACATGCACGTAACACATACGCACACTGGCCTTTGGCACTCTTAAGGTTCAGAAGGCTTCAGTTCCTGGCATATACTCACACACTTTGCTAACTCCCCAGAAAGAATACCACATAGACAAGTAAGAACCACTTCACAGCCTTTTACATCACCATCAGTGGGACATAGGCTCCTAAGTAACTTCAGCACCTCTGAATATTTCCCATCATTCACAGCAGAGTTGGAGCTAAATTCTCCACCCGCCAACAGACACACACAGTTAGACAAGCGG
Organism: Terrapene triunguis; assembly: GCF_002925995.2. Classification (NCBI taxonomy): domain Eukaryota; kingdom Metazoa; phylum Chordata; order Testudines; family Emydidae; genus Terrapene; species Terrapene triunguis. The sequence continues at coordinate 28,047,469 of NW_020664439.1, read as the reverse complement.
CATGTTGAGACTTCTATATTTCTGTCAAAATCTTTTGTTACCTCATCTTTCTCCCACCCTATTTATTTGTTTTGTACACTTGTTGCATCCTAATACCTAGACTATAACCTCCTGGAGGGCAGGGACTGTCTTTGTCTCTAAAGTGACTGGCACAAGGAGGCCCAAACACTACTGTAATACAAATAATAACTACTACAAGCATTATTGGTCATAAAACCTTCCACCCAACTACAGCTTTAGCCCTCTGACCTCTTGTAGGAGTGAATTGCACTGGCTAACTACATGCAGTAATATTTTATTTTGGTTTATTTTAAATTTACCTGCCCTTAAGTTCATCACATGGTCTCTGTAATGGAGTCTACAAACCCCATACTGAGCTTAGGCAGGAGGTGGAGGGGAGCCTCTCCTGTCTGCAGGCAAACAGTCCAGCCACACCCACACGCAGCTGCCAATCATTGGAGACAGGGACTCACAGCTATGCCCAATAGAGGAAACAATAAAGGAGAGAGTGCAGCAAAGGAGGGGGAGGCAGAAAGGCCTGGGACAGCAATGGGGCAATACTCCTATTCCAGGCTGCCTCCCCAATTACAGTTAAGAGACAGAGGCACACTTTTAGACTCAGCCAAAGTTCAGAGTCAAAGAACTGCCCTGACCAGGGACAACTAAGGGGTCCCGGTGAGGGCAGCAGCGACCCTCCAAAGGAACCATGCCAGGACTCAGTGACAGTCCCTTGTTCTGATGGCATGACTTTTACTGGACAGCATAAAGATGGAGGCTTGATTAGTTTTTACTTTACCCTTTACCTTATTTAAATCCTCTTCAGTTCTTCTCCTCCTCAGACTAAAAACCCTAGTTCAGTGATTCCCAAACTTTAACAACCTGTGAACCCCTTTCACTAAAATATCAAGTCTCGCGAACCCCCTCCTAAAAATGAATATTTCCAGGGATTTTCTCTTTTACTTGAGTATAAATTATAAAAACAGTGATCTTGGAAATATAAAGTTTGTTTTTATGACATGCTTATTATTTATTATTAATTCTTATTTATCATTGCAGTATTTTTATTACATTATGAAAACAGCAACACTGTTCCAAGATCTCTTTCGTAGCTTGTATCACTTTGAATAAGCCTGTTATAAGACAAGGCTCCTATGTTTCATCAAGGAGTATCAGATGTGAAACAGCATGAAGGTATTTAAGAAGCCAACTCAAAGAGTTCCTCCTACACAAGCATTCAGGTCTTGAGCAGTTGAGGCAAACAATGCACTTACAGCAAAGCTTAAACTTGTTCTTCATAATAATTTTTAAAACAATACTAGCTGCCTATTTAATTTTAAAAACAGCAAAAAATATTCACCTCCCTTTCCATTTCTTATAAGGAGTCTTGAAGTTTAAATCTCATCAGTGTGCTAGATATGCTTGCTTTGATTTGCTTAGCTCTTGGAAGTCCAGGGGCTCTGGGCTGCTGGCCCCGTGCTGCCCGGGGTCCTTAGGGACAGCTCTGTCCGCCATTAGGGAATTTTTTCCTGAGAACCCCCTGTAACATTTCACGAACTCCAGTTTTTGCACTCTCATCATATTTAAATTTTGCCATATCCCCTAACTATCTTCACTGTCCTTCTTTGGATTTCTGAAAATTCAGGAATGAAAAACCATCATCAAAATTTGAACAAGTTGCTTCAAGGTCTTACCATTCAAATAAATAATTAGCATCATTTGAAGAGAAGTATGGTAAATTTTTTCATAGGGAAGAGACAAAGTTTGAATTTCCCTGAACTGGAACGGAAATGGAATGAGCCTTTCTGCTTATTTTAACCATTGGTACATTCTCAATGTGAAGGGAACAGACTCAAGCTGTAATTCTGGTTCATAGTAAAAAACAATAAATACTACAAATGGTACGTCAATTTTCATCAGAGGCATTTTAGACTAACTCAGTTCATAGTCTAATAATAAATACATCAAAATGAAGACAAAAGCCAGCCCATAAATCTTGTCTGTAATCTATATCCTTACTGAGTTGTAAGATATATGGAGACAATGCAACTGAACTATGTAAAGCATTTTCTGTGCAGCAAGCCCACATCTGGTGGCCTGGATTATGGCCATACTTGCTTATCTGAGAATTTTCTTTACTCCTTTCATTAAATGTTGCAAGAGTATTACAACATTTCATCTGTCAGTCCTAATATTGAAAGACCATATTAGCCTACAAATTACCTGGTTCCTGTCTCACAAAGACTTTGATAGGATTGGACAGAAATAGTTAAAAAAAAAAAACCAGCACAATAATCTTGTGGAATAAGTTTAGGTTTATCAAAATGTGCAAATGAAGCTGTGAATAGAGGAATAATAGGAACTTAAATAAAATCACTAAGAATAAGAATCCAGTAATGTAATTGGTAAGAAAATAATAGGCCCATAGGCAAATCCACTCATTAAACTAGAAAAATAAAACAGTTCCTTAGAGCTATTTATTTTATTTAGAGCAGGATAACTTGTTAATTAGGGCTTAGTGACCAATATTGAATCTTAGAGTTTTATAACTAGAGCTGGGTGAATAACTAAGTTTTTGGTTTGCTAGCAGTTGTGGGGGGAAAAATGGTTCTGTACAAAATGAATCCATACAATCCAAAAAAATGTTGGTGAATGGAAAAGTCTATTTTGGATTGAATGGAACACATTGTTCTACCTGAAGAGTTTGAAACTCCAAATGGGAGGAAGGGGAAGGGGCTCGGGTGAGCTGGAAATTTGGCCTGTCTGCCCCTCTGTCATGATGGATTGGCCAAATTTTAGTGACACTGTGACCCTATGCACCTGCTTGGCTCCCCACCTCTGCAGTCCTTGCAGTGCCCATGGGCCCTGGGCACCCCCAGCTGCTAGGGAGAAGCATAGCAGGGGGCACTGGGAACACTCACTCCCCCCAGGAGGGTAGGAAGATTGGATCCTGGCTTTTGGTGCTTCCTGGGGAAGCAGAAGGCCAGGAAGAGGAGGAAGTCTGGGGCTCCCAGAACTGCCTGGCTCCTGGTGGGAATGGTGCTCTTCAACCTGACCACCTCTCTGAGTAAGAGATCAGGGTTGGGCTTGGGGCAGACAGTCTACCGAGCTGGGTGTAGAGGGGAGAGCTTGGAGCCGGGTGCAGGACAAGGGGAAGGAGGGGAGTGTATGTGTGGAGCTGGGTGCAGGGGGACAGCCCGAGACTGGGAACAGAAGCAGCATGAGAGAGCTCAGGACTGGGCATGGAGGAGCAGCAGAGGGAAAGCTCAGGGCCTCCTTCTTAGGAAAATTCTGGTTGTGTCCCTGACACCAAAGAACCTAAAGACATTAGGCCATAACAATATAACACCACAATGTCTCCTATGTCTACCAAGAAGTCTGGAAGGGATGGTGCGTAAATTCTTGAGAACTAAGGCTTCATTCCAAGTAATGAAATAAAATTATATGTACAGCAGCTTAAATCTGGTCCAGTCATTTGCACATACATCCTTAAATTTACAGCAGAAATATTCCTTCCAAGAATACTCTAATCCACTCTATTATCTGTGTTGAAATTCTGCAATGTTCCAAAACAAATTTCTGCAGTATTAATGGAAATGTTTCCATATTTTAAAGCTAAGTGTTCTCTTTGGAGGGTAGTGGAAATTTAGGACAAGAATAAATTTATCTGCTCCACATCAGAAAAATATTATTTCCTTCTTTGTCAAGAAAGTTAATAGATATCTACTATTCTTTCAAATTTGCAGACATGCCTTGGAAAGCTTATGCATACATATTGATAGGACAAGAAGCACTGATTTTCATTAGCAGTTCTGACTCTCTGATCAATACATTGCATTTTTCAAAGCTTTGTGGAAATTTTGTGTTGCACAATACAATTAGCACTTAGGTTTATTTCCCATTTGAAGTGTTTACATCTCATTCGCAACTAAGCTGCTCTTTACTCACCGCTTATTTACCACATAACTCACTGCCATTATGCTCATAAATAGTTCCACTTGTTTTAATAGGGCATGTCTTCACTACCCGCCGATCCGGCGGGTAGCAATCGGTCTATCGGGGATCGACTTACCGCGTCTAGTGAAGACGCGGTAAAATCGATCCCTGATCGCTCTGCTGTCGACTCCGGAAATCCACCTCGGCAAGAGGCGGTAGCGGAGTCGGCGGCAGCGCGGCAGCGGTCGACTTTCCCGCGTCCTCACCGCCAGGTAAGCCGACCTAAAATACGCAACTTCAGCTACGGTATTCACGTAACTGAAGTTGCGTATCTTAGGTCGGACCCCCGCTGTAGTGTAGACCCAGCCATAGATAATAGCAGCACCTTATGAGAAAGGAGAGTTTCTATTTGTCAATATTCTGCTTTAAAATGGTACTTTAATTTCCAGAATTGTATTAACCTAAATAACTGCTGCCATAACAATGGATTGTTGGTTTCAAGCCATCATGTTCAGTGTTTCACAGAATCTTTTATAACATTTAGGGCATTTTGGATGTTGCTTTCTACTAGATAGTGAAGTTACTATGATTTTCTGTAGATGTGCATGAAAATCCCTTTTATCCAACAATTGATTTTTAGTTAATTTTAAATAGCAAGATAAACAACCCCTATACTAAATTGAGTGTAAATGTGCATACTTTAAAGCAAGGTTAAAGTAGTTTTAAGTGTGGCTATTTCCTTAGCTTGGCAGTAGGAAAAAAAATCAATGTTAATTTAATAGGAGACAACAAACCAAATAATTTTGCTTTCATTGCTCTGTATGAAGAGTATAAAAGGCTGAATTTACACACAGAATTTGTAATAGGCAGCCTGATATGCCTAGTGAATATCAAACAATTTTCATTTGATGTACTTTAAAAACATATTACTTTCAATTCTGATTTAGTAGCCCATTCACAAATACAGTAGGCCCTTTGAATGATGAACTACCATAGCAGATAATTTCTAAGGCCTGGATCATCCCTTCCCATGGTAAACCCTACTAAAAGGGGCTATGGAGGACGAAATCCCCTCTTTAATGCACAGACCGACAAAGAGCTGTGCCTTGCACTATACTCTGAAAGTCAGCAAACTCAGGCTCAGGTGGGCAGACCAAGGGAATCAACCTGTTAATGTTTCCTAAATAAAGACATTGTTTAAAAGCAAGCAAGCAATCTGCAAGGTGGTAGTACTGTTGTGATGATGCATAGGAAGAGAAGTTGTATAAGGTGCTTGTGTCTGAAGAATATAGACCTTTATAAATCAATACAAATTCTGAATTGTGCTTGAAAACAGCTATGAAGCCAGTGTAGCATATGAAGTACAGGAACAATGTGTTCACATTGGATCAATCCAGTAACAGGACATCACGGTGGCAATGGGGCATGTGGATTTTGTTGAACGGCGATTCTGGGCCCGGGAAACAAGCACGGACTGGTGGGACCGCATAGTGCTTCAGGTCTGGGATGAATCCCAGTGGCTGCGAAACTTTCGCATGCGGAAGGGGACTTTCCTCGAACTTTGTGAGTTGCTGTCCCCTGCCCTGAAGCGCAAGGACACCCGCATGCGAGCAGCCCTGACTGTCCAGAAGCGAGTGGCCATAGCCCTCTGGAAGCTTGCAACGCCGGACAGCTACCGGTCAGTCGCGAACCACTTTGGCGTGGGCAAATCTACCGTGGGGGTTGTTGTCCTGCAAGTAGCCAAGGCAATCGTCAAGGTACTGCTGTCAAAGGTAGTGACCCTGGGAAACGCGCAGGCCATCATAGATGGCTTCGCTGCGATGGGATTCCCAAACTGCGGTGGGGCTATAGATGGGACTCACATCCCTATCCTGGGACCGGGCCACCAGGCCAGCCAGTACATCAATAGAAAGGGCTACTTTTCAATGGTGCTGCAAGCACTGGTGGACCATCGGGGACGGTTTACAAACATCTACGTCGGGTGGCCGGGCAAGGTTCATGACGCTCGCGTGTTCAGGAACTCTGGTCTGTTTAGACGGCTGCAGGAAGGCATTTACTTCCCGGACCACAAGATAACTGTTGGGGATGTGGAGATGCCTACAGTGATCCTCGGGGACCCAGCCTACCCGCTAATGCCCTGGCTCATGAAGCCCTATACTGGGGCCCTGGACACTGCACAAGAACTCTTCAACTACCGGCTGAGCAAGTGCAGAATGGTGGTGGAGTGTGCTTTTGGCCGTCTCAAGGGGAGATGGAGAAGCTTACTGACTCGCTGTGATCTCAGCGAAACCAATATCCCCATCGTTATTGCAGCTTGCTGTGTGCTCCACAATCTCTGTGAGAGCAAGGGGGAGACCTTTATGTCGGGGTGGGAGGTTGAGGCAAATAGCCTGGCTGCTGATTACGCCCAGCCAGACAGCCGGGCGATTAGAAGAGCCCAGCGGGACGCGCTGTGCATACGGGAGGCTTTGAAAGCCAGTTTCAAGGCTGAGCAGGGTACCCAGTGACTTTTAAGTTTGTGGACACAGAAGCTGAACTTGCCCCCGTTTCTTTACCCAGTTGCCGTCGACTATCCTCTCCAGTTACATACCCCCTTCACCCCCTTCCCAAAAAATAAAATCTGTTCTGTTTTGTTAATGGACACCGTTGTCTTTATTACTGTTTTCGCGGGAATGTTTTAAACCTGGGACGCAGACTGTGGCGGGGGGCGGGTTTAGTGTTGTGATGCAAATGATGCTTCTAAACTCCAGGAATGACAGGCTCCGCGGTGGTGAACTGGTTGTTTCAACGGAGCCTGCCAGCCCTCCTGGCCAGGACTGCGTGTATGTGTCGGCTATGTGACTGTCTTGCAGGGGGAGGAGGGTTACAGATCCCCTGCTGCGCGGCTCTGTGATCCAGGGTAAGGACCGCTGCATAAGATCTGTAACTGCCCTCCCCCGCCACCAAGTCACAGAGCAACACCACCCCCCCCACCACACAGAACATGAAAACCACCTCCCAGACTGACCAGGATAACTAGTCACTGCACTGTATATGTGCCCTGCTGCTGGACCTGCCCCCTGCTAAAGGTGACTGTCCTGTCCAATTACCAAGCCCCTTCCCCCCACTTCAGACAGACTCTCATCTAAAAGAAGAGGATGGAAACAATAATGAACAAAAACGTATTTTTTATTAACAACCGCACATGGAACGGGGGGGGGGTGAAACTTGGACGGGGTCTTGTGTGAGGCGGGTAGGAAAGGACTTTTCAAATTTTGGGGAATGAGAGCCTTCTAGTGGTAGAGCAGTCCGCAGGGGTGGAGTGAAATTTTTCACGGCCCCTTCCGCCCCTCCGTGTTTGGACTTTGGGTGAGGGGGGTATGGGACTTGGTGGCGGGGCAGGGCAGTTAGAGAGAGACTGCAGCGGGGCTCTCTCCTCCTGCCTCCGGTCCTGCAGAACATCCACAAGACGGCGGAGCGTGTCCGTTTGCTCCCTCATTAGTCCAAGCAGCGTTTGAGTAGCCTGCCTGTCCTCCTGTCGCCACCTCTCCTCCCGTTCCATGTTTGCCCGGTGCATTTGGGACAAGTTCTCCCTCCACTGTGTCTGCTGGGCTGCCTGTGCTCGGGAGCATGCCATTAGTTCAGCAAACATGTCTTCCCGTGTCCTCTTCTTCCTCCTCCTAATGTGCGCTAGCCTCTGGGCAGATGTGGCTGTGGGAATTGGAAAAAGGGAGTGAATTCCTGAGACAGATCAATGTATCTGTGAACAGAGAACATAGTCTTTCTCTGTGAACAAGACCATGCAGAGCACCTATCACACGCGCACTGAGGACAAGGTCGAATTTTCGGCCCTCGCCTACCGTGCCTGCGGTCTTGCTGTGGCGAGCTGAGGAGCAGGGCAGGACACCGGACTTTGTCTAGATGGCAAACATGGTAAGCCGTAGACTTGTGGCTGCTTAAAACTTTAAGAGTGGCACTGGCCTCCTTTCGCATAGAAAGCAATGCGAGTCTCTGCTGGCAGCAATCCTGCAAGCATGAACTCTGGCCCTGTCCCACCCCCTCACGGCTGTAAACCGCGTGGCTGTAAACCGGCGGTTGCAGTTCTGTAAAGGGACGGGCAAGCAGTCCCAATACTAACTTTCCCCTACCTAATTCACAGCAGGGAGTCATGCCAGACATCACCCTCCTGAAGGTCTCTGCGAGCCAGAAGGAGCGGATGCTTCGTGACAGCCTGCAGAAACCGGGGCCATTTGCTGCAATGCTCTGCAAGGCCATGATCCCCGAGTACCTGCTGGCGTTGTGGCAGGGAAACGTCTCATACCACGGGGGGCCTAACAAGCTCTCCCTGCCCAGGAACCTGCTCATGAGGCTTGAAAAACACCTGCAGGAGACCTATGAGGAGTTCTCCCCGGAGGATGTCGCCTCTATCCCCGGATACATTGACCAGTTTTTGGGTTAGGTGCCCTTGGAGGGACAGAAGAGTGCAGCGTTTTGGGCATTATAATCATGAAGCGGACATTGTGAAATTTTTTGAAAATAGACTATATATTGAAGCGCCCAAAGACAGACTAATCATGATACACTTTGCACAGATTCCCGTTTTGTTGGACTTTCCTGTTTACATGTTTTGAAGCACTTTACCCACTGTTAATATTTTAAATCTTCCTGTTTTGTTGTAAATAAATGTTTACATGTTTTAAAGCACTTTACCTATTGTTAATATTTGAAATATGCCAGTTATGTTATAAATAAATGTTTAGATATTTAAAACACTTACTGCTTGATCCTTCCCCTGAATCTGTGTCTGGGATAACGGCTGGGGAGGGTTGGTAGGGGATCTCTGTGAGGGTGATGAAGAGCTCCTGGCTGTCGGGCAAATCAGCGTTGTAAGCGCTGTCGACTGCCTCGTCCTCCTCATCTCCTTCCTCCTCTTCCCCGTCCGCTGAGGAACCGGCCGCGGACAATATCCCATCCTCAGAGTCCACGGTCAGGGGTGGGGTAGTGGTGGCGGCCGCACCTAGGATGGAATGCAGTGCCTCGTAGAAACGGGATGTGTGGGGCTGGGATCCGGAGCGTCCGTTTGCCTCTTTGGTCTTCTGGTAGCCTTGTCTCAGCTCCTTGATTTTCACGCGGCACTGCGTTGCATCCCGGCTGTATCCTCTCTCTGCCATGGCTTTAGAGATCTTCTCATAGGTCTTTGCATTCCGTCTTTTGGAGCGCAGCTCGGAAAGCACGGTCTCATCTCCCCACACAGCGATGAGATCCAAGACTTCCCGATCAGTCCATGCTGGGGCCCTCTTTCTAGTCTGAGATTGCATGGCCATCTCTGCTGGAGAGCTCTGCATCGTTGCCACTGCTGCTGAGCTCGCCACGGTGTCAAAACAGAAACTGCAATTCAAACTGCCCAGACAGGAAAAGGAATTCAAATTTTCCCGGGGTGTGGCTGGTCAGAGCATCTGAGCTCGGACTGCTGTCCAGAGCGTCAACAGAGTGGTGCACTGTGGGATAGCTCCCGGAGCTATTACTGTCGAATTCCATCCACACCTAGCCTAATTCGACATGGCCATGTCGAATTTAGCGCTACTCCTCTCGTTGGGGAGGTTTACAGAAATCGATTTAAAGAGAGCTCTATGTCGAACTAAATAGCTTCGTGGTGTGGACGGGTGCAGGGTTAATTCGATATAATGGCGCTAAATTCGACATAAAAGCCTAGTGTAGACCAGGCCTGAGTGTTTTCTGAGGGTAGCTCATTTCTTCTGTGATGCCCACACAGGAGAGGCATGTATGGTTGCCAGCCCTCCAGGATTGGCCTGGAGTCTCCAGGAATTAAAGATTAATCCTTAATTAAAGATTATGTCAGGTGATGAAATCTCCAGGAATACATCCAACCAAAACTGGCAACCCTAGACGCATGAGATAGGATGGTCTTGCAGTTAAGGTAATGGACTGGAAATCAGAGATTGTGGGTTTAACTCCCAGCTTTACACAGATTTCCTGTGGGACTTTGTGAAAGCCATTTAACTCTATGCCTTAGTTCCCCATTGTTCAATTAGGGGTCATTCTTTTCTCCCACCTTTTGTCTTGGCTATTTAGACTGTAAGCTCCTCAAGGCAGGGACAGTCTGCCAATAGCTGCTTGTACAGCGCCTAGCACAATGGCTTGATCTTGGTTGGGGCCTCCTTCTACCATAACAAATAAACATGAAAACTATTAAATAATGGCCTGGGCAGCTAAGTGTTTGGCACTGATTTTCCATGAGGCGAAATGGTCAGATGTGAAGAAAATTACAGTTCTGAATAAATAGCATGAGGGGTAAAATGTTTCGGGTCTTTATTGCCATATTTCCACACTTATTTTAATTCCTTGAGAAAGACATGGGACAAGGTTGGTCCCTTTCTATGTAGGATGGAAGGGACTTCAGATCCAAAAGACTGGACTTTCTCAGATAATGAGGAGCTATGGAAGTGCATGGTGTCCATCAAGCTGCTTTTAGAAATGAGACTCACAACGTAAGTGCAAAAAACCTCAAATACATTCAAGAAAATGAATGCAAATCACATTAATGCTGGAAATTCACATTTGTCTACTTTTCTTCCAGTGTGTACCAGAGTTTAATAAAAAAATCTGTCCAACTCGTATGCTGCTGAAGCCTATGTGAGCCCCCAGGTAAGCAACTTTTTGGACCTTGGGTGAGGCTGAGTAACACAGAAGCCAAATGGAGTTTTTATTAAACTCAGTCTTATGAAAAAGCATCTTCTTTCCTAGTGCAGGCCAGACCAGCCCTACGGAGAGAAGGAAAACATAGCTGCTTTCCCATTGCACACCATAACATTTCAATACCTTTACACAGAAGGATTAATTCACGATTAACTTAATTGAATAAACACAAAGCTGCATAATTTATACAACAAAATATGTTCCTCTTGTTTAGTTGCCAAATAGCCTTTCCTTTCTCCTTAATGTATTCCTCATATTGTTGTAGTCAGAAATCCATCTTAGTGTTGATACACTACAATATTGACATGATGTAATTTTGCATTAAACCAAATGCATAAATTACCCTCTGTGTAGTGAATTTTAAAAACATTATTTATAAGGAAAATAATGGCAATGTTCATTTATTTTATTGGTTTAAAACCGAAACAGCACAGGGACACAGTAAGTAGTATACGGTAGATGTATTTTTGTAATTAGTCCATTATTCAACATTTCTTGAGAGTCCTTCCATTAAATGTAACAATTAAATATAATAAGTAACACACAAAGCCTTTTACCATTATTGATACTATGTACCTCTAGAGAAGTACTCTCTTCTCTTGCAAGTCAGAATGAACTCATACGTGCTTACTCACAATTGAAAGGGACTTTTTAATTTACATCAGAGTAAAATCAAGGCAATATTGTACTTCTATCATTTTTTGTTATACTTCATAGTTTATTAGAAACTCAAAGACCATAAGTACGAGAAAGGAGACCCAGGGAATAGAACTCACTTGCATAATAAACAGACCATTTAAAAATCTTCAAAAGTCACTTAATTCCTTATATTTTTCTAGTGGTAAAGCTTGAATCATAAAGGCTTTATAACCACATACTAGTGTTGACAAATTGTGCCTTCAAACCCTGTCATTTTTATGGAAGGCCAGATTCTCAGCTCCATTATGGCTGCATTATGCTGTTCAGGTACCTCTAAGCAGCCTTAAAAGCTGGTTTAACTGACCAATTGAGGATTTCCCTGTCATCAGGGAATATTCAGATGATGTAGGCATCCTCCCACCCATGTGACCAGGGAAAAGGGTTGTGGCATCCTGGAGATCTAGTGATTTCCTGGCTGACAGAATGACACTTAGGGGCTACACTGAGAGGTGGCTTATTTTAGAGCAGCCTCAAGGTGTTCTAAGTTACTCCTTGGTACTGGACTAGTGTCTGGTGGCTTGAGCATCAAGGGGGTTATCAAGGAGGCTTCCAGACATTTTTGTATCCCTAGCCCACCCAGCTCTGAGCTGAAGCTGAAGCCAAACAGCTAGCTCAGTAACTTCCAAGGGGCTGTCGATGTAAAATTGGAAGTATGTGGCAGAGTAGTTAGTATGTTTGAAAACAGCAGCCTGAATGCTAACCTTTTCAATAGTGACCACAGTTTATGGGAACCACCTGAGTTCTGGGTACCCAGCTTGTGGTTGTTTCAGATTGGGAACCTGAAAACAGACACCCAAAATCAGTGGCCACTTTTTAAAATGTGGCCGTTAACGACTTTCTTGCAAATTCAGCTCCCTTGCTCACACCCTCCCTCTGTTAAAGTCTCGGTGGAGTTTGTTTATATTCTGACTTTTTAATTTGCAAGCCAGAATAAGGAAATTAAATTTATTAATTTAGAAGAGCTTTATGCAAGCATTTCAGCAGGGCCATGGGAAATACCCTGAAACTGAATATACAAAGCATACTTATCATTACATAGAAACATATGAGCCAAAGATGTGTGATGAAGATATTATAAATGCTTCAAAAGTGAGAGTATCACTCAAATGGTAGTTAGCAGGCACATCCACAAAAGGAAAACAAAAGCATTAAATTCTCGGACCTGTGGGTAACCATTAAGTTCTCACAGTCAGTCCTGAAAGTGTTGCCAATGTGGCAATTCTGGGAAAGTAGCATGTATTTTGGGATATCTTGGTGGAATCTCAAGGCTAACTGCTGCTAACAGGTATACCTGTCAAGACCACACTAGCATTGATGTAAAGAGGAAAGATGATGGAACTTTTCAATGTACAGCACATATCTGAAGAGCAATATTGATAAGTGACATATGGAATTACGTCTCTGTACTATATGTTTCGAGTTGAAAGGGTTTTGATGGAAATGGTTGATCCCTGGAATAGGCAGAAAGATAATGCAGACATACTGCATGTGGCACAGATATATCAAAAGAGGAAAGGAACCAAAAGAGATTAGTGTGAAATGCAATCCCCATATTTTTATTTTTCCCTTAGCTATGATAAAATTAAACTTGTAAATGATTAGGAGAATGGCAAATATAGCAGTGTGCTCTGTAAATGGCAAACTCTGTATGTATGACTTCCCTGCACTAAGTAGCTTCAGTGACTTGCATTAATTTTTGCTAGCATTTTAAATCTGAAACTGTAAATGGCATTAGCAGATCAGTCCTTTTAAGACCGTTATATAGTACCTGAAAGTGGATAGAGTTCCATCACTATATTCAAGTGTGAAGAATGTATTCTAAAACAATGTTGAATTTCACTGAGGACAAAAAAGCAAAAGGGCAAAAAAGGTCTGGCTGTTATCTTATTTGCATTTGATAAAACAGGAGTAACTCTGACACCAGTGTATATGAGACAAGATTTTGGCTTTTATGCAACTAATTAGTCAGACCACAATTTAAGAAAATGTGTGCCTAATGTTAGTGCCTAATGCCTTATTTGAGTTCAACTGGATTTAGAGCTAAACGTCCCCAAAACTTAGAGTTGTTGGTTCTGGTCTACCCTTATCTTTCTGCTTAACTCAAGGAAAACTATAGTCAAATGAAATAGAATAAGTCAGTTACACTTGCTAAAGGGTTGAAAATACAAAATCTTATTAAGATGAAAGGTGTTTGCTATCAAAGCAGAACTTCCCAGGACACTTCTGAAACACTGCCTGTAGGAAGATGAGTTTTCTAAATGAGTTTTCTAACTTCTTTTTTGGCTCACACTGGTAACTGGTTCATTTCCAGGTACTAGCAAGAATGTAAATATGGAATGAATCAACTTTTTCCACATTTTCTTTAGCAGTCCTTTTATGAAGAACAGATTTTCCACAGAGGAAATTAAAAAGTACATAAAACTGAGAAACCATGGTGTTGTTGAGACCAGCATCAGCTTTCAATGTCACTTTATAACTGGCAGTGTGTACTGTATTCGAATGGCGTTAATATAAAGTACACAGTTTGTTTCAATTAGCTTGTTTTTTCTTTGAGAAAATCCCTGAAATAACATTTGTCCAAAAGAGATGTGTATCACTGCTTTGGAAATCTTTATGTATGTTTCTGAATTACCCTTCCTTGTAAATCTGACTGAATGTTGATTTAATAAATACATTTGGTTTGTGTGTACTGCTTAAATTAAAAAAAGATACAGCATAACTTTGATTTCCTGTACAAGACCAACAAATAGGGTTTTCTGCAGTAAATTCAGTCAGAAGAATCTTTCTATTTTGTATTTTGTATTTTTTTTTTAAATGAAAAGAAAGTTTTCATTAGCATTTGGATCATATATCTTTTTGGATGGCATTCTTTTGGATAATTCCTAAAACAATCTTCCCTCTTAGTGCATCAGTAAACATCTAAAAATTTGATATTTGATTAGAGACAATTGATATGGACAGCTTAAAAAGCCAGAACTTTATACAAAGTGATATCTGGATTGCCATCTAAATATAAACCATATGTAAAGTAGATGCTGTAAATATGCATTCAGACAAACATCCATTGATATTTTTTAGTGGAGACATCTCTCTGAGTTACAGCACTTCTGCACATTGCATGCCCTGTGAAGTGTATTCTGTTCTGTACACAGAAACTAAGTATGAGACATGTTAAAGTTCCTTTCCTTTCCATTGTGACACCAGAAGTATAACCTTTATTGTCAATGTCTGAGCTGAATTTTCTAACAGCAGATGAGTGGAAATTCGTGGAAATAGCATGTGTTTCACCATTTTCCTTTATTTCTCCCCGAGGACAAGCAGCTGTCAGGTCAGCCCCCATTGCAGAGCCTGAAGCCATCAAGAGCAGGGATATATTTGCCTTGTTCTGAAGGGCAGCTTTTCTGCCGACTGCAGTGATCACATAAATACCTTCAGGCCAGTGTATCTGAGTAATCAGTGAGTGACCTCACTGACAATCTGAAACCACAAAATGCAACTTATGAAGCTCAGCGAGGCAAGCCAGCTAGATCTAGGTATTGCAGTGGCAATAAACAAAAAGGAATTAATACATTCATGTTCACACTTACATTTTTCAGGGCTGCATGAAACTAATTCTGAAAACTAATAGTGATATAAAACACTTGTATAGTACTTTTCATAACCCTGTTACCTCAAGTGCTTTACAGTAAAATCCAGGGTACCTAATAGAATTTGCTTTTCAATGTTCCTTATCTTTAATCTGTAATAACAATGGCGGGGTACCAATCAGATTTTAAAAAGCAAATAAATGTAGTGCTTTTTCATTTGCAGGCCTTGTATGGGGGGATGGCTGGGTACATACCAGGTCTCCAGGCTTTTCCACACTGTCCACTACACTGTAAGCATCAGAAACTGTGCCACCGGCTGAAATTCATCTCAGTGCAGAAGGTTACACAAGGTCCTAAAAACCACAAACCTTGTGTTAAAGGTGAAATTCAGCCCAGGTAGAGGACCAGCACTAGGCCTATATGCCACCTATGTCCCACTTAAATGAAAATATAGGGCTTAACTGGGACCACATAGACCTTGTGAGTATATTTTATGCTGTGGGCTTAAGTAGGCCTTCTTCTGGCGTAGGCTGAATTGCACCCTCAGTTAAATGAGTCTTACAATACTCAGGTTTGGTCTACACTAGCAACTTATGTCAATATAACTCCGTCACTCAGGGGTGTGGATTTTCCAGACCCCTGAGTGATAGAGTTATACCGACCTAACTCCCAGCATTGACAGCACTATATCAATGGGAGGGCTTCTCCTGTTGACATAGCTACCGCCTCTCAGGGAGGTGGCTTCACTAAGCTGATGGGAGAAGCTCTCCTGTCAGTGTAGGTAGGGTCGTGACTGAAGTGCTACAGTGGTTGTGCTGCTGCAGCCTCTTAAGTGTAGACAAGCCCTTCGTCACCACTGCGCTTAACTTAGGGAGAATTTAAAGAAAAAGTGAGGCTGCGTATTGTTTATAGTCCTCTCAATTATGCTTATTTTTCCAAGCTTGCCAACTATGGGCCTAAACCAACATCCATTGAAATCAATGGCAAGACTCCAGTTGACCTTAATAAGTGTTGGATTGGATGTTACATTTTCTCAATATACAGATATGACCAAGTATCTGTCTCCTCCATGTAATTTTTGCCAGGTTTATATCTTAAAATCATTAGCACCAGGAGGATAAGCATAGGGTGTAACTGCTTAGATTCACTCATGACTTCCCCAAACCAGCAGAATTCACCCTCCACTATGTTCCCATGGCATAGACACAGAAGAGATAAGGAGCCTGGTTAGTCAGTGCATTTGTGAATGTACGATTCAGCTCTCCTTTACCTTGACAGGTCCCTTCTGTGCCTGGCAAGAATAATTTGCCCCAGGAGCTAGGTGTGGGTCCATGGGCAGCCAGAATACAGGCGCTCTATGATGTTGTTTTTGGAGCATTTATTGTGCATGTTTGTTGTTTAATTTAATGCTTGGACTGAATGATGCCTACCAAGCACTACTTTGAAGCACCTGGAACACGTTAGCGGGGTGCAGGGAGGGAATAATCCTTTATTTTTAAAAATGCATCATCATTGTGGAAAATAATCCATATCCAACGTGGGGAGGAGAATTTTTACCTTCCAGATGAAGAAATGACAACCAGCACAATGAACTTCCCCTGGGGCAGACATCCTAAAATGATGACAGCTATATTCAGGAGGTTGCCTAGTATGATGCAATATTTTAAAGAACACTCTCGACCCAAGTCTACCACAATTTATTTTCAAAATGTTATCAGTAGATTTAGGCCTAAATGAATCCCCCACATCCAGATCAGCCTAAACTTTAAAGGAGCTTAAATCTTGACCTATAGTTTGGTGTTTAGGTCCATTTCTGGACTGCATACGCCACATGATGCACTATTACTTTCACCATAGTTCCCACCACTCTGTAATCAGTGTAGATCTCTGCACTTACTTATATCTGAGAGAGTTATCACGTGAAAGCAGCTCCCTCAAGAATCTTTCAGGAATCCTAACATAGTTCTCAGCCTGTAAAGGAAAAAGAAAATCAAATGTAGAACTTCTCGGCTCTCTGTGAGCTGAGGAGTGAAAACATTATCTACTGTCTATCATGGGACGGGAAGAGCGTGAAGCAATTAGCAAAAAATTTGAACTGTTGAGGGTGGGGGGAAATGTAAAAATAGAGCAAAATGTATTCTCTGTCAGGAGAAGTGGGTGCTCAGCACCTCTTAGGATCAGGCCCTATCATTTTACTTTCACAATATAACTCTTATGACTCGAATAGATCCTTCAACCCACCACCAAAGTCGAATAGACACGCTTGGAACAAAACTGTTGAAAAGTCCCAGAAAAGTGGGAAGCTTGAGAACTTTGGATGCCAACGTCCCTGTACTGGAGACGACAAGCAGGGAATGAAGCAAGGGTGTTGTGGTCAGTGCTTGCTTTTTACTCTACAAATGGGGCTGAAAGGGCTTTGCCCACTGAGATTACGTTTTAGTTTTAAAAGCTTATTTCTTCTCTTCTGGTCTCTTGGACTTTAGGAAGACACCACAAAGAGGAAATTAGAAAATGCAAGTATCCTTATGTACTCATAAAAGCAGCATATTCATGGAAGCTGTTCTGTACATTTAGCTTAACATGAGATCCAGGAGCCTTGCATGACATCAGATGAGCCTTTGCAAAAATGTCTTCTTTCATGTCTGTTTTTATTGCAATCCAAGCTAATGGAAGTAGCTTATTTACACTAGTATTTAAAAATATTAGTTCTTTCCTTGCCAGCATGACACATCCTTAGGAGTGCCACGTTTCAACAACAAAGGCTTTCTGCACCAGACAAGCTGCATCATCGTTAGCATGGATGGCTCATCGTTGCATCATGCAATGCAAATTGCAGGACATGTTTCTTTATCAGCTGAGCTGTATTTTAATGTTGCTGTCACATTAAATATTTGTTGCTTGGGCTCAGTAAATGACAGTCATAAAGTGTGGTCAGGGCCAGCATCTTAAGTGTTTTTGATGCCTAATGTACATCCTGATACTGAAAATAAACCACATGGATTTAGAACTAATTATATGCAAGCTATGATAACAGATTTATTTCACAAGCACTATACTGTGATACATGGCTGAACTAACAAGCTTGAAAAAAAATTACCAAGATGAATAACTATGGATTGTGAAAACAAATTGAACGGGTTTTAGTGGTTTAGTTATTTATAAAGAAAAGGACCACTGAACCAAACAAGAAAAGGATCATGATAATAAGTCAGGTGACAGTCACTTCTCTCTCTTTGTGTCTTTGCTATCTAGTCTGGCTGGGTTAAATCCATGTCTGACTAATATTTTAATGTTACTTTCAAGGGAAATTAGTTTGTGGTTTAAAAAAAGTTTAATGTAGTTTTTGTGCGTTCTTACTCTAGTCAGTCTCTTTACTTGGCTCTGGTTTTAGTTTAATTTGTTTAATTATAAGGGCTAGATCGAGCCTCTTAGGTTCAGCCTTGTGTAAAGCGCATTATGCAGCTGTACTGTCCCAGAAGCTGCCACAGACAGAAATGGTGACTCACTCCCATCTTGATCACGTCTGGAAATAAGTTAGCGCAACCCTAAAAAGGGTGCAGCTTACTACTCTCACCTTGCACCAACCCACTGCTATTGGCCAGGTTATGCCAACCTTGCCCTTTTGCTGCACACTGCAGAGGTCCAAGACCCATGATGGTAGGCACCTTAGAGTGGCCACAGTGCAGAGAATGGAGGGGGAAAGGGCAAGAAGGTGTATCCTTACTCCTAATTACTCTGCACAGCTGCATTAGGGCAGCATTAGTCAAATGTAGCCCTAATGAAACACTGAAAATCTAGCCCCCTGAAAATGTATCATTGGTTAGAGTCTCATCCAAAAGAAAGGCAGCCTTTGTGGCTACTAGACCGCAGAATTGCCACAAGCTCCCTGGGGTATGCAGTGCGGGAATTATACTATGAACACAAGGACTCATAGGCCTGGTCCACACTACCCCCCCACTTCGGACTAAGGTACGCAAATTCAGCTACGTTAATAACGTAGCTGAATTCGAAGTACCTTAGTCCGAACTTACCGCGGGTCCAGATGCGGCAGGAAGGCTCCCCCGTCGATGCCGCGTACTCCCCTCGCTGAGCTGGAGTACCGGCGTCGACGGCGAGCACTTCCAGGATCGATCCCAGAACATCGATTGCCTGCCGTCGGACCCGGAGGTAACTGTAGACGTACCCATAGGTTCCTGACTGTCATGTGTGTCAAACGAACTCAAAGTAATTGTGCCTCTGATATGCAATACACATATGTTGGGGTGGGGGTGGGGAGAGATGTCTACATTCAGAAACCCAAGGAAGATTATTGTTTTCCCAGACAGAGCTGTATGTACTGAGGTCACCTCTACTTCCTAGCTAACAGCTCCATGAGAAAAGGAGAAGAGGCTATTAGTCTAAAAAGCACCCTTCTACTACCTCCAATATAATGGCAGGCAGCAGGTGCTCGGGCACTCTAGTGATTAGGAGAAGGAGATCTCCTCTAGTGATGAGCAGATTCTCCCCTCCCAACAGGTCTCTTCATGACCTCAACAAACATGTTCACCTTTCCTGTAGGGCTGTGTACAGAAGGTGAGTACTCCAGCACTAGTAGCCCCCGTTGGGCGCTATTGACAATAGGGAGTGGCAGAGGGCATTAGCATGTGTTCTTCTTGTCAGCTGATCTGCAACTCCCCTGACTGACAAGGCTTTTAGTGGCTGTCTGAGGCCAGAACACTGTATACATTGTGCTGGACCATGACTTCTACAGTTTAAATATCTGATGCGCCCTGGCTTCTTTTGGTATCCTAGAATTAATTTCTGAAGCATTATAGACACACAGGGCCTGATTCTGATCACACACTGAGGTAAATCAGGAAGTCACCCCTGAAGTCGGTGAGATGCCATGGGTACAAAACAGGTGAGAGATCAGAATCCACCCTTCATTTTAAGTCTCCAACTCTGCAACGGAGCACTACCACCACGTGGTCTACAGAGCCACAGAGGAATGACGAGAGCAGCCCTACCCACCAGCTACCTTGTCTCCAATTGATTCACAGTCCTGAATGTAAGATGCAGAGAACCAAAGCAGGGACAAAGGATGTTGTGTAACACTGTGGGTGTAGAGTATCCCCTGAGATCAACCCCCTGCTAGAGCATCAAAGGCCAGCCTTCTCATCGTCATTGCTCATGACTGAGAGGCTGGAGATGAACAAGCCTGTTTTCAGTCCTCCCTACTTCTCTTTTGCTCCAGCAGGAGCTGCACTTCCTCCTCCACTTATGTTCCCCCTGCCTTTCCCTTCCCTGGCCTAAATGATACCCTCCAAATACACCTCCCATATAACTGAGCCACCTCCTATCTACATTGTTCCTGGCCAGAGAGAGCAGCTTGCAGGTGGAACCAGATTGCATGGCCTCATCTATGCCTGATCCACGCTAAGGATAAAATTGTGTAACATTGTACTCATTAAAACATGCCAATTAAGACGTTTACTAACATGATGCATCTTCCCAATATAGACAATGTACCTGGCCCTGACTTGTGAGAATGAGTGACATGTATTGTTTTATGCAGCCCTGGCTTCTTTTCTCACACTCAAATTCCCAAAGATGTCTGTATGCTATTTCAAGTCGGAAGTATATTTCTCAAGCTGTTCTGGATAAAAAAAACTGGGCCATTGGATTATGTAGGTTGGGATTTATAGCTTGGGAAAAGTGTGAGAAATGTATTGGTGAAAAAGCTTGAGCACAACTACACAAAACAAAAAAACTCATTTTGGCCCATTCCACTTATCAGCAGTTACTGGTACTACACATGACCTTAGGCAGAGCTATGTTATCCTCCCGTGTGGGGAACCCTCTTCATGTCAGAGAATAATGGGGTGTTTTTTCCTTGTCTTAAAACACATTAAAATAAAATCTTAAGTTTCCCTTGCTTAAATTTCCCTTTGCAGATATAGCACAATAACAGAGTGAAACATATTGTTACTTGTGTGTGTCATGCAAAAGGCAAGCTGCAGGACAAGTATCATTCACTTCAAACTTCTACATGCAAAACAAAGGCAAGAGAATTAGAAAATGATGATTTGTTTGTTTAACTTGGAATGTATGCGCTTTACGGGCCAGATGAAGACAACTCACTTTGAGACCCTGCGGTAACAATAAGTGGAAACAAAAACATTTTCCTGCCGCATCTGAGTTTGGGTTACATTGGCAAAACAAAAACAAAAGCAAAAGCTGCATTATTTGTATAGTTTTAAGGTTTTGACAGCTGAGAGATAGGAATGGGGTACTAGATAAAGGGGGGACTTTGGGAGGGGTTGAGTAGACCCCTGACCCGGACTGCTCCGGCAAGGGGCTGGGTCCATGTGACCGGAGGGTTCTATAATAGGACGGGAGTTTGAAAGCAGGTTTGACCAAAGGGGCACGGTTGAGTTGTGGGAAGGAGTGAGAGACAGTATGGTCCAGTGACTAGAACATAAGACTGACTCACAAGATCTAGGTTCTATTGCCAGCTCTCCCGCTGACCCGTTGCGTTACTATGGGCAAGTCACTTCCCCTTTCTTTGACTTTCTTACCCAGCCCTCCTATGTCTGTCTTGCCTATTTACACTAAGCTATTCAGGACCAGAACTGTGTCTCACTAGGTGTTTGTACAGGGCCTAGCATGATAGAAACCCAATAATATAGTAATACAAACAGCCGCAGCCACCATAGCTTCTTGGTGATTCCCCTCCCCCATCCCCAAATGCCCAACAAGTAAATTCTGATCCATGACAGAGGTAGGGTTTACATATCTAATTTATACAGTCAGTCAAAAAGCAGAATCGTAAGCTCCATGGAATTCAGCACAATAGATGTATCAGTTTGAAGTGCTCTTTTAATCTGAAAGGTTTGTCCTGGGAGGGCCCATTGGGCATGGATTTCATTTGTGGGCATTGACAGCAATGTCACCGTTCTCACAGTTAAAAAAAAAAAAAAAAGATAGACTTCTATTCTGGTGGCTGATGTAGCTTGAAACTTCGGTGATTGCCAAACATATCAGGCATCAAGATCATTTCAGTACCAGCCCTGTGCTGTGCTGCTGGCAAAATCATATAGCCTATTAACTCAAATCAAGAAAGAGGTTTGGCTGAGTGTGGAGATTGATGAGGGATGGGGCAGGGACCACTTATAACTGCAGCTTGGGAATGGGGTTTAGTGGACGCTGTGGTGTTACCGAGGGTGCTTACCATATTAGCATCAGAAAGTAGATATGAGGGGTTACTTTTATTTCACAGCATTATAACTACCATGGCTACCTTCACTACAGCACTACAACCTAAAGCCAAATGGATGTCATCTTATCCAAGTAGACCTCACCTAGTTTGTCATTTCAGTCTTATTCGTTTTCTCACTTGTTCATATATATATTCTTTGGGCCAGATTCTCAGGCAAGGCCAAAATACACAGAATTTAAGTGAAGGGTAGTACGCAAAGGTGGCTTAAAGCTCTGATTTCAACTGCTTTGGGCCTGGTGCTACTGTGCACGGCTTCCTCCTTGAGCTGTATGCTAACTCGTGGAGGCCAGTAGTGTCCCATAAGGAAATGAAAAAACAGCCAGAGTAAAAGAGTGAGGGGGCATCCTGACACACTCACATCTCTCTAACCATACCCCCTTTCCCAGCAACACTGGTAGCGTGGAAGGACAAGTGGCATAGGATTGCCGAATCACTCTTACACAGGGCTGTTCAGACAGGTTTTGCAACCACAGTACACTGGCAGTGAGGCACAAAGTGGCTACATCACACTAAAGGTCTGTCCCTTTGCCTCTGTGAAGTTTTAGCTCCTCAGTCCATACCTAGGCTTTTGGGTAGCAGCGAATCTTGGCTTTATGCTAATGTATAAAATGTAATGAAAAGGGGAAAACCCGAAGAGAAGTCTGGTCCTGAGTGGTTATATGGGTCTACTTGTTTCAGGCTAAGTAGATTCTTCTGCTTCATCAACTCAGCTTAAGTTTATAGGATCATTTCTACATCTCTTGCCAATGCTCTGCCTAGTATCGCATTCAAAGCACCCTTCTTAAAACATTTTTATAGAAAAGGTTTGAATTTTACCTCATGTTAAAGAGAAGATTATGGCAAATGTTAACAGTTAAGGATTACTTTTTTGTACACACATTATATCCCCTTTTCTTATACAGTAAAGATATGTTTATTTTTAGAAGTGATATTTCAAGTATATATTGTATACAAAATATTTGAGAGCATTTAAAAAAAAAGTTATCCTTCTAAGTGAAATACACACATATTAGGTGCTTTGGATAGACTTTGACCGAATAGACACAATTTGAACTGACTTGAAATAGTTTAGCTTTACAGCACCACCTGTAGGAAAGTTGTGTATGTTTGAACAAAAAAGACACTGTCCACTTTTTTTATTCTTGAAAATCATGTAATGTATTTGTTTTAGCTTCATAATGCAGTAAATATAGTTGTCTGAAATTCTAATTTTTGGATCTTACTGATAACATGTTCTATATTTCACAAGTAATAAATATTAAGGTTTTAGTTTGTTTTTATTTTATTGACAAAATACATATCCTACACATATGGCTACTTTCAGCAGGCTGTTGTTGCTATTGGAAAATTTCTATATGTATACACAAAACATGTAATGCTTCAGCCCAGGTCCGAAAGCACTATATGTGAGAATATTGGAGTATATAGTAAATCAGAAAATTAAGCAGCAGTATCCTTTAGCACATCATCTGTACCCTGAAATATCTGCCACTACAGGTATTGCATGAATAGAGAATTGTAAACCATACACAA
This sequence comes from Terrapene triunguis, assembly GCF_002925995.2. Classification (NCBI taxonomy): domain Eukaryota; kingdom Metazoa; phylum Chordata; order Testudines; family Emydidae; genus Terrapene; species Terrapene triunguis. Next base: position 28,023,763 of record NW_020664439.1, on the reverse strand, counting down.
TGACAAGTACCTCTACATTGGAAGTAACAAATTGGATCTTATGAGGAGTATACATTTTCATGAGAAATAATAAAAGGAGGTAGACTAGCACCTTTCACTGCTAGATTAATAGTTAAAATCTGACTGCGGAACTAAGCAAATAATTAATGAGAAATAATTTATTCAATTATTTTTTCATTTTTTCCTGTTCTCAAGTTGTTACAAACAACTTATTAAGTTCTCAAATGTGTTAATTATTGAAATTATTCATGTGTTTCTTGGAAAATTGTCCAATTTGGGTTTACTACAATTCATGCCGTCAGTTGTTAAAAACTAACATACATAATTAATCAACATAGCTTGAATTTCCAGTTGTATATTCTGTTGTAATATCCACAGATTACACTGTAATGGCTTAACTACAAAAGTCCAATCAGGGAACAGAAAAAAAATCCTTCCAAAAAAACAAAAGACCACCTACAACTTACGTAATTAACTGAACCAGAACAAATTACATTTACGATCTCATATGCAATCTGAAATTTGCTTCTGCTGAATATTTGAGCATATGAGCTAACCTTCCACTTTCCACAAGCATTCGCAGAAGTAAAGCTTGAAGAGTTGAATATTCAGGAAGAGCAAACAAACAAAGTTGGATTTGCCCATCTCCCATCATAATGAATATTCATGGCAATTTCAGCTCATGTCTTAGCTATCTGGTAGTTAGCGATGTCAGTCTGTATTCCTTTCACAACCAGCATGCTGGTTGGCAGTCTCTGCCGAGTGCAGATGATTGAATGGGCATTTAAACCAAACTATTCTCTAACCCTTAGGGGTAGCCCCTCCGGATCAGGATGGAAGTGCATTGGTGAAGCAGTCTGAGTAATGTTTCACCATTTCCCTTGCCATAACTGTTCTGTGGATAACTAGATCTCAGTATCCAGCCAGCTGAAAATTCAGTTTTCACATCACTAAATTCAGGGCATAGAAGGACAAAAAGAAAAAAGGATGGAGCCTGATGTTCCCACATAGACAGCTGTCCACATGGTGCTCTTGAATTTATTGGTATATACAGAATTTTCTGTTAACCTGCAGATATTTTCTTGCCTTGTCAAAAACAATTGAGGAAGGACCCTTGCCAATTCACAGACAGTTGCCAATTCACAGACAGTTGCAGCACGCAAGTACCTAACTATATTCATGATGTGAAGTTAAAGTAAAAAAGCGATTTCATTTGGCATTATTAAGTTTCTGTGCTCAGTTAAGCATACTAAACTAACAGATTAATCATCATTTCAAAACTCCAGCTAATGATTGCCAGGATTAATAATTATTACTGAATTGAGTTATAACAGGTAGAATGAGAAAAATGTAGTTCTCCCTCTGTCTTTCTTCAGGGTGGCCAGAAATTAGGTTTTTTAAACATAACTACCAGAACATTCAATTTCCAGGCAGATAACACCTGGACAGTGGAGATTTCTGGTAATTGGAAGGGAGTTAGGTTAGGTTCTTGTGGGAGGTAACAGGCTATTAGGCAACTGGGAGGAATGAGTCTGGGAGAAAACTGGTGCTTTGTGCAGAAGGCTGAAGTGGTCAGCTGGTGTGAGGGGAACTTGGGTTGGGCCGCCAAGGACAGCAGGTGCATTCAGCCAATGGGAAACGGCAGGAAGCAGCTGGGAGTCACGCTGGGCCCTTTTGTGGGGTAGGGGAGAGCGGTGAGCAGTTTACAGAAAAGTAAACTCATCCTAAATTCTAAAGTGCAATTCACAGAGGATGAGCAATATTTGTCCTTAGTCCTAGAAAGGGTCTAAGAAGTTCAGTCTGGAACAAATATATACAACCAGAATATTACATGTGCAATTGTGAGTGTACATTTGTGTTGCCTCACTTAAATACTCCAGGGCTACAGTACCTCTCGAGGCACATCATGGGAACAGAGGAAATCCAGGAACTGTACAAGGCCACTTACAAAAGGTCCTCACCACTTGAATGGCCCTACACCTTGCCCCGGCAGCAGAAGCATGGGGCAACCCATTGTAATTGTCCTGAAATGTCCAGAGGATTTCCATATGCCTAACAGCTGCATAGCACAGGGCTGAGTTCTAATCCAGCGAAACACTGCAGCCCAATGAGTTCCAGGACAATGATTTTGTGCAGAAGTACTCAAACATAGATTTTTCTACTATTGATTGTGTAGAAGAAATACAGTGAATTGACGGGATACTATAGTTTACAGAAAGGAATTTAGTCACAGATGTAATTGTTAACATACATTACTACATAAACCCCAGAAGACTGTAAAAGGATGTCATTAAAGCAAAACTTTATATTAGAGTAAAAGAATTTACTACTTGTCTATGTTTGTTTGTTATTTAAAATAGCAAAGGAGAACCAAGGGGAAAGCCACATGGCTTGGGAGGTCAGTAATTGCCTTTCTAGACTTGAATTGAAACCAGTTTCAATTGGCGAGTGGCAAAAAGTTGTTACTACTACCAATGGCATGTGTGCACTGAGTTGGTAATCTCAGTCAACACACATCATGTAGGCACTGTATTTTGTGTTATATATTCATCTTCTGGGAGGGTATCTTCTGCAGTTTGCCTAAGGATAGATCTACTATACCTCGGAAGAGTTTATGATCCAATTTGTTTGTACATAATTTTGAAAAAGCTTTCTGTAGTGGAGAGAAAGTATTTTTTTCACCATCCATTTTCTAACAGGTGTTTTTGTTAAAATAAAGATAAAACTGGAACAAAGAGATGGTACTAAGAAACGCCAGTCTGACTTGTGTTTTTTTAACTATATGTTTTCAATTAAAATATAAAAAAGCTCTGCATATGTAGCTGAACTACAGATATAATTTATCTTGTCAGCTCTTGCCGCATCAAAACTGTTGTTTGTTTTCAAAAGTCATCCCCTGAATAAAATGTGAATCAAGTTCATAACCACGCCCCGCCTATTTCCGCCTTCTGTTTTGCCTTTAGACAATCTCTGATCCCTAGATCAGAATGATATCATCCCTGTACTCTTCAATTATCAATTCCAGCCTTGCTGATGTGCCTGGGACTGGACCAGGAGTCAAGACACTGCTGCTAATAACAACCAAAAATTGTTGGTTTGTTTTTTGTTAAGCTGTGTCTGTTAGACATAAATGTTTCCTTTGGATCTAATTTGTTGTATGAATCAACATATATTCTTGGGGGGGGGGGGGGGGGAGAAAAGGGAGAGAAAATAATGGACAGATTGTCCTCCGTGAAGAGCTTAGCTTCACAGAGGACTGGAAATTCCTCAAGATGGAGAGGAAGGATGGGGTTTACCACCCCTCCCTATGGAACAAGGAAGGTCAATATCCAAATCCAATCAATCTTTGGGAATCCACAGATCCCATGACCACCAAGCAGCCTTCTACCAGCCTTACCTGCCAGGGGTTATCTCTGCTTCCTGCAAGGCTGTGCCAGTTGGTGCCCTGGGTCATTTGCTAAAGGTGAATGTGTGAGTGGGAATTCAGCCGTACTGGAGAGGGAGTACCTACGTTAATTCTGTTACAGATGCTATTAACTTCAGGTGGGGTTGGTGGAGGAAAAATGCATGAAGAGTGCCCATCCCCCATCCCTGTGCCTCTCCTGGCACTGTAAGGAGAGGCACACCAACCTGCACACCTGAATCCTGCAGAGGGATTTCCATTAGAATTGAAGGAGGGGAATATAATGCCATAGGTGCAGCACTCCATGTTTTCCATTGGCCATAGTTATTTTCTGAGGAACATTTCATATTCACCCCTCTCAAAGAAATGTCATTTTTGAAAAGTTTGATCCTCACTGTCCTTATTCTCCAAGATGCTCTCACTTGGGAATCTTGACAAGAAAATGGACCAGTTACTTACAGAGGTAGATTGTTTTCCTGCCAGTGCACGTGTGCAGTCAAAGTAAAATGCACACCCAGTACAACACAACACATTTGCTCATACTAGGCCTGATTGAAAGCCCAGAGACTCCACTGGTCTTTGGAGCAGGCACACTGAGTGCAAATTTGTACATGCTTTGTCCAGTCTCTTTTGTCTGTAAATTTGTATAATATGAGTATTTAAAAAAATCTTTAAGAAAACCCCAACAGTTTAATCATGGTGAAATAATGTGTGTATGTGGGGTGGAAACCAACCATATAGCACTCAGCAACTCCAAATTCTTTTTTTAATTCTGAAATTTTAACCCTTTCTGGACCAAAATGGTGGATGAGCAGCTGCTGGTGAAGAGGATGAGGTGTCAAAGACAACACAAACTCAATATTCTACATCCTCCCAGCTTTTGATTTTGATCTATAAATACATAGTAGAGCTGCCCTCCAGATCACAGAGAAGAAGGACAACGTTTTCAGGGATTCCCAGTCTGCCAAAAATCACTTCCTAAAAAATATTTATCTGTGATATGTAAGGTTTGAGAGGTTTAAAAATGTGTTTAAACATTGTTATTAAATATCATGCACAGGGCTGGCTCCAGGCACCAGCGAAGGAAGCACGTACCTGGGGCGGCACATGCTAAGGGGCGGCATTCCGTCCATTCTTGGGGCAGCACAGTCTGGGCAGCTTTTATTTTATTTTATTTTTTGCTTTGGCAGTTTTGGGTGGCAAAAATGGTAGAGCCGGCCCTGATCATGCATCAAGAAACCAGGCTTGATTGGGCTTTCATATCAGGAAATCTGTATGGATTTTTTTCCCTTTGTAAATGAATCCAGCCCTTCCTGAGCATTTCAACATGGCACTTGGAGAGGGTTTCAAAACTGACAGTCATTTCCTATTTGTCAGAAATAAAAATAGGGGATTCAGATCAATGTATGACTTCACTTGTAACTGTAAATAATAATAAACTGCCTTTGGTTCCAAACTTCTACACTGATGGCATATCTAAGAAGAACATTTAATGTCATGACAGCACAGATATAGAATTCATCTTCACTTCATAGGGGTGCTTCGTTACCCATTTGAGGTTTTGGTTTGCTACACCCCTTGTGAGATACAAGGCCACCACTATCTCATGAAGATGAATACCATATCCTCTGGTAATGCCAGGACATAGTCCCTTTGTATATGTTTACAATACACACACACAGGCAGACAAAGATAACTGTATTGCACCTAAGGAAAAGCAAAGATCAATGTACATATGGTGAGAATTACAAAGGAAACAAAAATAACTAACATACAGCATGACGTAGTAGAAGAAAACCAAATCCAGTACTGAATCTGTTCTCCAAAATGATATTTTCTATTTCACTTTTGCATACCATATTAAGTATGTTTTATACAGAAACTATAGCATACACTGTGTCGAATGAATAGCAAATCAACTTCCCCCATTCATAAACTCACAGCAACATGGTTCATGTTAGCCTGGTAACAGATGTGTAAATATTTCAAAGCACACATAATTCAGGTTCTTAAGCCATTTGACTTTTGTAAGGACAAAACAGGGCTGTGTGTGTGCTCTAGTGACATTACAAGTACATATTTCTGTTTGAGGCTATTCGCCTTAGCCCTGCTTAATTCATCCAGCCAATTTATTATCTTTTAATTTTTTTTAAATTATTGATTAAAGGACCGTCAGTCAGTCATGGCAATTTAGTAAGCAGGGCTCCGATGTGTTTCAATACACTTGGGAGTAATACACGACCTCTTAAAAAAGGGGATTATGGAAAAACTTAAAATATTTTAGACCTGCTCACATCATTTTTATTTGCTCTTTCTGTACAATGGAAAGAGAAAAACACCAACATTATTAGCTCTAAAAAGTTTTAGAATTAAAACGTTTCTTGAACTTTCCGATTTTACTGTGAAGGTAAGTGACAGAATAAATCTTGCAGCTGCATATGCTCTGTATTATACAGACTCTTAAATAAACATTTTGTGATGATTAAGAGTTGTGGCAATGCTATTTCATTTCCCCCTTTCTCAGCCTCCGTAGCTTCCTCCCAGTGTAAGCTAGAGCACAGATCATAATTATAATGCAAAACAGCATCCCACAGCCTTGTTAATGCATTTCAAGCCTGAAGTTCCTTGAAGTTCTAAGGATTTTAAAATATTGATATTCATTAATGGAATGATTTCCTGTGACATAAATGCACATTACATTCTTTAATGTGCTGGAAACAACTAAAAATGCCATGTCAGAAGTATTTACATGGCTGTTGTGAAAAATGGTACCATGCTAATATATGCCTGTTTCTTAAATTCTGTTAGCAGTTGTAAGACAGTCAGATACCACCCATGGGATCGTGTGCCCTCATGAAACACAATTACAATGAGAATATCTCATTATCTCATTGGCTTTAGCTTACTGTTCTGTTACCATGGTTTCAAATACACAGAGGAGTCTGAAACTAAGAGTGCTGCTAACAAAGAACATATCCTTGTACAATGACATCAGATCATGTTAGACAGAATAGACTTAATTAAATACCCCCCGATGTAGGCCAAAATATAGAACTTGTGTATTCTTTTAAAAAATGGAATCTAGTGTTTTTTTATGCAGCTGTAAAAACCCTGTAATTTTGAAAATGAATAAAGCACCATGACAGCTTTGCCAAATAGTCACAAAAAGCAACAACAAAGTGATACAATTGATTTTACAAATTTATTTTTGTATGAATTGTGCTTTGTTAATTGTACTCTTACCAATTCCACTATTCTTGATCCATCTCTCACCCACTAGTGAACTTGGACTATCTTGGTCCTATCATCACCATGCCTTGAATTCAGAACATTACAGTCTGGTCTTGCCAAATGAATTGCAATGCTGCCTAATGAGAGCAGGACACTCCACCCTATTTACTGACAGGACGTCTCCTACTTGGACACATTCAGTTAGAGGCTTATCTTACCACTAGTGGTGAACTAGTCTGACGTATTGAAAGAGAAAAAACACAACTGTTGATATCATGCACTGCAAGAGCCATGCTGTTTGCCATCCTTTTGATTCATGCCAATCCACCAAGTGTTGCTATACAGTTAAGTGTATCTGACTAGCATAGCTAATATAGCTTCAGTTCAAGTTAAACACTCAGTTAAAAAAAATGTTAAAATAATTAAAAATTACACTAGAAAAATAACTCCGTAGACAAAGTTATTGAGCTCAGTGCAGGGGTAACTGGGTGAAATTCTATGGCCTGTGTTATACAAATGGGCCAATGGTGATGATCTAATGGTCCCTTCCAGCCTTAAAAATCTAGGAAGGAATGGCTATTTCCATTTTTATCCACAGAACAAGTGGGTTCATCTACTGTAATAATTTACTTCATCAAGGAAAAAAAACTTTTCCTCATCATGCATTGTCCCCTGAAGAAAATGCACCACCCATAATTCAATCTCTCTTTCAGTGTTTTGTTTCAGAGTCAGAGCATTAAAAATTCCACATATCATTTATTTACCCTGGAGGATATCAGGTGACATAATGTGACAATAATGACATCCCTAGTGGTGTTAATTGATTTTGTCCTGGTAGAGAGGGTAATTTGGCATCCACAGCAGCTTCCAGATCATGGACTTAGTGATTGTCTGCCTAGGTAGTATTACTGTTAATGAAGAGAAAACACGCTTTCCTCTTTAAAAGACAGTATGCTAATTATGACAGACAATGGAGTGCCATAGGTCGTTTATTATTTTTAAATAGACTTAATTCTAAATGACTGACACAGAAGTGCAAAATGACTGTAAATTAGTAAATGCAATTCCTAGCTCATAAAATCCAATGTCACTATTTAATAAATAAAAAAAGAGCACTCATGAAATATTCTAACCATTTTAACATTTAAAGGTGTGAATAATTAACAACCAGAAGTTAACAACCACCAGCTTGTAAAAGGTCTGATTAAAAGCAATGTTCATCATCTGCCAAACTAACACAGCTCATTGGGTCAACATTTCCTAATTAATGCTTTCTAATTATGGAGATAAAACATATTTTCTTAGTATAATTGTTTTTTAAAAGTCATGGTGGTTTTGAATTTAGTCTGTGGGATAATTAAAGCTACTGATGAGCTCTAATGGGTTTCATAATAGTTGGAGGGAAAGGTTTTGGAATGAGCAGGCTTATAATAAAATGCTCAGATTCTGGATCCCTAGTGAGCATGGTGTCATGCCATCGGGATTTTGGCAAACTCTTCCACCTTGGCCCGCTGAACTTGTATGAACTTTGTCACCTCACGATTGATTTTTTAAAAAATGAAAATTGTGTAAATTCAGTGCTGCTGAAAGATACCAGGAGTGGCAATCATCTGTCCATTCAGCAGTTACAGTAACACCAACCCCCTCACACTGCTGCATCCACTATTCCTCCACCTCGAACTGGGGGATCCACTTCAGAGTCAAAGGGAAGCTCGCTCTCCAGTCCTGTTTAGTCCTTGGCCTCTGTGCCAACAAAAGTGCTAAGTAATTCTAATTGTGATGATGGAGTTTGTGTTCCAGACATTTGTCCATTGGAACTGGTCTGAGATCACCAAACTCATGCCATATAGATCTCTGAAGATCCATTAGCTGATAACTTTTGATCACTTCCAGCCAGGGCTAGATTTGGACCATCAATCTAGAAATGGAAGACATCCCACTATTAGTTCCCTAAACCGGACAGTCACCCTAGGCCTGGCAGGTTTGAAGTCTGCCAGCCACACGGCCTGGCCCTGCAGAATACTGGAGGCCATAAAAGGCTGTTGGAGAGAGGCAGGCACACATAACAGCTCTTCCTTCCATAGCTAAGTGATTTTTCTGTGTCCCTCCCAATAATTTTGTCTAGTAGACTATAGCTTTTTGAGGCTATATCTAAGCTGGGTTCCCTGAGCCAAGCATCACCTACGTGGTGGTGGTGGTTTACTGGCTAAGCAATTGATGTGGAGACAGTTTATTTTTACAGGTGTGGAGTTTAACTAACTGTCATATTTGGGGGTCAGGAAGGAATTTTCCCTTGTGGGGGTTCAGTGGTATCTGAGGGGTTTTCACTACCATAAACCACCTTGCATTGACTGCTGATGCGAGATTTTTGACTAGCCTTTCCCTTTCACTTCGGGAGGTCTCTCTGATGCATGTAATGAAGCTGAAAACAGCCAGAGCTATGGCTACAGCTATTCTGGCTGTGCTGAAGAATATTTGCTTTCAGTAAATATTATCTCTGTCACAACATAAGGAAGGCAGGAGGCCCTTAAGTAGACCTGGTTGAATATTGGAATTTCCATTCTGCAGGAAATTCCAAAATTTTGAAAAAAAAGTCACACGTTTTCATAACAAAAACACAGAAATTGGGACATTTCCTGTGAAAGGGAAACGCGAGGAGTTTCATTTCTAAATAATAATAGTGTTTAGTTGTGAAGATTTTGAAACAAAATTGAGGCTGCAAGCCCTTAAGCTCTTGGCTCAGCTGTGGCTCTTGGGGCCACTAGGCTCCTCACTCTCCATCAGCAAAATGGCTGAGCCAAGAGCCTTGGCCTGTTGGAACCATGGCTCCCAGTTCCATTCAAGGGAGCCGGGAAGCCCTAGGGCTCCCTATGCTGGGGCAGTTCGCATGGCAGGTCTGCCCCAGAACCCTGGTCCCTAGAAACCCATGCTCCCCAACAGCCCACCGGGTAAGCTGACAGGAAATCAGGAAGATTTCCACTTAAAATCTGCCTGCGTTTAACTGTGAATTTGTCCAAACAAATATGTTTCTGCGGAGTATTTTAGTTTTGATGAATTGACATTTTCCTTCCTTGTTTTGATGGAACATTCCCAGCCAGCTGTACTCATAGGGTTGATGTACCCGTACAGCTCTGCTCATTATCCAATAATGCAGGCTACAGTTTGGGAACGAGGCTTGGTTTTGTAGACAAAAAGAGGGTATGATACTAACACATGTTAGGACAAGCCCAATGGCCAACCACAGATGTAAGGCAAGGGAGCACAATCCTTTCCCCAGGTAAAGAATAGTTGGGGATTAAGAAGCTTGGGATACTTGCCATCTCCAGTTCATTGGTCATAGGGGCACCCCTAGGCCTTGAACACCTACAGCAAATAAAAGGGACACGATGAACAGATATCTGCCTGGTCACTGCTTGAAGATTTAATGAAGCTGTGGGTCAGGGGGCTTTCTACATCAAGAAAACCACATGAAGAGTTTTATACGCTTCATTCACAAGGAATAATTGGCAGCAGCTGATGTTTCGATATACATCTGCTCTTAAATTGTAATCTCTGCTGTTCAGATAGGAAACATTTGCTTAGGTCCTTATACTGTTAAATTACACCATTCTGAAGGTACAGTGGGGAATGGAACTGCTGTAAAAATAAGTCCCACTTCCTTTTTAAATTAGTAAGTGAGCTCACTGGGGGCATCTATTGGTGAAGTAACATCATGTCAACTACTAGATGTTCATACGGGAGCAGATGCTATGCTTGTGCTAAATATTAAAGATCAGGCACTCATAACAGGATTTAGACATAAAAACCTCCTTAATTTAATAGTAACACCCAAGTTGTGCTGAGCTGTATCACTGGAAATATGGAGCTTGCTGGATGCCAGCACTGATTTCTTTCAGGACAGAGCCAATATACAAAAAAGCAAAATGTATATTTGCTCCACTAACAAAGAACATTTACTCTGTAGCAAACATTTGTTTCAAGTCATTTTAGGGGGCCCAACTGAAGAGTAAATTCTTCTCAACATGACAGTAGGCATGATATGGAGCATAGTAGATCAGGCAGTATATAGTCCAACACAGACTGAACATGTATGGCGATGTCTTTACTGACTTTGGTATATATTTTTCTCTGCCTATATGCATGTAGTTCCAGTTGACATTAATTAGCATTAGATAAGTTCAGTGGAAGGAGAAGAGACCCCAGAATGGACGTTAGTGAATCCTTGGCTAAAGAACTTTTAAATATACAAACATCAGGAGGCACACTCTTGACTATATCTTACTTTATTCCTCCCTTTCCCCCATCTCACTTTAGCTTGTATTCCATGTGGGAGACTGTAGCAAACCCCAGTACTGTCAACCCTAAGCATTCAATAATCATGAGTCAGATCCCCAAAGTTTATGAGATTGGCTTAAAAATTAGGTTATTTTTTTTTTAAATGTTGGGGTTCTTTATTTGCATTCTGGTTCAAATCCCTATTCTGCAATTGTGGCATATTTTGCAATCTTTCTCTACAACAGTAAAGGCTAGAAACTTATTTTTATTTCTTTTTAAATGAAAGCTGACTTTCCTCAAGCATTCCCTTGACTCCAGTAGCTGGAAAAACACATCAATATTGTGGGATTTGCAATAAAATTGCAAGAGTTACCAACTCTGGACACCTGAAGTGAACTCCAGATGAGTGGGACTCAGTATACATGGGTTCTCATCCTGGTTCCACTATTTTAATATGAATAAATTACTTATTTTCAACTCTGAAAAAATGTTTTTTTTTTTAAATTGACTTCAGTAATAGATTAGGTATTGTGAGACCCACTGGTAGGAAAGATTGAAACATAGGAAGTATGGGGAAGTATAATCCAGATGAGTTTGAAAAAGATAAGGCCAATACTTTATAACAGTGTTCACCACTTATCTAGATCTTAAGTACACTTGACACAGGATTAATACTCCCCAGGCTGATTTGCGAAGGAAGTGTGATATGGGGAAGAAAGACTAGTTTAATGGATTAAAAACTACTGCTGAGACAGTAAGCAGGAGGCTGTTGGTGAAAGGAAACAGGTCAGAGTGGAGAGAGCAAGATGTCTCAAGAGTTTGTATTGAATACCACTTTTGTTTGGATTGCATGGGACTGATCCTGCTCCCACAGGCAAAACTCCCATAGACTTCAGTGGATGCAGGATCATGCCCTATGTAAATAATTATACTGATGGAGTGATTTTTTGATGGCACAGAATGAGAGAGGCTAGCACATTCCAAGGAACAGAGAAATTGTTCCATACAGTATGGGTTAAGAGCTAATATGTGGCTTCCTCAATGTTGTGTACAGAAGTGTAAGGTAAGACAAAGGATCAAAAATAATGATAGAGGCTCTAAGCCATATCTCCAGTTGGTGTAAGTTAGCATAGCTTCACTGAAGTAATCAAAATAGAGTCAATCGGTCTAGGCTAATTTACACCAGTTGAGGATCTGGCCCTCTGTTTTTAACAGTAAAAAAAAGTGCTAGGAAGATCTAATGATTTACACATTTAAAAGTATAGGCTATTATCCAGCTAACATGATGCCGGTATTATGAGACACCCAATGTTACATCTAACTATGTGCCAAGGTTGTACAATGACTGCCACCCTCTAAATCCTAAATTAGAGAGAGAGATTTAGGGCTTGCCTCCACTACTGGTGAGATTGACACCGTGGCGATCGATTCATCAGGGGTCGATTTAGTGGATCTAGTGAAGACCCGCTAAATCGACCGTCGATCACTCTCCCGTCAACTCCAGTACTCCACTGGAATGAGAAGAGTAAGGGGAATTGACCGGAGAGTTTCTCCTGTCAACCCAGCACGGTGTGGACCCCACGGTAAGTAGATCTAAGCTAGGTTGACTTGAGTTACACTACTACCATAACTCAAATTGTGTAGCATAGATTGACTTTTCCCCATAGTCTAGACCTGCCCTTAGACTAGTGCAGACAATTCTGCTCACTTTGTTAAAGGGAAGAAATTACTAAGGGAAGGTCTACACTACTGGGAAAAGTAGATCTAAGCTACACAATTTGAGTTACGTTAGTAGCATAACTCAAGTCAACATAGCCTAGATCTACTTACCGCAGGGTCCACACTGCGCTGGGTCGATGGGAGAAACTCTGCTGTTGACTCCCCTTACTCTTCTTGCTCTGGTGGAGTACTGGAGTTGACAGGAGAGTGATTGGCGGTCGATTTAGTGGGTCTTCACTAGTCCCCTGGTGGATTGATCACTGCAGCATCGATCCCACCAGTAGTGGAGACAAGCCCTTAAATTGTAAAGTTGCAGCAGAGGGAAATCAAAATGATTGTATTTTGGGGTATGAATTATGAAGAAAGTTAGAGTGATCCAAGTCTGGCTAATCTAACAAAAGAGAGAATAAGAGATATATACAACATCCTGAAAGGAAAGGAATTAATGTGGATGAGAGGTCAAAGCTAGTTAATAATTCTAAAGCAATAGGTAATAGAAAGACAGCATTTTCCAGGGATAGGCTGGCCGATTTGGATATTGTAGGAGCCATTGCCACCAAACTTTCATCCAAAACTCAAACTGACTCTGAACTGAGCAATTTGGGGGACTGAGAAAGTTTTATTTTCTTGTACTTTAGGATTCTGGCTGGTCCTAGGAACAGAAGCACAGATACATCCTACAAAAACTTGTTCTCTCTTTTGGCATTTCCAGCTCATCTTTGCAGGCTCGAGTTGTTTGACTTTGCCAGGAGGGTGTTTACTATACTGAACATGTGCTTTCAGGTTTAAAATCTTTTACAGTTTGGCCATCGTGTTCCTTATGGCTTGTCTACACTTACCGGGGGATTGACGAGCAGCAATCGATGCATCAGCGGTTGATTTAGCGGATAGCTCTCCTGTCGACTCCTGTACTCCACCGGATTGAGAAGAGTAAGGGGAGTTGACGGGAGAGCGTCTCCCATTGACATAGCGTAGTGTGGACCCTGTGGTAAGTAGATCTAAGCTACGTCAATTTGAGTTATGCTATTCACGTAACTCAAATTGCATAGCTTAGATTGAATTTCCCCTGTAGTGTAGAGAAGGCCTTAGACACATGTGCCACAGCTACTACAATTCAGAATTTCTGCACACAAAGGTTTGTCGCTGTGTGGAGTAAATGTATGAAGTCAGCTGGGATAAATTGGATAAGGGAAGACTCTGGAGGTACAGCCATTAACTAGATATTTGGGGTTTAAATAGTGAGATGTTAACATCTCACTTGAAATTATATTGAGCTACCATTGAAGTTTTGTCAGCATTTCTATTACAAACTGACAAAAAATTCCACCCATGCTTATTCCTGGCACACAAAGGGGTCTACTTTTACCTTTGATGTAAGTATCAGTGATTAGAACAGGAGTGTCCTGACTCTGGTAGAGCAGGGACTAGAATCCCAGCTCTACCAGAGACTTTAAGAGTCTCTCTACTACAAATTGCACATCAGTGAAACAGATAATACTCCTTGGTTAAAGCCCTGCTCCTGCTGAAGTCAATGGGAGTTTTATCACTGACATTAATGGAGCCAGGATTTCATTTTATCACAGTGAGATCATGAGGTTTAATAAATGAGTATTAGCACTATTCATACAAGAATGCCAAAATGTTTTGCAATGCAAATGGCAGCAATTAATTTAATAAAATAAGGTAGAACTTATGCAAGCATAATTTTTACTTTCAGCTTTTAAACAAAATGGGCCCAATCCTACAACCTTTATTTGTGCAAGCAGCTTTTACTCACAGGAGTAGTCCCATGGAAAATTAATTACTAGTTACAGGGTTGTATCTTAAGATCTAGAGTTCCTTGGGGCAGGGATGTGTTATTCTGTCAGTCTGTAAAAGTATCATGCACACCTATGGTGCTATATAAAGCACAACAAAGTATGTTGATGGTACAATAGTCCCTAAGGTCTTTGCACACAAGGACAATTTTTTTTAAAAAAGGTTATTTTTTTTCAAATTGGCGTTCTGCAATAAACACATCTCCCTGTTTACACTTCGAGAAGAGAAATGCAGCATCTTAAAACTCCAAATTTTGTATGAGATTTAGATGTGATTAATCAATATTTACACTGGATTCATTTTGGGTGCTAAATGGCATTTTAGCTCCGGTTATAAAAGTGAGCACTGCCTATGTAGCCATGCTGTTTTTGGCATGGCCTAATGATACAGAGATGTGGCTATGCTTTAATGATCTGCTTTAATAATTTATCAATGGAGTTTGTAAGTGCTAATTTGCACTTTTAGGTGCATATTCTCCTTTTGAAGCATCCATATAACCCCCCATTAATGTTAATGGGAATTATGCTCACATTAAAAGGAGACTGTACCCCTTAGGTGTTTAACATCTGACTTATCTAGGTCTTAAATTGCATGGCTGAATGTCATTTCTTTCATTTCTAAAATGGCTTTTTGTTGTGCTGCCGCCACATGGTTGCAGTGGCAGAGAGAATACTTCAATCAAAAAAATAAAAATAAAAATAAACCTCCACCAGAAAACAGTGTGAGTCAGTGCACTAGACTTGACTTTTTAGACCTTGGCTTAAATCTAGTTTTGGATCATGGTCAAATAAGGTTGACAACTGATCAATTCGATTTACATGTTTGCATTCTTAACTAAGCCACCAAAGAATATGGCATAATTCAACATGGTTGCCAGTTTGCGCCAGCAAATACAGAAACTAATTAATTTATACATGACAGTACATGCCAGAGAATAAAGAGCACGATTAGCCTGTAGGACCAAATTCCTCCATTATCAAAATCGCTACTAGACATTCTAAATTGTTACAAAAGGACAAATTTTGTTATACCCCTGGAGACAATCATAAATTGAACTCCAGTTCATTTATATGGTCTAGTTCCTTTGGGTCTCTGATAAGCCCTGATTTAGCAATGCACTTAAGCATGTGCTTAAATCCCATTGATTCCCTTGAAGTTCACGAGATTTAAGCACAAACTTAAAGTTAAACTCGGGCTTAAATGCTTTGTGAACTGGGCCATAATAAGCCAGGATTTTTAATGTTGAATAAGTGGTGTTGCACCTTGTGTAGCTGCTTCCTCTTAGCAGTTTACTGCATTCCACAATCAATGGGATTTTGATAGGTAAACATATTTCAATAGAAATGGATGTGATAATAGTTATACACATTGGCTATTGAATCTAGTTAATTTGCACAGCTGTCATAGCCTATTCATAGAGGAGGGGATTCGTTTGCTGTTGAGCTCCATTTTCATTAGCATCTGACAGAATTTCAGAAGTAAGTAGTCAAAGCTGGCCCTGGTCTGAATATTAACCTGCTTTGCCCTGCTGTGGTCAGGTATTTTTAAATTTACTCTTAATCCTTTTGTTGGATTTTTGTAGGCAACTGAATGTTATTTTAATGTACTTTTTGTGTGACTAAATTGATTGGTCTATCCTTGGTTTGTAAGGGCAGGCCTCAATGGAGTACATGAACTTCTCTTAGCTCTTAATGTTCCTAAGCAGCACCGGCATTTTACTTCTTGTTCTTAAAAAAAATCCTCAGTTTGCAGTCAACTCACATTCTCAGAAAGACATCAAGTTAAAGCTCATGAACACATGTGCATAGAGAAATACTGCTTACCATACAGATATCATGCAGTGCTGGTATGGGTGAGCTATGGGTTGCCACTCTTCAGTGTGGTCCCAATCCCCTAAGGTGTCAAGTGTCTCACAGAAGGCGTGATTATTCTCAATTCTCATTCACCTCACTCACTCCAGTGAGTTTTAGGAGCTGGAGAGCCTAATAGGTCGGGTACACATGGGCATCTGTGATAGTGTTCAAAGGCCCGAAGAAGGTTTAAAAAGGAATATTTCTCAACCCTTAAATGTTTGAGGCTTGAGCCTACAAGCCATTATTCCTGAGAATTGTCTTGTTTCTGATTGATGTAAAATTTAATATTTCTAAAGCTACTTGTTTTCAAAAAATAAAATGCAGACCTATACGCCTTGGGATGAATAAAATATAGGGAGCAACAGAAAAGTTGTTTGTACTTCAGTTTTGGTTTGGCTAAGCATCCAGCCTTCTGGATGCTTACCATGAACTTCTTGGGTCTGCGAAATCAGGCAGAAAATCTCAGTTTCTCTTGTGAGATTTCAGGGATTTTTGTATCCTTTAACATGGTACCAGTCTTTAGGTCATGGTCTCTTTTCTATGTTTGCAAAGCACCTAGGAAAATAGGACTCTGAACCCTGATTGGGCCCCCTGGGCACTAGTGTAATATGCATAATAAATGACACCACAAGAACAGCTTTTCCTATATTAAGTATTGGGTGGCTTCCTATTTTCTGAACTAATTCACTCATCTTCAATGCTTAGGGCACAGAACTGTGCCTGCTATTGAATGAGGCATTATTTAAATTGCACCTATACAGTCCATTGTACCACACCCCTTATGTCGAGCCACATTCCCAGTTCCTTAATCTGAAGACATAATATTATACATTTCAGTGGAATTGATTAATGTGGGACAATAATGCAACTAGAAAGACTGATAACTTTACTGGATGCTTTTTATGTAATAAGAAAATGTCTCTATATTGGAAATGCTAATAATTCACTTGGCATTGCCTGATCTCCTGGTTATAGAAATGTGTGAGAGGAGAAATTGCATCTAGGGACTATTTGGACCTTTAGTAAAATATCCAGGAATCAGAAGAGCATGATAATAGCAAAACTCTTTCTCTCAACTACAGAAAGTGGCAGCAAATGGAATGTGAGAGTTTGTTATTTAGGATCTGTGACAATTGAGAACTCTGACAACTCTAAGAAGTTCTATAGGATGCTAGCAGGGGTGAAAGTAACTTAAAGGACTTACCTGTACACGGGAGTCCTGAGCAGGGGGGCGGGGTCTCAACCGGAAGAGGCGGGGCATTAAGATTTAAAGGGCCCAGGGCTCTGGCTGCGGTAGCGGCAGTTGGGAGCCCTGGGCCCTTTAAATCACCAATGGAGCTACCAGCTGCAAAGGTGGCTGGGAGCCCCAGGGCTCGGGGGCAATTTAAAGGGCACGGGGCTCTGGTCGCCACTACCGCAGCAGAGCCCCGGGCCCTTTAAATCGCCGATGCAGCCCTGGGGGCTCCTGGCTGCTGCCGCTACCCTGGGGCTCAAGGCTCTGGCAGAGATTTAAAGGGCCCAGGGCTCTGCTGCAGTAGCAGTGCCTGGAGCCCCTGGCCCTTTAAATCACCGCCGGAGCCCCACCGCCGCTACCCCAGGGCTCCGGGCCTTTAAATTGCGGGCCTTGGGAAGCTGGTCCAGTAAGGTGTACCGGCTTACTTTCACCTCTGGATGCTAATAATAGCTTGATTAATTATGATATATATAAAACATTTCCAAAGCTACAAAGTCAACACTTCTTTAGGCTTTTGATGTAGCTCTGCGTAATTGTGAGTACAGACATGGAAAGATGAGGATCAATGCTTTTTTGGAGTCTTGGAGTTTGAAGGTACCAGTGTCGGGGTTTGAGTATTGAGTAAAAACAAAAAAACCCACAAACACAAATGGATATTTCAACAGTCAAAAAAAAAAATCTGTTTCACTTTTTAGGGAAATCCAGAAGCATGGAAAGCTACTTTAGCCCTGTCTGAAAGGCAGAAGATAAAAATATGAATATGTTGTTTCTAGTGGACTGGGTATCAGGTTTAATAGTTTCAGACTGGATACTCTCATCAATTTAAACAGCTTCCCTGGTTGACTTGCATTATTTCAATTCAGAGTAATTTCATGAGGTGGAAAAGTGAGATCACAGACTCAATATCTTAAAGGGAAAGGACCTGGATAAGGCTGACACGCCAATTTCATTATTTGCATGAGTGCCTGTATGGTTACAGTGTGGGAAACAACGATGACAAGCCATTTTTTCAATGCAACATTTGTCCATGGTACTCATTTCCATCAGCCTATCCTCTATTGATTTGTACAATGCTTTGTAAATGCAAAGCTCTATATAAGTGCTAATTTATTATTACTAAGATGCATCAACATTTGCAAATTATTGGGAAAAATGACATGGACTGACTAAAAGGAGCCAGAATGTGAACTCTCATTTTTACTGGTAAGCAGTTGCTCTCACAGGTCATTCCATTGACGTTTCTTGAGATTACCCAAGTGAGTGACCAGTGGAAATAAGGAAGTTGCAATCCAGTCCATGGGCGGCTCGCTGAACGTGTTTATTTATATATGATCACAGATTCATGGGACTGGAAGGGACCTCGAGAGGTCATCTTGTCCAGTCCCCTGCACTCATGGCAGGACTAAGTATTATCTAGACCATTCCTGACAGGTGTTTGTCCAACCTACTCTTAAAAATCTCCAATGATAGAGATTCCACAACCTCCCTAGGCAATTTATTCCAGTGCTTAGCCACCCTGACAGCTAGGAAGTTTTTCCTAATGTCCACCCTAAACCTCCTTTGCTGCAATTTAAGCCCATTGCTTCTTGTCTTATCCTCAGAGGTTAAGAGGAACATTTTTTCTCCCTCCTCCTTGTAACAACCTTTTATGTACTTGAACACTGTTATGTACCCTCTCAGTCTCCTCTTTTCCAGACTAAACAAACCCAGTTTTTTCAATCTTCCCTCATAGTCATGTTTTCAAGACCTTTAAATCATTTTTTGTTGCTCTTCTCTGGACTTTATACAATTTTTCCACATCTTTCCTGAAATGTGGCACCCAGAGCTAGACACAATACTCCAGTTGAGGCCTAATCAGCATGGAGTAAAGTGGAAGAGTTACTTCTCCTGTCTTGCTTACTACACTCCTGCTCATCTATCCCAGAATGATGTTCGCTTTTTTTGCAACAGTGTTACACGGTTGACTCATATTTAGCTTATGGTCCACTATGACCCCCAGATCCCTTTCCACAGTACTCCTTCCTAGGCAGTCATTTCCCATTTTGTATGAGTGCAACTGATTGTTCCTTCCAAAGTGGAGTACTTTGCATTTGTCCTTATTGAATTTCATCCTATTTACTCCAGACCATTTCTCCAGATCATTTTGAATTTTAATCCTATCCTCCAAAGTAATAAACAAGATAAACAATTCCACCCAAAAATGTTGTCAGATTTATGATTGCCAAGCTGCATCCTCTACCAATGAAAAGCCAGGAAATGAGCAGGTAAGTCATTCAGCACCCCATTCACACTCCACTCATCTCAAACTCAGCTACTTCCCTTTCACCACCCACAGTCTCTACATTCATCCTGAGCACTCAAGAGATGCCTGTCTTTCTTGAGGCTAGCTTATTCTCACCAGATTCTTGTTTTATGTGAGAATAGCACAGAAATCCAGGGAGAACTCCCTGTGCTGGAAGCGTTATTTACTGTATAAAAAGGTGCCAAAATGCTAATTTACCTTAAGATTTGACATTTTTATTCATATAGCTTACAAGAACAAAGAAGACTCATCCTGGGGTAAGAGCAGGGGTGAACGTAACTTAAAGGACTTACCGGTATGCCGGAATCCTGAGCAGGGGCAGAAGGGGCAGGGCATTTAAATCCCCGGGCCCTTCAAATCTTGATTTAAAGGGCCCGGGGCTCTGGCTGTGGTAGCGGCAGCCGAGAGCCCCAGGCCCTTTAAATCACCGCTGGAGCTACCAGCTACAGAGGCGGCTGGGAGCCCCGGGGTTCGGGGGAAATTTAAGGGCCTGGGGCTCTGGCTGCTGCTACCACAGCGGAGCCCCAGACCCTTTAAAACACCAATGGAGCCTGGGGGCTCCCGGCTGCTGCCGCTACCCCGGGGCTCAGGACTCTGGGGGAGATTTAAAGGGCCCAGGGCTCCACTGCGGTAGTGTTTGGCTCAGCTGTCTTGCTGAGTGTTGCAGAAACCAGGACTTTACACATAAATATGAAAGCTACACTTCAATGAAACCTGAGAGTTCTTTTCTGCTCAGAATCTACACGATTTAGACATTTATGCTCCAATACGTCTGTTGGTCTATAAGGGGCCACAGGACTCTTTGTCGCTTTTTACAGATCCAGACTAACACGGCTACTCCTCTGAAATAGGCTTTGGTTACATTTTGAAAATTAGATGCCTTAAATTAG
>NW_020664439.1:27991611-28003028 GCF_002925995.2 Terrapene triunguis | reverse complement strand
AAAAAAAAAATCATTAATTTAGTGAAAGGGGCCTACTGTTGTGTGTTTATGTGTATCATCGCCTCCATTTTTCCCCTAAAGAAGGGATTAAAGGAATAGAAAATGTGGTACTTTGACCAAAGTTCTATTAGATGCAGACTTTTGAGTCAATTTTGCTTTATTCCTGTCCCTCTCTGTGACTCTCTCCACACAAACTCCATGCTACTGCAAGCCTTGGAGGAAGACGTATGGCTGGCATCAATCTGTCTCCTTCCACTCAGAGTATAAGCACACACTTGTTTCTCCTGCTTGCCCCCCCCCAACCCACAAAAAAGCCCCTATGCTTAGTCCCCACCTTCCCCTCCAACTAACACCCATCTGTCTTCCCTTTTCCTCTAGAGGTGTCTTTTAACAATTTCTTCCTCTCCAGTCTCCCCATACTGTGGGTAGCTCTTAGAAGAGGCCCTTATTGAGGGAAGACTTTACACTAACAAGCTGGGCACAGAACACTTATACTTGAACATAGTCATGGCTGGATTCAGTTTGATCATGGTAGGGTGCTCCTTAACTGTGCTCTCTCCCCCCAGCATTCAGACTTATCCTGGACAAGTCTACAGGTAGCTGAGGCCTTCAGGAAATGCCAAAACTGTCCTTTCATTGCTTAGTTAATTTGGTGCACAATTATTTAATTACTACTTCTCTCTCTTGCTACGTGGGAACCATAATGTGTTACTCTTGGTTATTCACATATAGCACATGATGTGCCACTAGGCAAAGTAACACTGCCAGAGGAAATTCAATATTGGGACGGTCTTGACCTTTGTGAACTTTACCTCAAAAATCTTAGATTACACTAATGATAATATTTGGATGCAAGAGAGAAAGATGGCTGGGTGCAGAATAGATCTTTCAATGGATAACGTTATATAAGAGATGTTTGGGATTCATCTGTGTAACTTTTTACGTTAGTTTATCCACTCACTGAAAAATAGAATGAATGCCTCACATATTAATCATACAACTAGCAGCTGGAATGTGCTATACCAGCAGTTCGCAAAACTTTAGCAACTCGAGGACCCCGCATTTTGATTTAAAATATTTCAGGGACCCACCCACCCCCGGTTCCTGGCCAACGGTAGCTGCGGAATCGGCGCTCAGGGCAGGGGCAGCACATGGAGCCTCCCTGCCCCCCGCCCCAGGGACGTGCCCGCTGCTTCCGGGAGCGGCAGGGAGCCAGGACAGGTAAGCATTAGGAAAATATTTCAAATGGAAGAAAACAGTTCAATATTTGAATCCTCATATTTGAAAATTGTGTATGTAATCTGACTTTAACCTTCCGGCAGTTGTCTACACTGGGATAAGATCTGGCATGTGCAGTTTTAAGTATACTGTTTTCATTTTGATGAAGGTGAATAGGGAGCTGATAATACAGCCTGAAGACTAGGAAGACTGCTTTCTCTCTCCATAATAATTACACATGCCATGCACAATTGTGTTTGAAACAAAACACATGAAAGACATTTGACTGTTGATTTTCAGTAACACTTTAGCCATGAAAAACTAATCACTTTATTGCTCATCCTGATTAAAAACGGATAAACCACGTAGGCCATATTCACCCTGCAGGCTTAAAGCCATCCTATGCCTCAAGCCATCCTATGCCTCACCAGAGCTGTGCCATGCACTCTGGGACTGAGGCCCATGATCTATTCTATTCAGTACCTGTACTATCTGAGCACCCTCCAGTAGTGCATTAAGCAACTTAACTAACATCTGTCATGTATTTGTTCTGGTCCCATAATGGCAAGGACCTCCATCCTCAGTTGTGTTTTGCATTACTGAAGCACTGAAGGAATCAATAATGACAAACATTCCACTGGTATTGATCACAATTTCTGAGTAACAAATATTGAAATGCCCAATAGATCTGGGTTTGATCTTTATACGGAAGTGCTAGACTAGTGAAATTGCTAATGCACACAAAAACTCATCAAGAAAAACCACTTGCAAAGTTAACAGCATTGAAGCTAAGGGACCATCAGAAAGTGGTGCAAAAATACACAACTGAGGATTTACTGGAAAACCAAGACACTTGCTGTTAGAATACTGGTGTGGTTTCAAAAAAGTTATATATTTGTGGTTATGTTTTTTTTTTTTTACACACACTCATTTACTGTAATTTTGAAAATTAAATTGTTTTATAATTCTTGCTATAAGCATACAATTTAAAAACATTTGCCATTTGGGGGCACAAAATCTTTCTGAAAGTTTTAACTAACACATACTCCTTACTAGCTTTCTATTTCCTATCATGGTGGACCACTGCTTTTTGGGTCCTATTTCCTGGACAGTCTATTGTTAAGTCATGTAATATTTCTTTTTTTTTCTTCATCTCCTAACTTTCATTAAAGGTTTATGTTTATTTAGGGCTGTCAAGAGATTTAAAAAATTGCGATTAATTGCCCTGTTAAACAATAATAGAATATCATTTATTTAAATATTTTTGGATTTTTCTACATTCAAATATATTGATTTCAATTACAACACAGAATATAAAGTGTACAGTGCTCACTTTATTTTTGATTACAAATATTTGTGCTATAAAAATAAATAGTATTTAATTCACCTCACACAAGTACTGTAATACAATCTCTATCATGAAAGTTGAACTTACAAATGTAGAATTATATACAAAAAAATAACTGCATTTAAAAACAAAATGTAAAACTTCAGAGCCTACAAGTCCACTCAGTCCTACTTCTTGTTCAGTCAGTCAGTCAGACAAACAAGTTTGGTTACATTTGCAGGAGATAATGCTGCCCGCTTCTTGTTTACAATGTCACCTGAAAGTGAGAATAGGTGTTCACATGGCACTGTTGTAACCAGTGTTGCAAGATATTTATGTGCCAGATGTGCTAAAGATTCATATGTCCCTTCATGCTTCAACCACCATTCCAAAGGACATGCGTCCATGCCAACGAGGGGTTCTGCTCAATAAACAATCCAAAGCAGTGCAAACCGACGCACGTTCATTTTCATCATCTGAGTCTGATGCCACCAGCAGAAGGTTGATTTTCTTTTTGGGTGGTTCAGGTTCTGTAGTTTCCACATCAGAGTGTTGCTCTTTTAAGACTTCTGAAAGAATGTTCCACACCTTGTCGCTCTCAGATTTTGGAAGGCACTTCAGATTCTTAAAACCTTGGGTCGAGTGCTGCAGCTATCTTTAGAAATCTCACACTGGTACCTTCTTTGCATTTTGTCAAATCTGCAGTGAAGGTGTTCTTAAAATGAACATGTGCTGTGTCATCATCGGAGACTGCTATAACATGAAATATATGGCAGAATGCGGGTAAAACAGAGCAGGAGATATACAATTCTTCCCCAGGAGTCACAAATTTAATTAAACACATTTTTTTTAACGAGCGTCATCAGCATGTCCTCTGGAATGGTGGCTGAAGCATGAAGGGGCATACAAATGTTTAGCATATCTGTGAACGCCTGTTCTCACTTTCAGGTGACATTGTAAATAAGAAGCCAGCAGCATTATCTCCCGTAAATGTAAACAAACCTGTTTGTCTTAGTGATTGGCTGAAGAAGAAGTAGGACTGAATGGACTTCTAGGCTCTAAAGTTTTACATTGTTTTGTTTTTGAGTGCAGTTATGTAACAAAAAAAAATCTACATTTGTAAATTTCACTTTCACGATAAAGAGATTGCATTATGGTATTGTATGAGGTGAATTGAAAAATACTATTTTTTTTGTTTATCATTTTTACAGAGCAAATATTTGTAATCAAAAATATAAAGTGAGCACTGTACACTTTGTATTCAGTGTTGAAACTGAAATCAATATATTTCAAAATGTAGAAAAGCATCCAAAAATATTTAATACATTTCAATTGGTATTCTATTGTTTAACAGTGTGATTAAAACTGTGATTACTTTTTTTTAGTTGCAATTAATTTTTGAGTTAAATGCGTGAGTTAACTGCTATTATAGACAGCGGTAGTTTACTTTACTTGAATTACTTTAAAAACACCAAAAAACCTTTGGCACTTTGGTTTGGAATTGTTAATGCCAATAAGGTCAATTACTTCTTAATTGAAGAAAAATAAACAAATTTTCCTTATATAAACAATGTTATTTAATGTTTAACACAAACTTCAAAAGCCAGTGACAAAGGGAAGTTGAATCAAGTGTAGATGTAGAAAGCAGTGCCCTTTCTCAGCTTGGCCAGGTTATTTATAGGGATCATAATTAGAGCTGTTGGTCTGGGAAAAGGTCATCAACCAATTGTGCAGAGTTATGGACAGGTGCCATGCACTGGCATCCACCAAAAAAAAAAAAAAATCGGTGTTCAGCAGGGGGAACATGCGGAGGAAGAAATCCACCTCAATCTTCGCTCCACCCAAAACCCCTGGAAAGGCTGCTCCACAGACCCTCTCCTGGTCAGAACACAGGCTCATACGAATGTTCATTTTGCTGTGCTCGATTGTGCCAGGTGATCCAGAGTGGTCACCAGATAAAGCAGGGTGGAGGTAAGCTTTTAAACAGTGAATGTTTTTCTTGGCATAGTCACACAAAGTGTTCAACAGTTAACAAGCCAAATCTGATGCTGAGCTGGCACTGGGACCTATGTTGACAGAACTGCTGTTCTGACTGAAAACCTACTGGATGGCAAGTTGGGGAGAGACCTGCTTTTTGGAATACATATGCTAGTTTTCACGTTAAAGCGCCAGTGATAGTTTCTATTCTGAACAATGGGCCCATATTGAAGTTGCAAGATGCTGTATATGTGGGGTTTGCCCACTCATTTAAATTTTTGCCACTACTCTGACTTTTACAATGTGCGCTATAGCTGTGGATTGATCCAGGAGTTAAGTGTTTCAGTGACAAAGACTATTTATATCTACACTAACAGAAATTCTTCTACCTTGGAAAAACAAGAGCACAGGAGGCTTCAAAAAGGTTTAATATTTAAAATATGATAAATTCCACCCTGCTTTTCAAATAGCAACTACTGAAGAGAATACTTCAGTAATACTTTGATACAGTTCCACATGGGAAATTATTAAATTGGAAAAGATGGGGATTAATACAAGAATTGAGAGGTGGTAAGGAACTAGTTAACGAGGAGACAACAGCGGGACACATCGAAAGGTGAACCATTAGACCTGGAGGGAGGTTACTAGTGGAGTTCCTCAGAGCTCAATCTTGGGAACAATCTTATTTAACATTTTCATTAAAATGACCTTGGCACAAGAAGTGGGAGCATACTAATAAAATTTTCAGATGATGCAAAGTTGGAATGTATTGTCAATATGGAGGAGGACCAGAATATTATACAAGAAAGTTGGATGACCTTGAAAACTAGAGTAATAGAAATGGGTGTGATGAAATTTGAGAGAGACTAACAACAAGAATTTTTGCTATAAGCTGGGGACGTATCATTTGGAAGTGACAGAGGAGGAGGAGGAAGACCTGGTAGTATTGGTTGATCAAAGGATGACTAGGGGCCGCCAATGTGATGCGGCCATGAAAAAGGCGAATGCAATCCTAGGATGCATGAAGTGAGGTATTTCCAGTAGAGATAAGGAAGTGTTATTACCATAGTAGAAGGTGTTGGCGAAACCTCATCTGAAATGCTGTGTGCAGTTGTGGCCTCCATGTTTAAGAAAGATGAATTCATATTGAAAACAGGTGCAGAAAAAGGCTACTAGGCCGATCAGAGGAGTGGAGAACCTACCTTATGAGAAGAGACTCAAGGAGCTTGGTTTGTTTAGCCTCATGCTCAGAATCTAACTGATCACCATATCTGGACTCAGGAAGGAGTTTTTCCCCAGGTTAGATTGGCAAAGACCCTGGGGTTTTTTCACTGGTCACTTGTTGGTGTGAACTAGAGTAAATGGTGGATTCTCTAACTTGAAGTCTTTAAATCAAGATTTGAGGACTTCTGTTACTCAGTCACAGGTTATCGACCAATTGTAGGGGTGGATGGGTGAGGTTCTGTGGCCTGCGATGTGCAGGAGGTCAGACTAGATCAGAGGTGGGCAAACTTTTTGGCCTGAGGGCCACATCTTAGTATGAAAATTGTATGGTGGGCCATGAATGATCAAGAAATTGGGGTTGGGGTCCAGGAGGGGGTGAGGGCTCTGGCTGGGGTGTGGGCTCTGGGCTGGGACCAGAAATGAGGAGTTCAGGGTGCGGGAGGTGGATCAGGGCTGGGGAAGGGGGTTGGGGCATGGGAGGGGGTCAGAAGTGCAGGCTCCAGGCGGCGCTTACCTGAAGCAGCTCCTGGAAGCAACGTCATGTCCCCCCTCCGGCTCCTATGTGGAGGTGTGGCCAGGTGGCTTTGTGTGCTGCCCCATCCGCAGGCACCATCCCTGCAGCTCCCATTAGCCGCAGTTCCCGTCCAATGGGAGCTGCAGGGGTGGCACTTGGGGTGGGGGCAGCGCGTGCAGCCCCCTGGCTGCCCCCAAGCATAGGAGGCAGAGGGGGGACATGCTGCTGCTTCCGGGAGCCTTGGCATATGCGCATGGAGTGGCCTCCGATCCCACTGCCCGGCTGGAGTGCAGGAGCAGGGCAAGCCCCAAACCCCGTGCCCCAGCAGGAGCTCAAGGGCCGGTTTATACTGGCTGAATGGCCAGATGTGTCCCCCGGGCTGTAGTTTGCCCACCCCTGGACTAGATGATCATGATGGTCCCTTCCAGCCTTAAAGCCTCAGTCTATAATACTGAGCAACATAAATCAACCCTGGGCCTGAGCAACATTTACACACACACACACACACACACACACACACACACACACACGCACTTCTGAACTCACTTACACTCATGGAACCAGAAGACTTGCATAAGTAACAGAGCAGAATTTGGTCCTTTGTGTGCAACTCTACATGATCAGAATAGGTTCTGATGAATATATAGGCACATTACAAGGACAGAACAAGGGGATATTCAACACAATATTTCAGCTTTTATGACCTTCTCTACACGGTAAGTGCTTAATTCTCCAAAGAATTGAGCGCCCTCAACTCCCAGTGTAGTCTATAGAAATTGGGGCACTCAGCACCCCACAGGATGTGGCCAGAAGACATTGCAGCATAGTGGTGATAGCATATTAAAAGGCTGGTCCATTGTTGTTCAAAGCAATAGATGTTCTAGAATGGCTTGCAATAGTAAAATATTCTTTTGAAAAGCAAAGAGAAAAACATTTACAGAAATACTATTTCTAAAGAGTGATCCATGTTCCTAAGTGTTAGGAGACCATCAAGTCTAAAATAAGAACAACCTTATTTTAAATGAATGATGCATGCTCCTAGGGTGAGCAGATCACCACACTAAAATATCAGGACACATTGGGGTGCCATCAGCCCCACCCACAGTCCACCCCTGCTCCTCCCAGGCTCTGGCCCCACTCCCACCCCACCCCCTCCCCGCTTGACCCCCCCCACCGCACCCTTCCTCATCCCCCGGCCTACCGCTGGCTTGCTGCGTCCCTCCTCAGTCCCCCGCCCACCGCTCGCCTCTTCACCCCCCTGCCCGCCACTCATCCCTACAGCGCCGACATCCCCTCTGCCGGGTGGGTGCTAGCCCACACCCCCGCCTCTTCCCGCCCCTGCACCGCCCTTGCTCCGCCCCCATTCCACTCCCTTACCCCAAGTCCCCGCCCCTGCCCCTTCTCCACCTCCTCCCCTGAGCGCGCCATGTACCCGCTCCTCCCCCCTCCCTCCTGGAAAGCGCTAAGTGCCACCAAACAGCTGTTAGAAGGCGGGAAGCGCTGGGGGAGGAGGAGCGGGGATACAGCACGCTGGGGAGTTGGGAGGGAGAAGGAGGCGAGAAGGGGGAGAGCTTGGCTGCAATTTTTCCCCGTGGGTGCTCCAGCCTTGGAGCACCCACTGGGTCAGCGCCTCTCTCCTGCTCGCCTCCTTACCTGAATATCGGGACAAGTGGCTTTCTGGAAACAGGCAGTTTTAATCACCACCACATTATCTTTGCCAGCACACCTTTTGAAGGTGTCATGGGAAAATGTGGTTCTCTCTGTGAAGTAGGCATTTAAAACAAAACAAAACAAAACAAAACAAAACAAAAAACAAATAGGTTTTTTCCCTTCCCCTGTTCACAGAGAAGTTAAAGCATTCAAAACTCAGCCAAAAATCACCTCTCTCTTCCCTGAAAAAAAAAAATCTAACTTCTTGCTAAGCCATAGCTTCTGCTAGCTTGTCTGTATTTTTGGTTACAGCAGAAATGATTAAAGGAAATGGTCTTCAGAAAGCGCTGTCAAATTTTAGGTGCCTTTAAATAAAGAAAGCTCTCTTTGGTTGTAGAGTGAAAAATCAAAGAGGGAAATTTCAAAAGTGTGTTCCATTTTAGAAAGAATTCTGAAATTGCAGAATGTCCCACAAAATGGAAGTTCTGGTTCGTGGACAGCTCTAGTAATGACATACCATAGAGTGACCTAGTTAACAAATTCCAAGAAGAAGGTTACTGTTATGTAAAGCATAATCTATGACAGGACATGCAGTTGTAAGATTGCACCCAAGGTGTACAACTGACCAAATGCCTCATCTCCCTCCAAGAAGTGCAGTTGCCTCCAGCAGCATACTGTATTACCTGACTGGTGTTATTCCACTTCAAATATGTTGAGATACAGTTAAAAATTCACTGTCTCCATCTGTAAAATGGGGGCAGATAATACATCTCTACAATGTAGAAAGTTTGAAAGCCTTGTTTAATGTATGTAAAATAATTGAGATCCATGAGTTGATGGTCCTAGAGAATATAATTATTGGAGTTCTGGTTCTCCTTTCCAAAGAGCTGCTGAAATATTAGCTCACTGGTCTGAGCAGTTCAGAATCATGCCACTGTTGTTTCACAATACAATGTGCTGGAGCGTTAGTTTTGCCACTGACTTAAATATGGGCAGAATCAGCCACTGAGGGCTCAATTCACCCCACCATGGAAACAGCCTGCTTATGAGAAGAAACCCCTCAAGATGAATTTCAGCTCAGTTTTCTATTCATTTTTCCTTTGAGGTAGGGATGTGGTCTGTCTTCCATTGAAGACATTGGGATTTGCACTGATTTTACCCCAAAGAGCTGCATGGCTCTCAGGTGATCTGAGGTGGTAAGAGGCATACACGTAGATGGCTACTGCCTCAACTGATTTCTGGGCTACCAGCAGTGGCCCTTGTAGGATACCTGCTTCCAGGAGCTATTCGTATTATGGTTGCCCCAGAGTCCCCTCCCACCCGCCAAATAAGGACATTACAGAGGGGAAATCAGCACAAATTAATACAGCAAGAGAGTGGCTTAGCTTGCACTGCTCTGTCCTGCAGGATTGGCAGAAGAAGCATGTTCCTGTGCCAGCACATGCCCTCCAGCACCACAGAGGCACTGTGGAAGTTGTTCCACGTGGTCAGGGGAAAGAGGGAGCATACTGCAAATGCTGAATTTGCTCCTATTCTACATGCACCATAGGGAGGTACCCTAGCTGGGAAGTGAGGTTGCTCCTCCATCGTGCCCATTTTCTAAAGACCAAGATCACATGTTGGGCTCCTTGCTATCTTCCTTTCTGCACATTATTTAATATATGTTAATCAAGATGATCTGTAAAATATCTTAAAAAGTGACAAATTCCTCAGGCACCAACTTCAGGGAAAGTTATCCATAATAAAAAAGTGTCAGTGCACTACATGCCATTGGTATATATGCAGTTTTTTTGCTCTGTGATTTTAACCAAAGCTAAGGCAACTTATCTAAATTTAATCACAGTATCGCTAACAGCATGGAATCCCATTAAATTTGTTTTTTAAGACAGTAAAAAATTTCAGAGGCTCGTTAAAATGAAAAATGTAAGTAGGTATTTTTTATTTTTTTCCAGGGTCGTCTGAGTCATCGTTAGGGAGATCATACGAGCATTAAAATGAATGTGTCATATGTAAAAATAAAAAATGTCCTCTCTTGTTCTTTTGTTTCCCAAGTGCTCTGTGTGTGTGTGATTTGTCTCTTTACTAATGATTACTAAGTACCCAATAGTTTCCTATGCAGGAAACTTATGTCAAACTAATTAACTTTTAATGAGAGGAAGCCAACTGATTAGTATGTTTTTCTTAGCACTTGAGCCAATAAATTGTGTAGATACACTTTTAACTGCATATAGTTGGCACCACAAGCTGTGCCATTGTATAGGAATGCACAAAATATTTGTTTGAATAAATGTTGGGGTAGCCAAATGTGGCAACTTGATTTAATAGCATGTAATAGCTATGTAAGCAGAGTCAGAATGAGCTCTCCCCTGACATCTGGTGCTGAGCTGTGGAAAAGGATTTCAGGGGCTGATCTCATTTGCATGGGCACACCCACCCTGCCTGGCATGAAGGGACTGCTTGCACAAATGGTCAGTGTGGCTGCTGTGGGATCCCCACTCTCTTTGTTATTGAGGCAGGAGTAATAAAGGGTTGTTATCCTGGTTATGGAATCAAGGATAGAAGGACTGTACTTGGCAGTTTATGACTAAGGGACTCACCCTCAACTAAGCAGCACTCGCTAGGCAAGGGACATGGGTTCCAAAGCCTAATGAATTGAGA
The DNA here is from genome assembly GCF_002925995.2 of Terrapene triunguis. Classification (NCBI taxonomy): domain Eukaryota; kingdom Metazoa; phylum Chordata; order Testudines; family Emydidae; genus Terrapene; species Terrapene triunguis. The sequence continues at coordinate 27,992,460 of NW_020664439.1, read as the reverse complement.
GAGGGTGGGGATATGTATTTATTCTTGGTTGTGTGGGCCCTAAATGCCACTTTGACCCCTTCCTCTTTCAATTAAGAGTCTGGTTACATGCTACAGAGCTGAAATCACGGATACCTAGGTCTAAGCATCAGACCTACTTTTGGCTAGTGGTTCTGCTGCAAGAAGACTATCTAGGTGCACCAGCAGTGAGGCTCCCCTATTAACAGCTGAAATCACTACAAGCTGTGTTAAGTGGTGGGGGGCTGAAGACATATTGGTGAACAGCTAGCGGAGATGCCTGAGCAGCTGGCAAAGAGGCGCAGCTAGTGAAATGGCTGACGGAGAGGCACGGCCAGCTGGGCTGTTGGTGGAGTGGTGCGGCTAGTGAAACAGCCTGTGGAGAGGTGTGGCCAGCGGAGCAGCTGGCAGTGAAGACTGGACCAGAACTCCACAGAGAGGCATGGCAATCCATCATCGAGGGCCCAAGCAACGGAGCGGGTAAGGTGCCTCCATACCTTCCACCCAGATTGGGAGGTGAACTCTCCAGCTAAACTGGTGAAGTCTGGGGCTGCACTGACCAAGGACAGCAACCGCGAGTAGGGTGACTTTTGGGTTGCTGGACTTAAGAACCCAAAGGGAAAGGACACAGCCCAATCTACTTGGGGTGGGTCTTCTGGTTCATGGTTTGTGTTTTTGAACCCTAGTTGTGGTGTTATCCCAATTTAATGTCGAGTTGTTTACCTCCTGTTATTAAAGATTTTTTGCTACACTGAATCTCTGTGCTTGCGAGAGGGGAAGTATTGCCTCTTTGAGGCACCCAGGGGTGTGTGTGTGTGTGTGTGTGTGTGTGTGTGTGTGTGTGTGTGTGTG
>NW_020664439.1:27972620-27991601 GCF_002925995.2 Terrapene triunguis | reverse complement strand
GTGTGTGTGTGTGTGTGTGTGTGTGTGTGTGTGTGTGTGTGTGTGTGTGTGTGTGTAAAATTTACCCAGGTCACTAGGTGGGGACTTGAGCCGGTTTTCCATTGTATTGTTGAAAGGGAACCCCTAGGTACTGAACCCGGCCCTTGTTGCTGTCAACTCTGCCTGGCAGAAGGGTTACAGCTAATATAAGGATGTTTGGAAGAAAACAGCCGAGACAAATATTTCTATTTAACTTTGACTCATTTATAGCAGAAAATGAAGGGCATTTTTTCCTGAGTAAAAATTAAGTTGACTACATTTCAAACATACTTAAAAGTTGAACAAAGGTTTTGCTGAAATTTAAATCATGTTTGTAGGAGTCCCCATTTTATTTATATGTATTTATACACACCCACACCACAGAGCTGATTAAGATGATGTATAAGATTTATTGTATTTTAACAAAGTTTGAAACAACAACAATTACTCTGAGATCTTGAAACATCTCAGCTGCAGTTTCCTGGTTTCTGTTTTAGCATGAGTGTCATCACAGCTGTCAAATACACCACTAGCATGAAAGAGCTATTCCATTCAAAACCTCTATTTTCATGCCTTCATTTCACTCAAATGGCACAGAAAAGGTGACTTACCTGAATTATAGATCAGTCAATATTCATGCAAGTGTCAGGGCAGTGAAAATCACTTTGGTTACATATTAGAGAATGGCCTGAGTCAAAAACCTGGGTCTAATCAATTCTGAACTCTAGATCAACATTTGATCACTCAACTTGCCAGCTGCCACCTCACTATATTAAGACTGAAGCAAAACCCTGGATCTTCCACAAGTCACATCCAGCTCTGAACTTGGTGGTTCTGGTCCATCTCTATGTAGAGGATCAAAATAATTAGACAATAACATGTAAGTGACATTAAATTGTCCAAGTTCTTCTATTTAGATCTTTTGCGATCTAAGTTTAGTGACGTGAAAACAAGGACATAGAAGCTATAGCTACTAATTATTCTAATACACTATGAGCTTTCAGACCTGATTCTGAGCTCAGTCACTGGGTAATCAGGAGCAACTCCAGTAAAGCATATGGAGTTATTCAGGGGTAAGACTGGTGACAGGAAAATCAGGTCCACAGTCTCCTACTCTAGGTAGGTTGCCTTTTATCATCCTATATTATAAAGATAGCTAGTTACCTGAGAACACAAAGCACTTTAACTAGGTTGACTACAGATATTAATTCCCCATCGGAAATGTAGGTCCTCACATCCTGCCCCTTACCTTGCAGAATAGAACTAAGCTGGTTGTTGATTGCATGCAGATCTTATGGCTCCAAAAATTTTAAATAAAATCAACATAGTTTTGGTTACTGTTCTAGTTATTTCCTTCCTTCCTACAGTGTAGGAACATCAAACTACAAAAAACAGCTTCAAATACATTTACTCAGATTTTTTCTGATGCTCCAGATCCATCCTTGGAAGGAAACAGATTCTTGAACTAAACACCTGATTCCATGTTTTCAGGTAATCATCAGTTCAGATAAGTAGTATTAACCCCCATGGTTAGGTTAAGTAACCACAAGTAAGAGACTAGTAGGTATTTCATGCTTTGTACTTCTCTGCTAAGAATGCCTGCGAATTTCAGTCTTCTCCTGACAATGATTTCTGCTTTGTATTATCCCAGTGTGTACCATTGATTCTCACTACTGTGTATGCTACTCAAGAGTGTGTGACTGCCAATTCTACATTGGTCTTTTCTGGCCTGGAGGAGGTTTTAAACAATTTGTAGCTGAGATGCTTGCCTATTAGTTTCATAGCTTGGGTGAGTATGATTTTATGGGGCAGTATTTTTGCATAGCTGATGCATTTGTAGCACAAGATTCATTGCTACTGATATTTGGAATCTAGATACTGTACCAACACCAGCAATGTTACCTGTAAATGCATTTTCTATAACACAACGCAATTTAACTGTATGCAAAATGTATTATTTTCTCTTTCAACTAGACAAAGAACCCATTATGGAAACTGGAGGGAAGTGTTCACCAAACAGAGGTGAAGTTTAGTAAACAAGGTCTTAAAGCTTCTCAGCTTAATTCTTTTATCTATTTGGCCAATAAAAAGCAAGCATGAAAAAAAAAAAAGTATAGAGATCTGGGCCACTGAGATGGGGAAAATTCAGACTGTTAGAATCATAGAAGACAGCAATGTTACTTAAAACACAAAGTAACCTACAGCTGGAAATCACAGCACCAGGATCTGTGAAAAGATTTTTTTTGTAGTGTATGAATGAGGTGAGGCTGAGTGATTGTGACTGTATCAGAGCCATGAGCAGAAAGGGGCAGGAAAGAATCCCAAAATAGCACTTTTAAGTACACTAAGACAATAAGTCACTGGCAATGAGGAAGAAAAAGATGGGGCCTGGATTAAATGACAATATCTTTAGCTCACTGCAAATATGCACTCACTGGAGACATTTGTGCAATATGGCTACTTACAATCTCATGTTAGTTTATCATAATCCAGTAATTTATCCTAAGAACTGTATGTCAGCCATGAAAGCTTTCATGCTGAAGTTTCTTTAAGAAAAAACTCTTCACTGGGATTCTTTGTGGTCATTAAAGATCACATATGATGTTAAAGAGTGCTTATTATTAGCACTCAGAGCAGCATAGCACGGTTCAGAAGAGCAAGAATGTTAGCTCTAGTGTCCTCATACTATAATTATACAGGGCAATTTAGATAGGCAAAGTATCTTCAATTAAATGGGATAGTCTTCACTTGCTCTCCTTAGCTAGAGTTGTGTGCTGTTAGAGCCTGATCCAGGAATTGAGCGTGTACTGCAGACTCAGGCCAATAGAAAGTGGATATTTCATTGGTGGAGGAAGAGATTGCATGTAAAAGGGTGTTTTTTTGTGGGTGGGAGGGAGAAGAACACACATTTTAGGATAAAAGGTTGCTGCACCAATTCAACCTGTTCTTAGCAAAGCTCAAATGGATCCTGCTGTATCCTCCATGGACAGGGCTAAAAGTCAAACCTCTAAGAGACGCTAGTGTCCTTTTGCTTACACAAAGCACAATCCTCCTTGGGTTGACTGGAGTTTGACTTGGCTCTCTGGGTTTTTTGGTGGGTGAGAACTGTCAGGAGAAAGGGGTAGTGGCTTCTTTATGGGTCCTCTCCTTCCTTGTGGGTTGGCCAGGAGCCGTAAGGGTAGGGAAGGACACCACCTAAGCTGGTAGGGCCCAAAAAAACCATCAGCCCCTTTGCACTGGAGTTCACAGCTGGGCCTCAGAAAGACAGGCATGCTCTGGGACCAGCAGATGCCCTTTGGCAGTCAGGAAGCAGTCATCTGACATGATTATAGTACACTTGGGTGAAAAGGATTTGGGATTTTATAAAAGATTGAAAGCAGAAGCAGGACCTTCTCTCTGAGGGGACTGTAAACTGGTCTGAAATGCTGCTGCAGAGGATATTGTGGGAAGTCAGGCCTCCATGGGCTGACAAGGCCAGAAGATGCGTGAATCACTGGGAACAGCAAGGCCTGGTAGTTACCTATCAGGAAGTACTGTATGGTATACCCAAGCTATTCAGAGTCAATGGGGTAGACCTCTGTCTGAGGAGCAGATATATTTTTGGCCTATGTCAAGGAGGAAAGTCTTAATAATCTGGGAACCAGATGGGGGAGGCAGCCAAATTAATTGCTGGCACCTCCTTGTGGGAGGTGTCTAGCACAGATACTAATCCCACAGCAGATCCAATTCCCTGATGAACCAGAACTGGAAGTGGACTTTGGGGAAGGGAATCCCGTAAAGAAGCCATGGAATGGGGCTGGGTCTCCCAATGACGAGTACAACAAGACAGCCCCCTTTCCCAGTCCTTTAACTTTCATATGAAGGAAGGACTGTGGGGTCCCAGTAATGGGCTAGGGACTGGGTGTGGAGGGCTGACAGCAGCCCCCCACCAGGTGGAAACAATTAAGGAAGAAATTGTGACCTGCACTGTGTGAGTTATTGTCAGATAATTCCCAGGTGAATTAAGTTGATAAAGTTGCAACCTAATTAAACCACATCCCCTGTGACGTGTTTTTCTTCCCTTGTGTCTGGGACAACGCTGTCAAGTCTGTAAAGCTGCCAGGCATTCCTTCTGCTGTGTTTCAGGCTTGAGAAACTAGATCAAAACATGCTCATCCGTGCCCTTTTTAGCCAAAGGTTGTTACAAGAGATGCTTTAGGAAAATGGAGTTATATTATAGTGTAAACTAATTAATTACCCCCAATTCGCCATCAGGTCAAACCCTAAAGATGCGGGGACCGAGGAAAAAAACTACTCATTAGGCTTAATATGTAAGCAGTTAAATCTACTTAAACTTGATGAGAAAAAAAAAATGAGACAAGTCTCATGTCCTCATAGCTGATGTCACGCACGTCCTATGATAAAAGAGACACTGTTATGGCTTCTGCATCTGGGACAAAGCCATCTAAAATCCCAGACACAGGCCAGAGAAGATGAGAAATCATGTAGCATGAAATATATACCAGGGGATCTGGAGAAAGTCTACTGAAGTGCATGGTCCTTCAAGGATATCCTGTCTGTGATTTAAACATGTCCCAGCCCCAGGCTTGTATATTAATTTTTAAACTCAGCCCACTGGTAGTTATTGACTTTTTGGAGGTAGGCGAGGAAGCAATAGGAAAATACCAGATACTTTAGACTGAAGCTGGATCACAGTGAGAAATTCATACAATGTTTAAAGAATGGGTCAAGTTGACTTATTAGAGACTTTTGGTAGAATGGCTAGTGTGTAGTGAATGCGGGTAGAACAAAAACAAGTCTGTCTTCTTTCCTTTCCTTTTTCTTCCACTCTCTCTCTCTCTTTATCAATATGTTGTTTCATCTGACATCAGCTAAATTAATCATTTTCTGCACTCGGGGTGGCACCACAGGATGCAAAACAACAAAAAACAAAAATATTGAAATACTGGAGAGTGTCTGGTGGCTTGTTAGTGCTGTAACTAGACATAGCACAGGTACACCAGAGGCATTCTGCTATGGACTACATCAGAAGATTAACCTCTGGCAGTATTTGATTAATTTGGTGTGAATTCAGGGATGGCACTAGCCAAGTTACTGGGATACCTGATGAATAGAGATGGGCCTGAACTAGAATTTCAGATTTGGCCTCATATGGGTAAAGTCCCTCCAGAGAAATTAATCGACGGGTGCAGAGTGAAACCCTTAAAATACTTAATGGGACCTGTAATATTTTAAAGCATGGACCTTGCCACTATTGTTCCTTTTTGTATTCTTAAAGGGGGTAAAAAAGGTGCATGTGTTTTTCTGCTCTAATGGAGTCACCTGGTATGGAGATTCTTGGTTTAAGCCAGAAATCCTCAAAAAAGATTTCTTCAAAGTGTTTTTTAAATATGCACTGGGTCCCCAGTAGTCATTAAAGCAGCCCCAATATTTAGGGGATGACAATATCCATATCTGTTCTCACTTTGTTATTTCTGACATAGACAACTTTTAAAAACAGCAGAATCCAGCCAGCCAGCTCCTTATCACATCAGGCCTGTGTGATTCAGATGATCTCCATGGAACAGGCAGTACGTGGCTTGCCAGTGACTAGGCTAAACAAAGGTTAAATGGCATGTCTGATGGGTCTATGTGGCATAGTCAGATTTAGGGATACAACTCCCATGAAAGTCAACGAGAGTCATGCCATGGATCTGAATGCAAAACTCAGGCCCACTCACATTAAAGGGTACAAATGGTGTGGTCTAGCAGTTAAACCAATTCCTTTTTGAAATTGTGTATAGTGCTAATCTAGGCTTCCTGCTGTGTGGCAGTTTCTTCACTTCACATGCAGCTTCCTACGGCTGCTAAACGAGTATAAATAAATTTTAATGCTTTGAACTGTGCTTAAATTTAAGGCAATTAATTTTATGCTGAAATTTAAAGCACTGAAATGAAAGTGAATATCTACCAGCTCGATGTATCCCTATGAACTGCTAATAATCAGGATTGGCATATTTGTTTCCATCAGATCAGTGCTACCTAAGATTATTCTACTGTATTGCAAAAAGTGGGTTTATTTTCCTTTTAAGACTTCAACAGCCTAGCGACAGCCATGCGGTCGCTTTTTTGTTTACGTGGCCAACTCTTTAGATGTACCAGTATCCCTTAGGTACTCACAGAAGCAGCTCATTTAGCAAGTAGAACCAACTACTGAACATGAGCTATTGAATAGGTAAGGCTGGCATATGGCACATATATACAATATAAGGGAATGGGGAAACTCTCCTGATTCAAGCCTTTGCTGATGGAAGAAGTACCTGAATTAACCTCTGATTGCCATGAAGCAGAAGGGAAATTTACTTTTTTTTCTTTGAAAAAGCTCAATATATTGAAGAGCCTCCCATTGTCCCAGACTGAAACAGAGCTGTGTTTTCCCCTCTTTGTGAAGAAAAACAAACAATATAGAAATCAATGGGCATTCAGGGTTAGTGATGCATCAACTGTTGAAGTTATGAAGAACAGATGTGGCAGAAACAAGTCATTTTGGAAACAGAATAGGAATTGGGGATAAAAGATAAATAGTTAAATTTTCTAATTAATCAAATTACTTAGATTTATGAAACCTTCCACAAGGGAGGGGTGTGAGAGAGAAGGTTGGGGAGAAAATAAAATAAATAAATAAATAAATCAAAGTGGACAAGAGAAATTCAAATGGACAAATGAAGATTGAGATTGGCTTTATGCCAAATGTTAGTGAAGCTGCTGGGTATTACTATAGGATAAGAGGATGCTAGTTCAATATTGTACTAAGGGAGTAACCTCAGAAAGGTGAGATGTTAGATCTGGCTGTCAAGTGCAAAAAAGAGATCTGAAAATTGTAACTTAATTCTTTTCTTTCAGGTTAAATATTAGAGGATAAGAAAATAAACCCAACAATATACATCAGAGCGGTAACACTCTAGAGACTTGGGCAGAAAAGCAGCAAAAAACATTTAAGTAAAAACCCAGCCCCAAAAGGGAAAATATGGGAGTGTAGGCAGGGGCGGCTCCAGGCACCAGCGCAGCAAGCGTGTGCCTGGGTCGGCAAGCCGCGGGGGGCAGCCTGCCGGTTGTTGTGCGGGCGGCAGTCAGGCGGCCTTCAGCGGCATGCCTGTGGGAGGTCCGCCGGTCCCGCGGTTTTGGCGGCAATTCGGCGGCGGGTACGCCAAAGCCGTGGGACTGGCCGATCACCTACAGAAACGCGGCTGAATCCGCGTGACCATGGACCGCCCGCAGGCACGCCACCAAAGGCTGCCTGACTGCCGAGCTTGGGGCGGCAAAAAACAGAGCCGCCCCTGAGTGTAGGGGATGGATAAAACAAAACAAACAAACAACCTGATCAGATTTTACAGAAGGATTTGGTACTATGACAACTAGTACTTTGTGGTCTATGCAGTCCTACCTGATCAAGGAGGGTATCAGGCCTGATTAGCCACTGTTACTTCAGTTTTTGCCACTCTAAGTCCACTGAAATCAATGGAGTTCAGGTGGCCCTGGGGAGCGGAAAGAAAGAAACCCACTGCCTTTCATACAATACTACTGAAAGGAATCTCAGGGGAAAAAAGTGGTCTCCCACACTGTGCAAAAGGAGGGCTTTATCCCCCCTGGAGCCATAGTAAACCATGAAAGAGGCTCTAGAGGCTTTAGTGTGGTATTTTCAATAGAACTCATTATTGGCCTAACTCTGCTGCCATTGAAATCAATGGAAGTTTTACCTTTAATTTCAGTGGGAGCAGAGTTAGCCAATGCTGAGAGGTTTGAAAATCTCACCCTTGATGTCTACATATGCATAAATAACTGCTAATGAGAAAAGAGAATATCAAACCCCTCTTTTTATCCAAAGATCTCGGAGATAAACCTCTCAGCGCTTAAAATAATGGTGGAAAAACCACAGCTGAGGTATTCATCAAATCACCACCACCATCTCATTGGTTGCTGGGGCACTATCATTGATGAGCAAACAAATTGTCTCCATCCCTGACGATTGTGTGTCAGTGCTTGAGTCTCTGCAAAGTCCATTCCTGTCCACTCTTATGTTGTCAATCCATCTCTCCTTCTCTTCCCCTGTACTGTCCCTTGGCGAATGATTTTGGATAGGCCAGATGATCTTGTTACGTGGCTGTACCACTTCAGCTTGCGCTTCTTCATGGTCGTCAGGAGGTCTTCATACGACCCAGCGCATTGGGCGATGATGTTGCGGACCTCTTCATTACGGACATGGTCGAAGTAGGAGATGCCCAGGATTTTACAGAAGTATCTCATCTCTACTACCTGTATTTTCTGTTCAAGTTCTGTCGTAAGGGTCCATGTCTCTCACGCATACAGAAAAATAGAGATGACTAATGTGTGCAGCAGTTTCAGTTTGGATTCCAGGGAGATGTTCTTATTCCTCCAAATTGGCTTTAGCTTTGCCACTGCTGCTGCTGTTTGCGCAGTTCTTGCCTGAATTTCTGCCTTGGATCCTTCATCAATGATGATTGCCCCCAAATACTTGAACTGTTTCACTGTCTCCAGCTCTTGTCCACTGACAGGGATATGTGAGCTGATCCCATCACGTTTGTCTGTCATCAGCTTGGTTTTCTCTGCACTGATTTCCATGCCATATTTTGCAGAGGTTTCACCTAATTGTTTCACAAGGTTGGCAAGTTCATCTTCACTGCCTGCCAGGCCATCAATGTTATCAGTGAACCGAAGATTTGAGATTGTTTGCCCCCCAATGCTGACTGTACATATGTGATCTTCTAGGGCATCAGTCATTTTGCGCTCCAAGTAGATGTTGAACAGTGTGGGCGAAAGAAGGCAGCCTTGCAGGACTCTAACAGTGGTGCGAAACCACTCTCCTATTGTGCCATTGACAAGAACGGCACTCCTGGCCTTGGCATAGTTGTTTAATGGGAAGAATAAACTTACGACCAACATTGTATTTCTTCATGGTTGCCCAGAGTGACAGAGTTTGGCATGAAGCTAACGCCTTCTTGAAGTCAAAGACGTGGTAGATGTCCTGCTGGCATTGTAAGTACTTCTCACATAGAACACAAAAGGTTGAAAATCTGTTCTGTGGTACTTCTTCCAGCACGAAAGTCAGCCTGTTCTTCAGCGAGGATATTCTCTGCTTGTGGCTTCAATATGTTCAATAGGACTTTCAACTTCACTTTGCTGGGATGGCTAATTAAGCTTATGGTCCCGTAATTTTGACACAATTGAAGGTTGCCTTCCTTTGGCAGAGTGATGATTAGTGACTGTGTCCACATGGAAGGCCACTCACCGGTCTGCCAGATCTTGTTGCAGATCTTGGTGAGTACATTTATTATCATTTCTCCTCTGAATTTCATCAATTCGGCTGGGATATTGTCAATACCTGTAGCCTTTCTGTTCTTGAGTGATTTCACAGCTGTCTCCACTTCTTCACGTAGTATTGGAAAGTCATCCTCCTCTCTTGAATCTGGGCTGTCTAAGACACTAGGATCTCCATTTGTCTGGTGGTTGTATAGATCAGAGCAGTAGTTTGTCCACCTATTGATGTCCTTTTCTTCTGTAAGACTGTTCCCTTTGTCTTGAATTGCGTTAGCTTTGGTCCCTCTTTCCTTTGTCAGATCTTTTACAACGTGGAAGTCTCATTTGCTATTTTTATTATTGATACATGCTTCAATTTTAGAGCATTGTTTTTCAGTCCATCTCTCCTTGGCCATCTTCATTCCTTTCTGCCAATCGCTCTGTATTTATCAGCTCCCTCAGTGCTGTTCTTGTCTCAAGTTCTCTTCTAATATCACACATTTCTAATATTCCATTTGTGACCCATGATTTTGTCTTCTTACGATGTTTCCCCAGGATGTCCATTGCTGCCTCATTCATTACAGTGTTGAAATTGTTGCATTGTTTCTACATCTTCCTCTAGAGCAAGCAGTGGGGCAAATTTTCTGCTGATCATTGCTTGGAATGACTCTGCAATGTTTCGGTCTCTGAGTCCAAGTCAAACTTGGTCCTGGTGAACTTTGGCCTGATGATTTTCCTTAGCCGCAGCCAAAAATTTAGCATCACAAGGTTGCGATCACTTCCAATATCAGCACTGGGAAAGCTTCTTGTTTTAGCTCTGTTAATCCCAGAACGAAAACTGTTTTGCACCATGATGTAGTCGATCTGGCCGTGATGTAAACCATTAGGTGCATGCCATGTTGATCATATGGATGCTTTATGTGCTCCTAATGCGTTTGCAAGAACCAGTTTGTTATAGCTGGCAAACTCCAAAAGTCTCAATCCTCTCTCATTGGTTACCGCTTTACAGAAAGGGCCACAATAATCTTGCCAATCTGCCTGTGCGTCAGTACCCACTTTAGCATTCCAATCTCCTTGTACAATCAGGATATCTTTGTGTACCTAATCGATGATGTCTTGGAGCTGATTGTAAAAATCTTCAATTTGCTCATATTCATAGTCTGTTGTAGGGTGTAGACTTGTACCACTGGGATATTGAATGGTACTGCCTTTAGATGGATGGAAATAAGCCTGCTAGACATCGGGCAGCATCTTAATACTGAATTCTTGATATCTTTATGCACAAGAAATCCTATGCCATTGACATGTTTGTCCTCTTCACTGTAATAGAGTAGATGGCCCTCTTCCGTTAGTACCTCTCCAAAGTTCTTCCATCTGACCTCAGATTCCTAGGAGGTGCCAGGTGTATTGTTCCATTTCGTATGCGAGTTCTTTCAACCTCCCTATTTGTCTCAATGTCCTTACATTCCATGTGGCTATGGTGATATGTCTTCCACGGGTCCTCTTTGTTGGGGTTACACCAGTAGTATACTTGTCACGTCTGCCCTGCTGGGAAACAGATGGTGTGGCCAATATTAACCCGGGCTGCGATCAATCTGGTATGGACATTGTTGACTTGCTCATCATATTGTATGTCTTGGGCAAATTTCTAACCTGGCGGAGCCCATCCCTCTCCAGGCAGCCCGCTTTTAGTCGCTTCTTAAGACATGCAGGAGGATCAGTGGGCCTATTCTGTCCCCGGACCACAGGGGACACAGCTAAGGTATTACAGTGAAATAAATGCAATTCAGGGCTTTTAAGTTATGAAGTCAAAGACTTTTGACTATCTAAACTTGAAAGACAGGCACTCATGGTGAACCTCTGCCCTTTGCGGTGTTTGCAAACAGGAGTGGAAGAGGGTGCATGTAGATATCACAGTGGACTCCGTGGGGCAGATAGAATCCTGCTATGGCACAAGTGTGCTGGCAACTACACCAATGTAACAAGCCAGGGAATACGCTCTAGCTCACTGGGGTGTGGTTCATTGTAACCATGGCTATGGCTACACCACCCCCCTGGATTGATGCTCCAGGGATCAATGCACAGGGGTCAATTTAGTGGGTCTAGTGAAGACTTGCCAAATTGACTGCAGATAACTCTCCAGTTGACCCTGGTACTCTACCCTGAATGAGAAAAGTAAGGTAAGTTGACAGAAGAGTGTCTCCTGTCGACCCAGTGTAGTGTGGACCCCGCGATAAGTCAACCTAAGCTACGTCGACTCCAGCTACATTATTCACATAGCTGGAGTTGTGTAGCTTAGGTCGACTTACTGTGGTAGTGTAGGCATAGGATGTCTGCACAGTGGCTGGGAGGGCGCTTTGCAGTGCAAGTTAAACACTCCCTAACTCTGCTTGAGCTAGCATACTAAAAATAGCAGTGTGGAGATGGTGACATGGGTAGTGGATTGGGCAAGCCACCTGACTCTGTACCCAAGCGATCTGGCAGGTTTGTACTTGAGTGGCTAGCCCAAGCTGCTTCCTGAGCTGCCACAGCAACTCTGCTCAAGCTGGCAAAATAAAAATAGCAGAGCTACTGCATGTCTATCTATCCATGCAGGGAAAGGCTCGCCCCCCCCCGCAAACAAATAAGCGCATATGTGGCCATCAGTGCGAATGCGCAAGTAGGTCAGGCATGCATATAACTCCTATTCTGAAGAGCTGCAAACATCTCTGCTGTGCTGAAGTGCTCCAAGAGACAGCTGTCCTGTGATAACTAGAACTCTTTTTTTGATTGACGTATGACCAGCTAGTCAATGCTATACATACTGGGCATTTCTGTGCTGGTCATGGCAGAATCTAGTACAACTTTTAGGCTTGTAGGATTCATAGTCTCAGAGAGAATCACTCCTCCTAGGAATTCCAAAATGCCAGCCATTATGGAGCTTTATGGAGGTATCAACTGGGAGGGCCCAAACTCTCAGCATGAGAGCTGGGCCAGGTACACATCAGTATGGATAAGCAGTTGGGTCAGATGAATACTTGGGTGCTCTGGTCTGGTGCACTTTGGAAGATCCTGGATATGTCTTCTGAGCATGGGGAAAAGAGGTTTAGGATGATGACGACGACGACGACAAATGTGGCCAACATACACAAATTTCATAAGAAATTGGATGTGCATGTCTTCCTTTCATCTTAGTATTAAGTGCTTGAGTTTGATCATGATTTTATCTACTGTAAATTCAGGGCTAAATGATTTACAAATGTTAGAGCTGTTATGTTCTGCACAAATCATACTTGATAATTCCCTTTCATCTCATTACAAAAAGGGAACCATTGTAATATTTTTGGTGTAGAATTTTATATACTAGGATATGGATTTATTCAAATTTACACATATGTATTTTTTTTGCAGTTGGCATCATACCAAAAAAAGAAAAAAAATGATTGCAGGTCTTCAGAGCAGAAGGCAAAACAAAGATTGGTATTTGGAACTACTCAGTATTCCATGACATTACTTACTTTATGCACACAAATTTAATTCATTTTTGATTGATCCCATAATTACAAAATTTGTTTAAAGCTGTTATATTATCTCCTTATTTGACACAATATGGCACAATTTTGTTATAGTATTGAAAACCAAATAAGACAACTGCAGTTGGTAGCATTTCAAAGAAATACTCCCTTTAAGATGAAATCAATCCTGTTTCAAGTTTATTCCCCAGCTTTATGATTGAGGCTCTAGGGGTGTATTTTGCTGAAAAGTGTCTTTTTGATTTTTCAGAAATTCTTTAGATTAATATGCAGCTGTCATTGCAAGGCAAATCTAGATTTGCTTTTATGTTTTTCCTCTTTCCCCAGGCTGCAACTAGTGTCTACCTCTCTAGGAGAAACTGTCCATTCATTTGTGATTGGTGTTCCTTATAACAGGTCAGCAGCAAAGAATTCCTCAACTGATATTCATTTGAAACATGTCACACGGCCCGTTTACCTGAATCCACTGCTTTGCTTACTATAGTCAATATCTAGCCCTTACTAGGTTTACTGCTCATTTTTAATGCAAGCTTAAAGTATTAGTCCATAAAAAATAAAGAGCGTTTTAGTCTTTTATGCTTTTTTCAACATACCTTTTGAAAATTAATTTAACTTGCAGACCATGTACAATAAACTTTCTAAAGGGATATTTCTGAGTAAATAAATGCTGAAGACCATAAGTGAGGTTATATATATATATATTTAGCCACCTATTCTTTCTACAGTGCCAATCAGGATACTGTTGTTGTTACTGGAATGACATCTGCATTTTGCTGTTTATTTTGATTGGATTCTATGTACAGACATACTTGGGTCATGCTTGAGATTGTAACTGACAGGATACAAAAGTTAGTATTGTTTGAAATAAAAATAAATAAATTGCTTAATCTCCTCTGGCTATGCATTAATAAGTTTGCAGGTTGTTGAAGGAACTTAATTTTGATACCATAAGCCTTCTTGTCATTGATTATGGAGTGATGGATTATTTGTGGTTGGTTATTTGGAAAGGGATTGTGCTGGAAATGGGATCAAACTATAACCGTTTTTCATGGATGTGAATGGATATGTTAATGCGACAACAGTTTAGTGACTACATTCATTTACTCAGGATAGGACTATTATATTAGTTCAGATGGGTAAGGGTCAGATTCCGATCCCCTTACTACTGCTGAATTGTACTTCACTTCACAAGTAATTCAACTGAAGTCAATGGGACAACTTTTGTAGTGAGGTGCTGTGGTAGATGTCATATATCCTGATTTTAGTAAGTCTTTTGACACAGTTCCACATGATGTTCACATAAGCCAGTCAGGAAAATGTGGTCTAGATGAAATTACTCTGAGGTGGGGGCATGACTGGTTGAAAGCCTGGACAGGTTCACTGTCAAAACAGTGAAGGTGTATCTAGTGGGGTGCAGCGGAAGTCAGTCTTGGTTCCATAGTACTATTTAATATTTTCATTATGAATTGGAGAGTATGTATAAAATATGCAGATGACACCAATTGGGAGGGGTTACAAGCACTTTGGAGAACAGGACCTTTATAAACTGGAAAACTGGTCTGAAATCAAGATGAAATAAAGATGAGTGCAAAGTACTACACTTAGGAAGAAAAAAAAAAAAAAACAAAGACAAATGCACCACTACAAAAAGGGGCAATAACGGGCTAGGTGGTAAAAAAGAATCTGGGGGTAATAGTGGATCACAAATTGAATACAAGTCAACAATATGATGCAGTTTGAGAAAGGCGAATATCATTCTCGGGTGTATTAATAGGAATGTAATATGTAATATGCAGGAGGTAATTGTCCATTCTACATTACTCTAGCTGAGGCCTCATCAGTGCTATGTCTAATTCTGGGCACCACATTAGGAAAGATGTGGACAAAATTGGAGCGAGTTCAGAGAGAGGGACAATAATAAAAGGTTTAGAAAACCTGGCCTATGAAGAAAGGTTCAAAAAAACTGGGCATGTTTAGTCTTGAGAAAAGATGACAGAGGGAATCTGATTGCAATATTCAAGTATGTTAAGGACTGTTATAAAAAGGACAGTAATCAATTTTTCTCCTTTCCACTAAAGGTAGGACAAGAAGTAATGGGCCTAATTTGCAGCAAGGGAGATTAGGAAAGTTTTTCTAACTATTAGGGTAGTTTCCAAGGAAAGTTGTATAATCCCCATCAGTGGAGGTTTTTAAGAATAGGTTGGACAAACACCTATCAGGGATGGTCTAGGTTTATTTAGTCCTGCCTCAGTGCATGGAACTGGACTGGACTTCTCAAGGTCTCTTCCAGCCCTACATTTCTATGATTCTATGAACCTAATCCTAAATGAGCTTATCCTGATATTATAGTAGGGTGGGTTTTGCCACCTCCTCCTGGTGGAATGAGCTGTGATGTCCATCTACAAACCTGGAGGTTCTCCAACAGCTTGAGGTTGCTGGGTGATCCATGGAATACCAGACACTATCCATACCCTGTGCCCCAGTGTCCTTCATTGGGGTCACATTGCCAGGCATTATCCCTAGCCCTTGCTGCCCTGAGACTCACTACAAAAGTGGACCACCACCATGTCTTTAAGGAAAAGGCAATACAAACTGGAGTACTCTCTGCAGGGCCAGCTGGGGAATAATGTGCTTCCCTCTGAACTTATCGTTACCTATCCTGGGGCTGCCCATTTCCCCCCTGCAGATGCTAGGAAGGGCAGGGTAGAAAGGAAGGTGCTGTAAATGGAGCTGACCCACCTTTCATGCAAGAGGAATGAGAGCTAAATGAGGAGGATCCCCTCCTGGGGACAAAATATGGCCCAATTTTATTTACCCCACCACACCCACTCAGACTGCTATGTGAACTAGTGAAAACAAGAACTATAGTAAACAAATACCAGGGGGAGGGGCAGGGGCCAGCCCGCAGAAATAGCAGATATGGATCTGGCATCCATACCTATATTACTAACATGGGGGACAAGAGTGGTTTTCCTACATAGCGTGTTTACGTGCTAACTCACAACAGGTGCTGCCCGCTGGAAATCATTGCTTCTTCTGAAGTTAACAGGCTGTTATTTTAATGTAGAGCAGGAATATTTGCACATGTGTTCTCACATTATGTTTTAACTAACACATGTAATCCAGCTAAACACTATGCATTAATATAGTATTGTATGCTAATTTAGGGCCAGATCCCACTCTAGGGGGAATGTTGCCATTATTTCAATGAGTGCAGTTCAGGCCATTAGTTATAAGAATTAATTTCAAAATTTGCTACCTTATTAACCGAAAAGCAGAAAATCCAATATTTTAGTGCATGCAAAAGATGCCTTTCCAATGCATTGTGGCAAATAGTGTTTAGACATGCATTTTGAAATGTTGATTCCCTGTGCCCGCCCCCCCCCCGTGCATTTAGATCTGTTTGATCAGGGTTTCACTTTGCCATTGCTGTAGCAATTGTTCAGTTTAGAGGCCACTCAGAGATGCCGTGCATAAGCTGTACAGTGCCTTGTGGCATTAAATTACTACATAATAAAGGTCATAAGATGGCAATGTACCAAACACTCTTTCCATCTACAAAGTCAGAGGTGAAACAGCATCCAAGGCCTAGGAGCCCTGGCTCCTATAACCCGAAGGAAATCCTATACCAAGATCTATGAGGAGAGGAAGTATATCATGTCAGCGTAACATGCAAATACAGCTCCTAAACATTTGGAAATAAATGTTTAAGAACATTGTGACAAATATTATTACACTGACTTAAATAGAATTCTATCAGGGATTCATAAAACCCATTATCTGGAAAATATATTACATGTTTTATATTACTCATCTACAGTGCAGCTTTCCACATATGCCATTATATTTAAAAGCATTAAAAAGCTGATAGATTGTATTTTGTATATTTTAATATTGTACCAGACTGCATAGAGTTGTTTCACTAAGGCTGCTTCTATTCTGGCTGAATAATTCCATTGATTTTTCCACTTTAAGATGGTCTGTATCTAAACGGTTTTCCTAAAAATCTTCTGCTACAGCTAGAATTATATGATGAGCCAAATAGAGAATACAGTACTATGAGGTTTGCATGCAAAACTAGTCTCCCCTCAAATACGACTCTTCATATCTTTGTACTCTCTTTAGTTTTCCTTTTTCTATCTTTCTGCCTTCAGGGCAAATGCAAAGAGCTGGGCTGGACCAGGATAATATCAAGTGTTAAGATACCAAGTTTATTAAGGTTTGCAAATGCAAAAATATTTCTGATATTAATGTCTTTTAAATAATGCAAATAGTGTGCCACTTTAAACAACAGCTTCCATAAGACAACTCCGGAAATCTCCAAAAGAAATACACTTAAAACAAAGATAACCCAAGAACTCAAATACACTTGAACATACATAATCAAAAATAAATGGATATTTTTTTCTTTTTAGCCTCCTTCCACTCCAACAAAAGGGATGCAAAGGGGAAGGATTGAGATCCTGCCACAAACTGGTTGGATTTCCCTCAGAAATTTGGCATCTTGGCATACTTTCTGGGATGAGATTTCTTTTTAGAGAAAATAATCATGGCCCCAGTTCTTCCATGGAACTAGTTAAACTGGGCCCTTGAGTCCCAAATGGATTCTATCAGAGTGCAAAGGTCCATACTAGTAGATCCCGATGAATGATCAAGGTCTAAAAAAAGTTAGACGTGTGTGTGTGTGTGTGTGTGTGTGTGCGCGCGCCCTCCAATAGTAAGACTCTTATAACACTAGCCCAAAGTGTAGCTAATGGTAGCTATATGGTCATATTGCCTGAGGTACTTTAATATGACAGCTACTGTAATATGAACTCATTGGTAAGATTACTCTCAAGCAGAATACCGTAGGTGTCTTGTTACATCCCACCAATTACAATAGGTGGAGCAGATGGCTAGGTAGTAGACAGATTGACAGAACTCAGAAATATAGAATCTATGCGGACATGAATTATGAAAGGCTGACTTCAGATAATATAATTGACAAAAGTGTAAAGAAAGAAATTATATACTAAATCTGTGATCCTGTGAGCCAAACACCATCACATCACGGGAAAAGAACAAATAGTTTCCTAAAAGGATTTCCAAAAGGGGACTGCATCTAAAGCCATCTGGGGCAGCCACATGGATAAGTTTGCTTTATACCATGGTCTTCAGCACTGAAAAGCATCACTGAGTAAACTTCTCCAGAAATGGATAATAAAAGACCCAAGCCATATGGCTTATTCTGCTCCCATTGAAGCAATGGAAATTTTGCGATTCACATGGGGCCTCTGGGTACTACTGCAATATTAATATTAAACAGTATTAATGGTAAGAGGAATTGAACTTCAGTAAAAGAGACAATGGCTCATATCCTTTTGGTGACTAAGTAGAGATAATCTGGGCTCCATCATCATTAAAACAAGTAATGTATGATTAAAAGAAATATTTTTTCCACACAATATATAGTGATCTTGTGGCAAAGAATTCCATAGGTGATCACTGAGGCCAAGAGTTCAGCAGGATTCCAAAAATGGTAAGATATTGCTATGGATAAAAAATGTCTAGAAATAATAAAAATATTACCAAACGCACGCCTTGAAAGGGATAGAAACTCTTAAGCTTCTGGGCATGAAGCCATCAATCTTTCCTTGGAGGCAGTTTACCCAATAACTACCTACTTGGAGGGTTGCTTCCTCTGAAGCAGCTGGTACTGGTGACTGTTGGAAACAGGATACAAGACTAAACGGGCCACAGATCTGACTCACTATGACAAATCCTAAAGTAGTTAACAGTAAACTGAGATTTCCGCATCTGACACCCTGTTCTTTGCTCCATTACCATCAAGACACTCTCTTGAATATGGCTTTGGAATTGGACAGATTGTTTTCCATTCAGAATGAAGTACACCCTAAAGATGCCTCTTCTTTTTAAGATGGACATTAATATTCTGCAGACTGTGTCCAGCTTATTAGATAAAAGATAACAAAACACAATTTTAGTGTGTGAAAACGGCTTCTTTACTCTGATTTGATATCCAGCACTAAACAATGTGGTCAAAAAGGACTGTCTACTCCACCAGCCACGAAATAAACCCCATAAATGTTTATATATAAATGAATGTTTATACACACACACACACACACACACACACACACACACACACACACACACA
>NW_020664439.1:27787554-27972610 GCF_002925995.2 Terrapene triunguis | reverse complement strand
ACACACACACACACACACACACACACACACACACACACACACACACACACCAATAAGAATATTGCAAACAAACTTTCTCAGAAGCAGACATTACAATTTATATCCATTTAGTTATCTCCCTTCCACCCTATATTTGTTCCCTTGACAATGGGAGGAATTTATGGAAACAAATATTTGGAAAAAAGTATAATTGGAAATAATGTTAAGTGGACATTGAGCATGTGTGCTATTCAATATGTAAGGTCAGTTCTATTAATGCCTACAAATATTTAGTTTTTTTTGTTTTGTTTTTAAATGGCATCACTTGTTGCGTGCCAACCTCAAGATACCTTGCTTTCTAGAACATTTTGGAGAATTCTATACTTGCATTAGTTTGAATCACACAGTCTTTCAAGATTTCAATAACATTACCTAAACAAGGTTGAATGGATAGTTTAGACATGCATATAGAATATACAATTTATCAGATACATGGGAATTTGATTTTCATCACCTGGTACCCCATGTGGGCTTGCACTTCCCAGTATACTAGTTTGAGAAAAGTTAATTTGGTCTGGTTTGAAAATAAAAATTGGATTCTATCTCAAAATGAAATAGTGCAGATAGAAGACTTGTTACCCAAGAGGTAATTAACTAATCAACAAACCTGCCCCATAGAAGAACATAACTGATTTTTAATAGCTAGCCAGAAATACTCAGAAGTTACAGACTAGTATCAAGAAAACAAAAAGAAAAAAAAAAGCATTGGCTGATTAACATTTGCAGCTGAATTGAAACACAAAATGGCAAAAAGCTACAAACACAACTGGGGGCAGAGAGGGTCTTCTCCCTGGGCCAGGAAAAGATCATTAGAAACCATTTTCCTTTGTGTGGAGAAGATGGACGGGAGTGGAACCAGGATGCAGTGAGAGGTTAGGAAGTCATGGGGACTTCTGTAGAGCTCTTGCCCATTAGAGAGAACTATTCAAATTCATAAGCAGAAGATATTTAATTTACAATAAGGTAGTCATACAGCACAAATGTGACATCTCCTTTTAGTAACATAGGGATGTATAATACATACACATATCATACTCATGCAGTTGCCATTGAAAAAATCCTTTCATAGACAGACATCTCAGTTTTATGACTACAGCCCAGAGAATTAAATCAGAAGTATTATCTCTGAAAGTTATGTAGCACTCAAGGGCAAATCTCAAAGCTTGCTGAGCATCCTCCAACTCCCACTGAATGACATACAAATTGAAGGTGCCCAGCACCTTACAGGATTGGGTCCTTAATGCACAAAGCATAAAAAGCAGCCTTCGGGATTCTCTTCTCATGAATTCTAAAGCTCCTTATACATTGCTACAAACTCTGTGCAGTTCTCAAAATGCTGGAGATGTTCCTGGGAATGCTGGGTGGATCTAGGACCAGTTTCTGTGAGGTATTTGGAGGATGCTTATTAGAAACGGTAAGGTTTGCAAGCAGGCAGGAAAGTCTTAGGAAACCGATGTAACTTGGAATATGCATATCATTTGGAGATCTGATGGTTTATTTAATTTAGTGCAGATTGAAGACATTAGAAGAATTACAGCATTCGTGTGATAATTTATACATGTTTTCATTGGCATCAGTACAGCTTTTGTTTGCTGTTCAGAGCTTAGGAATGCTGGCGATTTACACATGTTTTGGATGAAGTATGAATCAAATTCATCTTCTGCTTATAGTGTTTTACATTGTTCTAAATTATACATCTGTCATGTTTGTTATTAAGTCACTACAGTTTACATTGCATTACTGCTAACAAGGAGATATATTACAGTGCATATGAATGTCTTGCATGTTCCAGCAAACGCAAAGTACATTGTTTTCCCAATATTCCTCTAGAAAGATCACACATTATAATCACTGTATACAGTGTACCATGTAAAATGATCCCTATTTATTTCGTACAATAGATTCTGTGTCATATAATTAATTTAGACTAAAGAGGAATGATCAGCATTCACTAACAACTTTTCCTTTGGGACTGTAAATGAAAAACCCTCATTTTATACAGCAGCCAGAGCAAGGGAAGTGCTTATGGAGACAAGGGTTGCATCGAAGGAAAAAATAACCCCACTGCCCCAATTTGTTTTCAATATATATTGAGTTTATAAAATTGATCCAATATATCTTATGAAAATGGAATCTTCAACACCACATAATACATTAAATTGACCAACTGAAGAAAATATTGACAGTTTAAACATCCTTTGGAGAGGGGAAGATTCTAAAGGGTGGGAAGGCAAGGTTTGCAATTGGGAGTAAGAGGAAGAAATTAAAGCCAGTCAAGATGGAATAGCAGGAAAATTGATGATAGAAATATTGGACTTTAGAAACATCTCTGTGGGGAAGTGGTGGAAGCCTCATTGCTGGACACATTTAGAACTAAACTAGACAGAAAGTATTTGGGGGGGGGGGGGGACAAAAACCGAAGAGAACAATCTGCACAGGTTGCAATAGGGATGAACTAGCTGACCTAACTGGGCTTTATCATTCATGATTCAAGATAAATAGCTCTTTAATTTGTAAGTACATTTAACACACCAGAGAGAATACATACTACACACTGGAGAGACTATATACTAGATACCTTCATGGGAAATTGACTGTAATGTATGCCAGCCATGTTTATCAGTTATGAACATGGCTGGCATACATCTGATTAGCAGGGCCAGCTCCAGGCACCAGCCTGGCAAGCAGGTGCTTGGGGTGGCCACTCCGGAGGGGGCGGCACGTCCAGCTATTTGGCGGACGGTCCCTCACTCCCGCTCGGAGCGAAGGACCTCCCGCCGAATTGCCGCCGCAGATCGCGATCGCGGCTTTTTTTTTTGGCTGCTTGGGGCGGCCAAAACCCTGGAGCCGGCCCTGCTGATTAGACAGCTGAAATTATATTACATGGATAAGGCTTTCCTTTTAATCCTTGTGTTGGTTTAAAACAAGGTATTTTTGAAAAAAGTATTTTCATTAGAAATGTTTATTGTGTATGAAGCAACCTAACAGTGGTTGCCTGAAGTAGTGCTGTATTTTAGCATTCTTGTCCCTGTAGAATCCATTTTTATATTATGGAAATTTTTGTAGACCTTAGGCCATGAGTATTGAACAATTCTCACCTTTCACAGCTTCTCATTGACCTACAGTACAATAGTTTTTTTAACATAAAAGAATCATTGACAACCTCTATATTACTCCAAGAGATTGTTTATCCATGTGATAGAGAAGGCTTAAGCTTACAGTTAATTAGAAGTATATTATTGATGACAAACCTTCAGTCAAACAGATGGAATAACTTTGTTCATTATATACTTTAATATCATTTCAAAATGATGATTTCATTGCTTTCTTACAAGCTCTGAGACACCACCATGATTTTTGTTTTTCAAATGGGCTTGGTCGATAAAACCAGATTGCAAGAGAGCACTAAAGACTTCTAATGTGATGGTTGAATTTCCTGCCGTTGGTGTCAATACATAATTATTCCAGGCTACATCATGCTCCTCAGCCACTAGGTGCTGAGGAAGGCACTTTGGCTGTTGGTCTTCAGACTTCCTCCCATGGACTTTGGAGAAGGAGGTGTGAATGGTTCAGTGATCATTAGGGCTGCAAATCCATGCCCTTTGAATCCATTCTGACTTTAGGTCCTCTCCTTCTGGAGAAAGCCCTGTACCACAACTAGGGGTTTCCAACCACTAGGCACCCAAAGCTTCACTCAGGAATGGAGGTGGAGGATGACATTCTAACCTGTGGAGCAGGAACCTGCCAAGCTAGGAGCTGGCTCATCAGCATTAACCTGCACTAGAATTTCATCAGGAAGGGAAGGGGGTGGGCAGCAATGCTGAGAATTCTGACTAACTCTGCTCTCTCCCTCATCGAAGCCATCTCTCCTCCACAAGTGCAGGTGCCACAGGCATGAAGGCCAAACCAGAAAAAAAAATCAATAGCTCTCATGTGGTCTGACATCCCCACATTGCTCTATCCTGGCACCATCACCTAAATAGGTACATCCTGTTCATCATGATACTGCACTATTTTTAAAGTTCCCAAGGACTCATTTATAATCAAAATAATAATAAATATAGAATCTCCCCCAAAAGTCTGGCAGATGTGTCACGTTAACAGGATTATGGTATTAAAAATGGAGATAACTATACTTTCAGAGCCTGATTCTGATCTTATTTACCCCAGTGAGAAATCATCAATCCCCTAGATTCTATGGGGGTAAATCTGGATTTATGTCATTGTGAGATCAGAATCCCACCTTCAGCTTCATTCTTTTGTCACAGGTGTTTGAATCAGGAGTATCACCAGAAAAGTCACTGGAGTTAAATCAGTTTTATACCAGTGTAAATGAGAAGAAAAATCAGCCCTTTGGTTTCTGGAAGTCAAAAGGGTCATCTCTCATACCCTTGAATGAAGGTACCCTATTAATCTAGGAGGCATTTAGCATAATGCTTCACATGCTTGTGATCTGTACACTGGATATCATGCTAATATTGCAGACCTTTACTGTATTTTCTTTTGCTCTTATTTTTCCACAAATTATACCTACATACATTTACTGTAAGCACTATTTTCAGCATACATTAGTGAACTATTTTCATCATGAGTAGCATAGCTTTTTTCCAAAACATAATTGTTCTACTTGGGAAGGATAATGTGTATCAGAGTCACAGGTTAGCCTCTGCAATTCTCTTCGGTAAATTAGCTGTGGAAAAATCTTTCATTGCAGCCTTCAATATTTGTAGTGTTTAAATATAACCACACAGCTTTCATTTGATATAATAAAAGATTCTCATCTGTATTACTAGGTTCAATGTAAGTGGTTTGCCTCTCAAATGTATTATAGTTCATTTCATATTTAGTGATTCAATAATAGCTTAAATTGTATACTGAGGTCAAGTACAGATATTGATCCATTTAAACATAAATACTGCTATTAATTAGAGATGGGGTTGAATTGGAATACCTGGTGCAACTGGGGTCCTGCAAGCACCACCAGAATATTGAAAAAAGACTAAAAGGAGGTGGAATAAGTGATTTTGTACCAAAGAAACTAGCTTAAAAGAAACTTTTACTTGCAAGAACAAGTATTGTTTTAAAAGTATTCAGCGTATACCTTGATATGAAAGAAGCTTCCTTCTTCCTACGAAAAGATCAGAGGACAGTGAGGAGGTAGGGAATAGCTAGTACCTAAAAGAAGATGGAGAGAAGGAAAGCATTTTTCCATGTACATGTGTTAGGTTATTCTGGACATGGGGTAATATGGCCTCCTACCAGCAGATGGAGATAGAAAAATACACTGATGTGAAATTCACCAATCAGGAGACAGGAAACGTGTAAGAGTTTGCTCTAACTGATCCAAGTTTTAGTGAGCTCTTTTTTGAATGTGATGTTTCAGGCTCTCACTGTTTCTTAGACAACCCACTGAGGCCAGGCAGCAGTACATGAAGTTCCAGGATTTTCAGAAGGAGAAGTTATCATAAGTGATGAATTAGGTCAGAAGGAGCTGCACTACAGCTACAATCAGAAGTCATACTTCTGAGGCAGGCCATGATGAGGGAAAGAGTGTGTAATGAACTCTTCCCTACTTCTCATATCAGATATTTTCCTGTCCATGCTTGGGTCAAAAACCTCCCTTCTGTTTAGGGGAACTCAAGGAACCTCACTGACATGTTAGATTTGCATCCACCAATGAAAAATGCCTCAGCTGAAGAAAGTAATTTCTGAAGCTGTAGGTAGTGCCCAGGTGAAAGGTTGTCTCACTCTATAGCAAGTTTAAAAGTCTGGCTTCTACATGCAAGTCTGGTGCTTATGAAGAACAGCCAAAAGAAGTGGTGTGAAATTTGCACCTGGGAGTTTCCAAACATGTTATTAAAATCTTGGGCAAGAACTCTGGACATTGTCAATAATTTTGACAGCACTGCACAGAAATATTTAACCGTCCTCAGCCTCTCTACACCAACTGGGCAGATAGAGCATTTTATTTACAGGAACACTGCGCAGCTACATTCAAAGCTTCAGAATAAAACTGCATCATGACCAGTGGAAAACATGGCCCATGTTTGCTTTCATGGTTTGGATACTAGACATAACACCTCAGAGGAGCAGGTGTAAGACATTCCAGTGGAGGCTGTGTTCATCGTGATTACACATCCTGAAGTCGAATAAGAACGTGTAATTATGATCACAATTGGGAAGCTGGTAGAGTCACCAGCAACTCTGCATCTAGATATTCAAGCACTACATCCAGTAAACTACTAAGAGGAAATATCTAAATGGCAGCATCACCAGAAAATGGACCACTTTCTGGTGATTTCTACATTTCCATTCTCCCAAATAAGAATTTTTAGAGACAGAAAATGCTATTATGCAAGTTATGAGTATACCGAAACATACCTACTAATGTTGCATTGTGCTGCCCTAAAGAGTAAAATAAAGCTACTTGAAGAAGAGCTGAAGAGTGAAAATAAAATATTTAAATTGCAACCAAACAATGCAGTTTTGAAAACATGTACTGCAAAGGAACTTGTCAGTAAAAGTGAGGTGTCTGGATCAGGTGGTAACTATCACTGTTTGGGTGTTAAAAGTTTCTGCTCTTTCGGGCAGAAATTGGATCCAGAAATGAAATACAAAATGATCAAGAGAGTCAGTGATCTAGCACAGGAATTCTGTATTCCGTATAGCTTTGTGCTCCTACCAGACATGGCTTCCGTTAGCGTTATTGAGGCAAAACTGTTTATTTCAGAGAAAAGCCATTCCAAAAAGTTGCCTTACACATTAAAGGATGCAGTGAACCAGAAATTCCAGGAATTAGAAAATGAAGGGATAGTCTGTCTCCTCCTGCTGCTCAAATTAAGTGGGTCACACCTTGCATGCATATAAAGATAGGGAGAATTATTAGAGTTACAGTCAATCTTTACTAAGAAGTCACAAGAGCCCATTCCAAAAACTTCCTAATTCATTTACAGTTTTAAGAGGAAAAAAAATTCACCAGATTAGATTTAGTTTTATTAGGAAATGAGTGTGGATACAAATCTAAGCAGTTCCTTGCCAATAAGGCATTAAAATGATTATTCCTACACATCATATCTTCTGGTATGGCTAGCGCACCAGCAAGTTTTCCAGTCACTACGGACCATATATTGCAAGGGCTATGAGGAGTTATATTTTATCTGGATAGTAACCCCAACTTATGGGAGAAACCAGTTAAATGCAATTGCCTAGCTTGGGAGCAGTTCTAAGCATACACCCTCACAGCTCTAAGAGTCTCTTCCTAGGACGTCAGGACTTCCCTGCGCATTTCTTCAGGGGGAATGGATTGACTGTAGGGACAGGGAATATAGCACAGAAAATTTTCTGGGGGCAGGGGTCACTGTCTCAAAGGAAGCTAAGTCGGAGACATGTGTGACGGGGCAGTTTGGCACAGAAACACTCATGAAAGTATTACAGTAACTGCGCAGGCAGTGGAGGCCTACCTACTTTGATTTGGTTGAGAGGTTTCCAGTTTCAGCTGTAGAGTTTGCAATATGGCTTTATTAGAGACACTCCACTCTGGCAATTATTTGCATATTTAATTGGGATAGCGGCAGAAAAGTCAATTCCATTTAGGCTGACTAAATAGTTCACTGTATGTAAATTGTGGCTGTGTTTTGAACATTAATGGGGTTGGATGGTGTTCAAGTCTGGACCAAATGCTGCACTAAATGTTGACTTTTTCATCCGGTTCCCAAACAATAAAAACCCTTTTCCCTTAGGATAGCGCTTTCCATCCCAATATTCAAGAGTGCTTTACAGGGGAGGGAAAGTATTACTTGCATTTTACAGATCAGAAAAGGAGAGGAGCAGAGCAGTTAAGTGACTTACACAAGGTCAGACAGCAGGATACAGCAGCGCAGTAGCAGAGCTGGGAATAGGACCCAAGTCTCTGGACTCAGTATCATATGCTTTATTTATTGAAATCTATTCTAATTTTGTTGCCTTTTCTTGTGTGATGGCAGCTCCACATAAATTATTGACAAGTACAAGAGTGATAATGGGTTGTGCTTGCCACTAATGACACTGTCTTTTGGCTGCTAATGCATCATCTGCATCTATGGCACTATATAAAAATAATAAATTCTTCATTAGAATAAGTCCCAACAATTTGCAAGACAATAATTCTTTCCACAGTAAAAATAAACACTCTTAAATAAGTGGATTAAAAAACCCAACCCAGACTACACGGGGAAAATACTTTTTCTAAAATGATAGCTATGTCATACCAACAAATTTTGGAGCAGTCACTCTTATGCTGGCTATTCAGTTCCATCCTGTCGGAAGCTTTGGCTATTTCTAAAAACACAGATGACAAGAACTGCTGTAATTTAACATTTTATGCATAAAAATTATAGAATATAAACCTTCCCACTGCTTTTTGGAAGATCCCATTAGATTTGTAAATTTATTTCCTGATAAATTCTTGCTGTGAGACAGGAAAATGTACAGTAAAATAATGTTTAAGTAAACGTTAAACAATGAGATTTTATGCCAGGGAGAGCACAAGTCCTGTCCATTCCTTTAGGGTTAGGGCTATGAAATTATTGAAAGAGAATTACATAGCTGAATAGTCAGTGGTCCATCTGGTTGTAGAAGGCAAAAACCACTAATATGCCTATTTGTTCAATGTGATTACATAAAGGAAAAGATCTTCCTGATCACAGCATGTGATTAGTTTGTGCCCTGCAGCATCTGGATTGATAGCCCTTATCATTCTATATTAGCTAAGGTTATGGGAGATTCTGATCTCATCCATACAAGTGTCCTATTCTTCTTTGAATTTTATGTTGCATAACGTTTGGCAATACACCTCTACCCCGATATAACGCAACCCGATATAACACGAATTCGGATATAACGCGGTAAAGCAGCGCTCTGGGGGGGCGGGGCTGGGCTGTGAGCTCCGGCGGATCAAAGCAAGTTCGATAGAACGCGGTTTCACCTATAACGCAGTAAGATTTTTTGGCTCCCGAGGACAGCGTTATATCAGGGTAGAGGTGTAATTGAAGACAGATATAATTATGTCCTGAGATATATCAGGAAGAAGAATGTTTTTTCAAAGCTAAACTCCATTAGGCACTCGTCCTAGCTGGGGACTTTATCTCCTTGTGTGAAGGCAATTGTCCAATTTACCTTCAGCAGGAATGTCTGTTTTCCCATAGTTCTGGGATCATCCCTCCCTCAGGCATCCCAAATAAAAATTGCTTCAAAAAACCTCTGAGGCTTACTGTTTGCACCCTTTAATTGTGGAGAGCAAGAGTAGAGGTCATTATAATAAACCACAAAGGTATTAATTATCACACTTGTATCAGAAGCAGCTCTTACCTTTTTAGTCTGAACCTCAAATATTATCTTTTTCTTCTCATGGTTAAGTTGCCATGCCATTAGCCTTCTGGGTTTATTCCCATGGTCATACAGTTTGGCTCTAGAGCTCATCATCATGTGTTCTGTTTGTTCTGCATGGATGAGTGAAAGTTATTGCCTCAGAGCCAATAGTGATTTAAAGCCCTGACTGTCTTGTGTTTCAGCATGTTTAATCCAGCTGCTCAATCTGTATCTTTAATTCTTTGCACTGTAGTGTTTGTTTTCCTCTTTTGCTAATTTATGAGCTATGAAATGGCCTTTTTAGACGGCCTTAACTAAAGCCTCATTAAAATCGTAGGTGGGCCTTTTGTTTATTCTTTAACATTGTAAAGGACAAATTCTTGCCTCTTCTTCTATGAATGACTGATCTGGGTGGATGAGAGAGGACTCGGAAGAGGGCTTTATCTCATGTTTCCTCCCCCACAGCCCTGCCTATCAGAGATTGTTGTAAAGCATCCATTCCCCCTCAGCCAGTGGTTCTCAATGGGGGCTTCGAGCAGGCTTCAGGGGGGCTGCCAAGCAGGGCCAGCATTATATTTGCTGGGGACCAGGGCAGAAAGCTGAAGGCCCACTGCATGGCTGAAGCCCTGAGCCCTGCAACCCAGGGCTGAAGCTGAAGCCCGAGCAATTTAGCTTTGTGGGGCCCCATGGTACATGGGCAGTTGCCCTGCTTGCTACCCCCTAATGCTGACCCTGGCTTTTATATGCAGAAAGCCGGTTGTGGCAGAGATGGACCGTGGAGTTTTTAGAGTACTGGTATGTTGGGGGAGGGGGAGGGCTCAGAGAGAAAGGTTGAGAACCCCTTCTTTACAAGGCATCATTCCATCCTCAGCCCTGTGGGGATTCCAGGCATAAGTGACTACTGACCCCATAGACAGACTTTCAGCAATTCCCCACACTGCAAGGTGACCCCTGAATGGGTTAGGAGGGCTAAGAGCAGTGGCAGTCAGAGGTACCTCAGGAACACGGTTTATGCAGGAAACATGGATTATCTGTGAGGGGCAGTCTTTGAGACCTTGCAACATAACACCCAAGGTCAAATCCCATCCCCTTTCCTTTTCCATGGCGGTGGGACCCAGACTCTATCCCAAAGTGAATGATCAAGTGGAAATTCTACTAAGCAAAACGAATTGCCCATAGACAGGGGTAACACACCTGGCCCTAAATTGTAAGCAACGAGGGCTGTCCAGAGGATTCAGCGGGCCTGGGGCAAAGCAATTTCGGGGGGCCCTGCCATAAAAAAAAAAAAGTTGCAATGCTATAGTAACATGTATTTGGAAATGTAAAAAATAACCAGTGAAATACATTCAAAAATTAATTTTTAATAATTTGAAAATACACAAAATACATTTAAAAACATTAAATGCTTTAATGGTATTTATACATTTGCAATTACAAAATGGGCTGTCGCTGGGTGATGGTTGGTGCCAATGGGCTGTCGCTGCTGTTGCCCAGGGCTGGGTGGGGAGCTGGGCTCTGGGTCAGAGGGTGCCCGGATCACAGGGGCTGTGCTCAGAGCTGGGGGTCAGGGCTGTGGGGGGGGATGGGGTCGGGGGGTGCCCAGCTCAGAGGGGCTGGGCTCGGAGCTGGGGGTCAGGGGGGTGTCTGGCTCAGAGGGGCTTACCATGCTGCTTACTCCCACCTCCCCCCTCTCCCGGAGCCTCAGCGCGCTGCGTCCAGGAGCGTCCCTGGACAGCGCTGCAGAGGCGTGGCTCCATGGGACCTGAGCTCCCACCGCGCGGCCCGGAGCTCGGAGCCCTGCCCCCTTACCACGCGGCTCTGAGTGGGAGGAGCTCAGGCCATGCGGCTGCAGTGCTGTCCAGGGCCACTCCTGGACGCGGCGTGCTAAGGCGTCGGGGGATGGGGGAAGGCGGAGGCGGAGGGAGCCTCCGACATTCTCGTGGGGGCCCCTGTGGGGCCCAGGGCAAATTGCCCCACTTGCCGCCTCCCCCGTGGGCAGCCCTGTAAGCAACACAGAGTTCAGCAACCATTTTGAAGTTCGTGTCATGGTATCTCCACTGTGACAGCTCAAGTATTATTAAAGTGATGAAACAGGTGAATTAAGCATGCAAAGCACTTATGCATCAGGCTCCTTGAGGTTTAAGCAATAATCCACTAAGAATCCTTCTTGCCTTATATTAGCTTTAGCATTGAAGAGTTAAAACTGTAGCCTTTACTAATAAGATTGAAATCTCACTGTGCTCTCTGTGCAGGGGACTGCCTTTAAATGGCACTCCCAGGCTGAGAGCACTTCTCTGAAACACCAGAACATCTCATTCCTTTCCAAAGGTTTGTGAGACTACACATCATCCTAGGTTCTACGTAGTCTGTGCACAGCTGCATCTTACAGCAGAGAGGCAGGACATAGATCTGAATGGGGTGGGAGCCTGAAAGGCCTCACTCCATTGCAAAGTGACATTACTGAACAGGGAGCTCCACCAACCCAATTAGCAGGTCTCTGTAAAAGCAGCAAAGAGTCCTGTGGCACCTTATAGACTAACAGATGAAGAAGTGGGTATTCACCCATGAAAGCTCATGCTCCAATACGTCTGTTAGTCTATAAGGTGCCACAGGACTCTTTGCTGTAGGTACAAGAACTTTTTTTTTTTTTTTTTTTTTTAATTGTCATGTACCCAATCCTTTTCAGTGACTGAGGTCAATTAAGATTTGCTAATTTATGTCACTGGACATTCTCTTGATTCCTTGGTATTCCTTTCCATGGTAAATATTGCACAGCTCTTTATTTGCCTTCTCTACTTGCAACATTACATAAAAATCACCTCCTCTATCCTGCACACACATGCACACTGCGTAGAGCAGCACCTTCAACTCCAAACAATTTGGAGAAAAGCCCTGAAGTGGACATTCTAGCAGATTGTTTAAAGCAGCAGATAATCAAAGAAAGAGTCAAAATTGGAAGTTACAGCATCTTTAACAATCATTTGCATCTAATGCCCAAGATAAGAAAGGGGAGTGGGTGGGTGGGGGAAGAATGTTAAATGAGAGAATCAGCTCAGGATTCAAAGAGTAAGTGTAGCCCCAAGTGAAAAACCTGACATAAATACAAAGACAAGATAAACAAAACCCACTTTTCAGAGCTTATCCATCATTGTCAAGAGTTTCTTTACAGTATAACCATCATAAGCAATTCAGAAAACTGGCAGGTTACTTCAGATACTATTTCTATATCTTAAGGATATCCTTTTCTGAAAGCATCAGCAGCACACAAAAAATCTTTGACTACAGTATTCATCACACTGAAAACTTGCTTAGATTTGTGACAGTTTCTTTATATAAAGATAAAAGAATTCGGTTTCCCTCATTATATGGTACCAAAAAACAAAACAAAACAAAATCAAAATCACATTAGCAGCTAGTGAAACAGCATTTAATATATGTCTATATCCTACACTTGCTTTTTAACCATCAAATGGTACATTGAAGAAAATGTGCTTAAAATAAAATACATCTTTAAATCTGTCCTGGGAACATCTTCATGAAACAGTGTTAGTAATAGTAGGAATTATATTTGTTGTCAGTCACATTGTGATCTGATTCAGAAGTAAAATAATGTGCGTCTTAGGAGTAGACAGATTGAACTGATATAGGTGGATATAAAGAAGAGTGAAAAAAGAAAGTATGCTATAAAGTGAATACATCTTAGGAAATATTGTAATATAGAACATGCCTCTTTATTTTGAATATGTATTTGAACTAGAGATGGGACTGAAGGCCCACAGACTTTAGAGTAGTTCAGATCCCTACCCAAATGCCTACAGCTCAGTCCTATGTCTAATTTCAACCAGACACTGTGGTCCAAATTTAGCAGTGGTGTAAACAGGTCAAAAAGTGCATAGGTGGTAGAGTACTGTAACTTGCACGGATGAACTTGATATTCATTGGGTGAGGAAGATAGGTGGCTGCAGTAGGTAACATTTTCCTTTGGACTCAATATGGAACCATTGCCCCCCAATGGTGCTAGATCACAGTGCTGCATCTTCAATACCTGGTGTAGACCAAGGTCTTGCCCACTTGGGTAAGAGATCCCATGGCACTTTGTGCCAGGATAGGGCCAATGTTCTGGTTAAATTCCAAGAAATTACAATCTACCTACTTAAATTCTACCTATGGCTTCTTGTAGCAGGGCACTGGTATAAAAGCACCTAATTCGCCCCTGCCCAGTCAGCTCCAATCAAGAGAATCAAATTGGGACTGATGGAAGAGGCCTGATGCTGGACTGAGGATTGGTAACACCTGCTGGCCTGACAAGCCAAAGGCTATAAAGACTGGGAAGGAGCCAGAAGGCAGGGGGCAGCAAGGGAGACATCAATCATGGAGGGAGCTGGAGGCCTCCTAGCTGAAGGTTGACTCTGCCTGTAAGAGAGGTGACTAAACCTGTAAAGCTTGTATATAGATGGACACTAGTGGTGAGACAACCTTAAGTAAATAAAGACATGGGTGTTGCACAACCCTGAAGCCTGAGACTTCTTGGGGAGAGCAAGTGGACCCAAGGGGGGGGGCGTGAACCCTGTTACGCTTCTCTTCAACATGGCAAATCTTCAAATGTCTCATCTGAACCTGTTGTGTTACTGTGCTGCTAACTGCTAGCCCTGTGGTGTCTGCATTCAGTGGAGACTCCTCTGGCTTCACCTCTGTCTGAGTCAGGCACAGTATGAGGATTTTTACCCACTGCTGAAAATTGACTGTGTGCATACGTCATGTTCACCTCTCTGCTTTCAGCAACCTCTGTTGGCTGCATTTCAGTTTTGGGTGAAGGGATTTCTGTATATATACACACACAATTTGTGAAGTGCCTTGGGAGTATTTGGAATGGAAAGCATATGAAAGTAATAATGTTATAATATATTGTTTCATTGAAAATAGATCCTGGAAACTCAGTTTTTTCTCAAGTGGAAATATTTGCTTAAGAATGTGACAAATGTTAGTATTGGGCATACGCCCAAATCTTGGCGTGGGACTCAAACCCACAGTTGACCTTATGGTTTAGTGGTAAAAGTGCTACCAATTTATGAGGAAAGTAAGGGCCTTACAGCAGTGGTGGTGCAATAGTTGAGCACAGCAGATGCTTCCTTTGACCTCTGTTTGAAAGAGTCATATCCACTAACACCTTATCTCCTCTTTTTTGTCCATGGAGGACAGTGGAGTATTGGAGCTCGATGGGTGCTAACAGGGATGTAAATGTTATGATGAAACCCTCAAAAAGAGAGGAGACCATGGGTATTGAAAGACGTTTTGTGGCTAAGGCAGAGAATACAGTGGACGAGAGAGGCGGAAAGTTACCACCACCAAAGGGTTAGGGAACGCAAGAGACTAACTCAGAGCTGCTAGATTCTGTGCAGGGAAACAGCAGGCTATATTTCTGTAAGATTCCCCCAAAAGGTATTTTGAGCTATGCTGATATACTTTGTTACTAATCCTTCTTTAAAATGTTATTGCTGACCTTGGTTGAAAAACAGGAGTCCAGTATTTATTATCAATCTGGTCCCCTCCTTTCTGCTAGAAGAAGCCTCCAGGAGAGGTTAGACTCCAGTGCTACTAACATACTTGCATTAGCTGAGGAGATGTAAAGCCGATTGTGCATCTGTGGAATGTCATAATACCTGGGAGAGGAGCTCCTGGATGGAAAAAAAATGGAGAGGGAGACACTTTGGAGCTCAGGGCTGCCGAGAGCGGGTTCAGGCCCCGGTGAAAAAAATTTCAGGCCCCCTGGCAAGGGCGGACGGGCTAAATAGCCGGGGAAACTGGGCCCCGGGCCCCCTTCCGGACCGCCGGGCCCCGGTAATTTGTACAGGCTTTCCCCCCTGTCGACTCTGTTGGACCTAATGCCTTCAGTGATGGGCCTAGTCAGGGTGACCATCAGCCCTTTGGCTGTCAAAATAGGATCATCATAGGATTCATCACTGCTCCTTTGGAACCAGGCAGAGACAGTAATAAGAACCAGCCAGAGGTGGAGGAAGCTGTTCAAGAGACTGCACACTTCCCAGACAGGGGCAAGCAACCATAATCCAAAGAATTATAGTTTCCTATGGAGTGTGGGGGACAGATTAGAAAGAATAAAGAATGATTTTTTTAAATAAAATCTCAGGAGTATAAGCAGCTAAACTGAACAACAAGAGCTTGGTTTTTATGGGACCTTCAATCCAGTATTGTGGCACCTCAACAGTACAGCAATTAGCACTCTCTAAATAGACTGAGCCTTCATTCATTGCCTTCTGTAGCACTCCCATGATACCAAATCCATGTGAGTAGTCAGTGAATGGGGTTTGGGGAGGATACATGCACGAAAGATTGAGGACACACATAAGCTCTTGAGAATCTAGAGTAATTAGCTTTATGATGCAATGGGCTAACATAACTCTTGGTTATGTTCTGTAGTTACTGTCTGCTGCTGCCACAGCCCAAAGAGCCACACATTAAGTTGTTTATTGGGAATTACCCAGAAGAAGAGCAGCAATAGCAGAGATAGCACAGACGGATACTATAGTGGAGCTGGAAGGAAGATAAGGAGAGGCACAGAGGACGAGAGCCACAGCTTGTGCATAGTCAGTAAGGGGTGTGAAATCTTTACAACATTCAAATAGCTTAACTTCCAAGCATTTTACAGCAAGCACAGAAATTGGCCCCCCATTTTTGCAAACTTCATACTGAATTAGCATTTTCAAGCAAAAACAATGGGCCCGTTTTGAACAAAGTAAGCAAAATTGTGTATGGTTTTGCAGCAAAATTAACATTCTTGTGGAAAAAAAATGAAACTTCAGAGGTGCAAGAGAAACCAAACAATATGGAACCATACAGGTGTGCTCGTAAAAGACTTCACTCCCTCTTTGGCCACAGCATCAATGGACAAATTAAGTTCACTGTGAGGAGCAATAAGATGGAAAGTTCTCCATCCAAAAACTTAATGGACAATGCACAGAGTAAAGAAGAAATTTCTTCAATTGCAATGTATAGTGCAAACTGATTTAATACCCAGGATCCTCATCATGAAGAGACATCACCGACAGTCTGGGTCTTGAACAGCACCAGTTGTTGCAGGACAATAATTTTAATCTTTAACCCTGTACGTAGTTATAGTGCTCTTTTGTTCAGAGCTGTTATTAAAGCATTCTATCACTATTAGTGTAAAATGTGCTCTGGGTAGCACAAAATATCTATTTAGTTTACCATTTGGTGGATATACATCCTGTTCTAGTAGCAACACAAGGCTGGTCTCAAGTGACGATGGTACAGAATTACCATATGGAGTGTGATGCGGTGCTTTCTGGTGCATCCCAAACATGCAATATGATTTCTGGTGGTACAAGGGCAACATAACTAGGTCTTCATCAACCAGGGTCATTCTACCAAAGGTCATGAGGAATCTCATTCATAGAAGTGTTCCAGATACATGAAAACAGTGAGAAGTCATAGATTTAGATTTGCCTTGCAAAGCACTTTAACGCATTTTACCCATCAGAATACTAAAGGAATCATTCACACAACCAAAGAAAAAGCACTACCTATTCACCCTCTGAACAGAGGCAATTCTGTAAACAGAAACAAGTGTGGATCTATATTATACAATATTACACACAATATAATAGAGCTAGAATACTTGACTATTTTCATTATAAAGATATAGGGATGGTTCTGAACAGCAACATCTGGATTGGGGGTCCCCAACATTTGGAAATTTCTGAATCCAGGTGTTTGGTATAGGCTTCATCTTAATAGAGCTGACAGAAATATTTTGAGCCCAATTCATATAAAACTACCTACATAACAAAACACTAAAAGAGCCATGAAGGGTACAAGTCAGAATTTTGTTCCTGTAGGAGAGGAATCCTAGATTGCATTGTGAACCAGTGGTTTTCAAAAAAGGTAGGACAGACTGAGTAGAGGAGCCTACTATCAGATCAGTAAGTAGGTACTTTGAAGAGATTACTACTATTTACATCACACCAACATACAGAGACACCAATCTGTGCCAGAGCCCCACTGTGCTAGGTGCTGTACAAACATGTCGAAAGCATCTCTGTTTAGTCTCTCACTACTTCGGTCAAAAGATATGAGAGACAGGTTTCCTAACTCATCAAAGGGAGCTGCTTTGAGACCGGTGTATGAGAGCAACCAGTGCTCTGGTAAAGCCACAAATGCTGTGGTAAAACAAGAGCACTTGACAAGATTACATTCCACAAACACAACAAAGATGTCAAAAGCTGAAGAGCAAGAACTGTGCTGGATGGGATTTAGGGCAAAGTGCAGATTCCATAAGTAAAATGAACTGACATTTTTCTGGTCTCTAGCACAGTATGGATCAAGTCCTGATTCCACTGAACTCTATGGTAAAACTCACAATGACTTCTGTGGGATCAGGAGAGCGCTGTAAGCCATTTGTTTAATTACCCTTCAAAGTATTACAGTATAGTTAGGATCTTGTTCTTGCTGGTACCTTCCCCCCCTCAAAACAAGCATCACTGCAGAGAGACTGGCCCTTATAGACAATTTGAGTGATCAGTGTTTGCTAATTAATAAAAATATGCCATATTTTTGTAAGACTTTCAATTTCTCTATTAACAAGGACACGCTTGGGAAAAATCTGTCTGAGTTCACAGCCACCAGAGATTTTTCTTCTTCCTCTCACTTGCCCATAACTTTAAAAAAAAAATAGTTCAGTATTTCTTCTCATCCATTTGCTGTAGGTAAATGAAATTCGTACAGTAGATCAATTAGATACAAGCTGATCCTTCTATTTATTTTGGACCAAGTGACTTCAACAGGGGTACCACAAAATTAAGTCACATTTCACCTTACCATGTGAAAAGGTAATTATCAATGTCAATTAAACCCTCAATCACTGACCTGCTGGAGTATAATTGACAAGGAATAATTACTTCTGCCGTATGCAAGTTAAAATGTAGTCTCACTGTGAACAAGGACCACGCAGGGAATGGCTGGATTGTATAGAGTCATAGACAAAGGTCAGAAGGGACCATCATGATCGTCTAGTCTGACCTCCTGCACAACGTAAGCCACAGAATCTCACCCACCCACTCCTGTAATAAGCCCCTAACCTATGTCTGAGCTACTGAAGTCCTCAAATCATGGTTTAAAGACTTCAAGGTGCAGAGAATCCTCCAGCAAGTGACCCGTGCCCCATGCTACAGAGGAAGGAGAAAACCCCCCAGGGCTTCTGCCAATCTGCCCTGGAGGAAAATTCCTTCCCGACCCCAAATATGGTGATCAGCTAACCCCTGAGCATGTGGGCAAGACTCACCAGCCAGACACCCGGGAAAGAATTCTCTGTAGTATCTCAGATCCCACCCCATCTAACATCCCATCACAGACCATCGGGCATATTTACCGCTAATAATCAAAGATCAATTAATTGCCAAAATTAGGCTATCCCATCATACTACCCCCTCCATAAAGGTATCAAGCTTAGTCTTGAAGCCAGATATGTCTTTTGCCCCCACTTCTCCCCTTGGAAGGCTGTTCCAGAACTTCACTCCCCTGATGGTTAGAAACCTTCGTCTAATTTCAAGTCTAAACTTCCTGATGGCCAGTTTATATCCATTTGTTCTTGTATCCACATTAGTACGGAACTTAAATAATTCCTCTCCCTCCCTGGTATTTATCCCTCTGATATATTTATAGAGAGGGATCATATCTCCCCTCAGCCTTCTTTTGGCTAGGCTAAACAAGCCAAGCTCTTTGATTCTCCTTTCCATAAGACAGGTTTTCCATTCCTCAGATCATCCTAGTAGCCCTTCTCTGTACCTGTTCCATGTTTAAGAAGGATGAATTCAAACTGGGAGACCAGAACTGCACACAGTATTCCAGATGAGGTCTTACCAGTGCCTTGTATAACAGTACTAACACCTCATCATCTCTACTGGAAATACCTTGCCTGATGCATCCCAAGACTGCATTAGCTTTTTTCACAGCCATATCAATTGGCGGCTCATAGTCATCCTGTGATCAACCAATACTCCGAGGTCCTTCTCCTCCTCTGTTACTTCCAACTGATGCATCCCCAGCTTATCCAACATTCTTGTTATTAATCCCTAAATGCAGGACCTTGCACTTTTCACTATTAAATTTCATCCTATTACTATTACTTCAGTTTACAAGGTCATCCAGATCTTCCTGTGTGATATCCCGGTCCTTCTCTGTATTGGCAATACCTCCCAGCTTTGTGTCATCCACAAACTTTATTAGCACATTCCCACTTTTTGTGCGGAGGTCAGTAATAAAAAGATTAAATAAGATTGGTCCCAAAACCTATCCCTGAGGATGGCAAGATAAAAAAAAATGAAAGTAAAAATTAAGCATCTGATCTATGTATTTTGTCCACAATAGAAGAAAACAGGCACTCTGTTAAACTCTGTCTCCCATTTGTGTGATTACATCCTAATCCCCAGTAAGAATGGAGAACTTGAAAACCGTAGATAAGAGACTTTGCATGGCTTGGACAGGTTACTATAGCTGTAAGAGATGGCTACTCTGTGCCAAGCAGCTGTTTAAAATGGAAAGAGAAAGTACCAAGTAAACAGATTCAGGGGATGGAATGAGTGCTCTTCAGACCAACCTGGTGGTGTTTCCCTAGCTCATGCACTGCAGGTTAACAGAACACCTTGTGATGTAGTGATCAGCAACACAAAAGGAGGAAAGGCCTGTTAATCAGGCAAATAATATCAGCAGATGGCCCAGATAAGCATCTTGTAAAGCACAGCACCAGCCCCAAGTTCAAAAGGGTACACACAGAACAGGGATAGATGGCATGTTAAAAAGATCTTGTTTAGATACAGTCATACAAATGTATTTTGCCATGGGAGAGTTACTCTGTCCTGAGAAGAGCTGGAGAAATATATCAAAGCAGAGGAGGAGAAGAGGAATACTGTCTTCAGGGGATGCAGATTCCCTCTTGTCAGTCTACATGGAGGCTGTATAAACAGATTTTTAGAAGTTATTTCATTTTGGAATTGCAATTACTCCATCTAGTGGTCAATGATTAAAATCTTCTCCAAATCAGCCATTGGTCAGTATTTCTGGATATAAAGTTAGCACAGTGATTATTCAAATACTTAATTTTTTACATTTAACTGTGGTCTTACATCTGTATTTACCATGAACAATTTATTTGTAATTCAGGTTACAGCTGTGGTGGTACCTGCTTTGATAACTTCCACTTAAAATAATTATACTAACATTGTTAGTATTCTGTATAGAATTAGAAGGATATGTGTTTATCATGTGGGCTAGTTGATTTTTTTTTTTAAATAAAGATAGTTAAAGTAAGTTTACAAATTCATTCTATTTTTAAGAAAAGTGTTATGTCTCAAGCCACCTTAAATGTACGCTTAACTGAAAGTATGAATAGTCAGTCTCATGTACTTCAGTTTTATGAGTAGTCCCACTAAGTATGCGCTTAAGTGATTTGCTGAATTGCAGTTTTAGAATATATATCAATTTTTGATAACTTAATACAGATACTGCATGTGGTTGCAATGTCTATGACAACAGCTGGTACCTCACTAGCATGTTCATAAGATACTATGAGAGTTTAGTTTACGTACCACTGTGGGCCATGGGCTGTATATACAATTGTGTTCTACTCCGTGGGGGAGGATTATCATATTTCCTTCAGGAACTAGAAAAGGTGTGTGTGTGTGTGTGTGAATCGCTCACATTGTAAACACATCTATACAGGTACCACCCCCTGGAGAAATTCAGAGATACTGGTTCAAACTGGGTTTCCAGAGACTAAGGTTGCCAGGTGTCCAGGTTACTACCAGAATGCCCGGTTGAAAAGGGACCCTGGCAGCAGCTGTTAAAAGTCCAGTCGGCAGCACAGTGGGGCCAAGGCACGCTCCCTGCCTGCTGTGGTTCCACGCCTCTCCTGGAAGCAGCAGTGTGTATCCCACTCCCTGGCCCGGCTCCTATGCCGAGAGGCAGTCACAGGGCTCTGCACACTGCCCCTGCTCCAAGCACCGGTTCTGCAGCTCCCATTGGCTGAGGACAGGGCATAGCTGCTTGGCCAAGCCAGAGCGGGGACATGCTGCTGCTTCCAGGAGCTGCCTGAGGTAAGCACTGCTCGGAGCCTCCACCCCCTGCCCAAGCCCTGATCCCCCCCCCCCCCCCCGAAACCCCCCTTTCCTGGCCCCCCCCTGGAACCCACAACCCCAGCCCAAAGCCCGTATCCCCCCCCAACCCTAACTCCCTGTCTCAGCCTGGAGCCCCCTCCCATACACTGAACCCCTCAGCTCCCCTCCCCACCCCCGGAGCACCCTCCTACATACCAAACCCCTCATTCCCAGTCCCCAGAGCCTGTGTAACCCACACACCTTCTGGGTGTGGTGTTCTGTCCCATTTAGTAGCACCAAGACCACAGAGAGATAAAGGAGTCTGCTCTACAGCCTTAGCTAAGAGCCAGCCAGTTGGCTTTTAGCTCATGTGGTAGAGGCTCATGCACTAAGCTCCAGAGGTCCCCAGTTCAATACAGCCTGCTGATGACCGGGGTCTGTTCGTGTTACACCTGCAACCCATCTGCAGCCCTCACCCCCCTCCTGCACCCCAGCCCCCAGAGCCAACCCTTGAAAAATGAGCAAGTGAGTGAGGGGCAGGGTCTCAGAGGGGTAGGGCTTCAGAGGGGGCAGGGCGAGGATGTTTGGTTTTGTGTGAGTGGAAAGTTGGCAACCCTACCAGAGACTAGGAAAACAAAGAAAAAGCTTTTGTCTTAAAAAGGCTGTGTTTAAATAAAATATCTTAGTCAGGGCCATCTTTCTGATCCAGCAAATGGATAGGACCTTCTGTTCAAGGCCCCAACCCTTGTGAAAAGGTTGGAAAAACTTTGGCCTATTAGAGCCCTATAAGACTGATGGGTGACCTCTGAAGCTTTTAGCATGTGTATAGGAACATCTCTTGTTTTTGTGTGTTTTTCTCTGTAATGCTTTTGCCATAATAATAAACGTGCTCTTTTAGAAAGAGCGGTGTGGTAGCTTGTAACTGCTGGCAATACACTGTTCATAGCCCTTGGAGGGAAAGCAAAGCACAGGGGCTGGCCTTTAGGTCAACTGGCTTGCTGGAGATATTTCAGTGTAAGGCAGGGAACTGTGCAGCCTTAAAGCCCCAGTCAGGAGGGGGAGAGACACATGTTTCCACCCAAAAAAGGTGATGACAGGGAGCCGAAAGCTAAGTGGGCGCCCTCAAGGGACCATGGAAGGGGAATACAGGTGCTGTTACCCTGAAATTATGACAGCTGTATCCTAGATAGGAGAGAGTCTTCTAGATCACTAGGGCATGAAGGGAGCCAAGGAGAAAGAGACTGCAAAGCATCTACAAAGGATAATGGGGAAATATTTATAGTGTGGTTGTTCTTCATATACATTATGAAGAGGAGGCAGAAGCAGAAGTATATTAAAAAAAAACCAACAGCTCAATAAATTAAAATTCCATAAGAATCACCAATATTAAATTGCTTTTATCCAGTACGCAAGAAGGAACTGAACAAAGCAGTTGAGCTACCAACAAAAATACGTAACTGAACATTGAGTAGAACTAGATGGGCCCAACTGAGCACAACCGGGCCAGGCTAAGTCCCTTGTACTTCAGGGAGATTCTGCTCAGAGGGTGGGTGGTGTTTTGCTGCTATCTTCTATTGCATTTCGATTGGATGGACAGGGTACAGAGCTTAAATTACCAACAAGGCTCTGTAGTTGCTCAGTCAGGAGGACTCCTGAGAAGAGGTACTGAATAAATACAGCCCTCTGGATAATCTCTATAAAGGGTGGTTCTTTAAGGGACCCTTGCATAAATGTGGTTGTAGCCTTTTCATTGTGTTGTAGCTTGTTCTGTCATGGAGGCTCTACCACTGGGACCTCTGCCAGACCTTAAAGTGGCAAAAAGCTGAAGTCTGACCAAATAACGCTTGCTCCAATGAAAATGTTTTGATTTATATTGTAAGCGCTTTGGGGCAGCCACTACGCCTTCCTAAGCCTTGTCCACTACTGCAACAGCGATAACTATGAGAGAAAATGTAAAAGCACTACAATACAACCACAATTATGATCAAACACACACAAAAAATGATCAAGCAATATTGGTCTAAATGTAGAAATTTTGAAAGATTAAATAAAGTTCCTAGCTTGTGTGTGTTTGTGTTTTCTGGAGGTGGGGCCAGTCAAGTTAGAACTGTCACTAACATGCAGAAAAGTGTGTGTGTGTGTGTGTGTGTGTGTGTGTGTGTGTGTAGAAATGTGTATATTTCATTTCTGGTTTGGTTGCAAAAAAGTCAATATATGAATTTTTAAGAAAGGTCAAACAGTCTTTATTGTGGGTTCATAGCAATACCAATCCCTGTAAACACCTAAAAATAGTTAGATATTTTGAAACTACAGATTAGTTATATTAGGTTTAAAGTCATCTGCCCTGAATCTCAGCTCAATTCCTGATATGAAGTACAACTTAATTTTTTAAAGAAGTGAACTGCAAAGAAAAAAAAATGTTTTTTATTACTTCATTTTTGGCAAGCTATGCTTATATTGGTAGCATAATCAGCCAAGTGAAGAGAGCTCTTATATACTCAGCAGCATTTCCGTTTGCTTGTAACATTCTAACTTTTGAATGCCACATCTGATCCGTCCAATTCATCAATCATTTCTTGGTTCTTCACAGATAGAATTACAGTAGAACCTCGAAGATATGAGCACCAGAGTTCCAGACTAACCG
This sequence comes from Terrapene triunguis, assembly GCF_002925995.2. Taxonomy (NCBI): domain Eukaryota; kingdom Metazoa; phylum Chordata; order Testudines; family Emydidae; genus Terrapene; species Terrapene triunguis. The sequence continues at coordinate 27,948,457 of NW_020664439.1, read as the reverse complement.
GTCAACCATACACCATGTGAGACTGGAAGTAATCAAACCAGGAAGCAGAGAAAAACAAAAACCCCAGCAAGTACTGTACAGTGCCTGTATTGCATCTTAAAGTTAGGCACAACTCAGCCTGAGCCAGCAGAGCAGGAGCAGTGCTGGGGTCTGCGCAGCTTTCACCCCTCCCCTGGCTAGGAGCGGGGAGCATGCTATTTTTACCCCCCCCCACCTTCTCCAGCTGGTGGAGGGCATGCTATTTTTAAACCCCTGCCCCCTACCGGCCAGGAGGGGGATGGACATGCTATTTTCTCTCTCTCACACACACCCCACCCCTCCACACCACTGCGGGGGGAGGGAGGGGGGAAAAGACTAGTCTACACTGGCAACGTTAACGTGGCTTGTATAGTCGCGGCAGAGTGTTGGGAGAGAGCTCTCCCAGCGCTAAAACCACACACCTCCACGAGGGGCATAGCTCTCAGCGCTGGTGCACTCTCTATACTGGCCCATTATAGCGCTGAAACTTGCTGCGCGAGGGGGAGGGGGGGGTGTTTGTTCACACCCCTGAGCGAGAAAGTTGCAACGCTGTAAAGTGCCGGTGTAGACAAGCCCACAGACAAGCTTGCAAACTCATGCCTGGGCTGAGTAGGGAGCTCAGCTGCTGCTGAATCCTGGCCTGGATATCAGCTTCTGGATTTGGAGCCAGAACTGCGCTTTGTTCAGAGTTACGGATAACCTCCATTCCTCCAGTGTTCATAACTCTGAGGTTCTACTGGATATATTGGTCTGTGAAACGCTAAGATTTGACAAAAAGCTTTTATACTAAATAGGGGTCCATATTTTAAAAGGTGGACATACAAATATACCAGGAAAGAACATACAACATTCAACACTTGAATGTTCCCTCTTAGTGCTCTTCCATTTGACCACAGCTCACATGTAAGGCTGTACATGAAAATCCACTCTCCAAACAAGTAATTATATGTACTCTTCAACATCATTGACTCAAATCTATGTCCAGGTCTGACTCAAATAAAAATAAGTGAAAATTAAATCCAGCAAATACCGAATCACCTCATACAATCCCCTCATGCATAACCTAGGGAAATACAAGAATATTGTGCTCTGCTTCACTGAGTCAATTCTCACGGCAGCAACATTTTTATGAGAAGATTTGTATCTTAACAAGATGTCCACATTAGGAAAGTTTTAGAAACCCCCTTTCCCCCCCTCCACTCTAAATCATTACATTTTGTAAGGGAATACTAATTAGAGCCCCAATCCAGGCAGCAAGCAAGGACAGTAAGTTTTCATGTGTATAAGTGTTTACCGGAGTAGAGCCTAGCTGTGCATAGTCACCAAATCTGCTCTGCATTGGCTGGAATAGCAAAAGATGACAAGGAAGCATGAACTTACGAGGGAAATGGCCAGAAACCAAAGCCAGCTAGGCCGCCAATGTTCAAGAATGAAAGTTTCTATCACTTTGTTACATGCTTACATCCGAACACATTTCTGCACTTAAACAATATATCAGGAGTTATTTATAGAAACAAGCAAACAAATGCAGATGTGGGAAGCATGGTGAAGAAATACATGCTCTCTTTTCTAGCTTGTCATATTCTGAATCTTAGGAAATTGGCTCTACTACAAGCCCCAGTGCAGGCAGTTTTTTTTTTTTTAAATAAAGATGTTAAAATATGGATATTTCACCACTGGAAATGTAATCCTCTAAAATTTTCAACACTGTCTCCACTGTCTTGCATCAGGAGCAATGATCGGTGGATAGACTTTTCAGTACACCAGTACCAAAATCTGCTGAATATCTGGAAAGCTAGAAAATGCCTTCAAATAGTAAAGGACCATAATAGTGTCATTATCTTTTTTTTTTTTTTTTTTTTTTGGCATTGCAAATGAGGAGTTTGCCTGTTGCAACTTTAATGGGATGTATAAAACCTTAGAATATTGATTTACTGACAACTGTTGAAAAGAGCAAGTAGGAGATGAAAACCCATTGTTTATTTCCATTACCATTTGCTGCAATTATACATTATAGGAAATCAAACAAGCATCTTAAAATGTTCAGCTTCTCTATATTTGTATGTTGACACAGTAACTTAGAAGCAGCCAAATAATTAAACATTTTTCTTTAAAATTCACTCCTTGCACTTTAAGCTACTGCAGGGAGAAAAGTATTCAAATACTTCCCAAACTTCACCACAGCAACCTAAACATAAACAAACTGCATTATAGCATCAAAGAAAGAGTGCTTCATAAGTGGCAGGTAGGAGGCAGCTTTGAAAATGCATTGCATGTTTCTTTGTTTGCATGGGTGGTTATTAAACGCTACTTTGCACTCTACTTTGCATTTTCAAGAAGACTTTTTGAACATGGAGCCTAGGGTGACCAGATAGCAAGTGGGAAAAATCAGGATGGGGATAATAGGTGCCTATAGAAGACAAAGCCCTGAACATTGGGACTGTCCCTATAAAATTGGGACATCTGGTCACCCTAATGAATAAATATCCCCACAATGTTGCTGCCCCATCCATTCTGCTCTTTGGCAAAGACCACAGAAAAGCTGCATTTACTTTCCTCCATTTAGAAATATATATATTTAACATGTTTGACTGGCCTGATGTGCACAGTCACCCCAGTTAGGCAATGATGCCATCAGAAAAATCTATCCGTCACAGACAAGGGGTGTTGCTTCTGGCAGTGTGGTGTCTTCCCTCTCCCATTCGAGATATATCCACCATTTCTGCTCCCATCTCTCCTCTTTGGTCAGTGTTGATCCCTCTGGTCTCTTTCCAGTCTATTTCCTTCCAGTGTCCCTCACCAAAGCTGACTCCCCTTAAAATCTTTACGGTTTTGCTACATGTGCCATTACCTCAGTATTTGTAATGCTACTCTCCAATACTGAGGTAACAAAACTGGGAGGGGCGGGGGAGAAAAGAGAAGAGAGGCTTAAGCATCAGCACTATATATTATTTAGTCACTTTTCTTCTCTTTCTGCTGCTCAAACCCTCTCCCCATTGTGTACATGGTGCTTAACATGGGAAGGGTCATAAACCCTGCCAAAAAAAAGGAATTTTCTTTTAATCAAGCCAGGTCACTGAGTGGGGCACTTTAAGCCCAGTTTTATAGCTGCTGCTCCCAGATTAGGATAGCGCCCCCCCCCCCCCGCACCAAACACTTTTCTCAAGATTACTGTGAGCACTGTATCTTCATCTTCCTCGGTCTTCACATGACATACCCCAGCTGCTGGCATCAATAGCCTACAGGGCAGTGCTCTCTCTTCCCACTGTCAGCGGTCCTCTGCACACTGGAGCAGGGAAGAGCAGCACCTCTTCCTCAAATCAGACCTGTTCCCAACTAAATGGCAAATATCAGCTTTTCCTCTCCCTACCACCATACAAAGAGGCCAGAAGAGGATCCTCTTTGATCCTGAATAGCACAGTGGTCTGAACCTATTGCTCTACCTCCAGTACCACAGCTAGAGAGGAATTTTGTCTTCTCTCCATTCCTGTAGTGGGATGTTGTAGTGCTAGGAAACTGGCTGCAAACTTTTTTCCAGCCTTGCTGCCTAGGACAGGGCAGTGGGGGGTGTTTGATAGAGTTTCCCTCCCACTACGACTGCCTGAGTTAGAGATGAAGTAAGGACAGCTGATACATAGTTGAAGAGCCAACAGGAGTATGGGGCCTGAATCAGCCATTTGCTATAATGCTTAAAAGTTGAAACTGACCCTGCCTAAATTTTAATCCTGGCTTGGATATGGACAATAATCCCTTCAACTCTGCACCTCAGTTTCCTCATTTATAAAATGGGCATAAAATATTTAACTAATCCTCACAACACCCCTAGATGGCTGATTGTGCCAAAAAAAGATGTTTTAACCAGCTGTATTGAGTGAAGAGTTCTCATAGAAAAGTGGCCTTTTTTAGACATTGAAATTTTAATAAAAATATTCTGCAGTATGGTCCATTTTGAACACTTGCAAACAAAAACTTCAAAATGTCCTTTTTAATTGGTGAAATTAATTTTTCAAAACAGCTCTGTCAATGTTGTAGAAGTCCATATAAAGTCATTGCCAAGAAAATTTGTGGATGACAAAGCCTGGCAGAGTAGTAAATAATGAGACTGTAGGACAGTCCTACAGAGTTAAAGAATTTTTGGTAAACTGGCCCCATTCAAACAAAATGCATTCCGCTACAGCCAAACACAAGGTCATACATCTAGGAGCCAAGAGTACACGCCATACCCACAAAATGGGGGACTGTATCTTGGAAAGTATTTACTCGGACTATGATTTAGGGATCATAGTGGAAAAACCAACTTTGTGCTCTGGTTGAGATGCTATGGGGAAAAAAGAGCTCATGTGAGCCTTGAATGTATAAATAGGGGAGTAGTAGGGGTGTGATTGATACTGGAACACTGCATTGAGTTCTGGTGTCCATGTTCTTAAGAAAATGTTGAAAAATTGGAGAGGTTGCAGAGAAGAGTCACAAAAATGATTTGGGGGCTACAAAAATGCCTTAGAGAGAGAGAGAGAGAGAGAGAGCGCGAGCACGCGCGCCAGCCCAATCTCTTTAGTTTATCAAAAAGAAGATTTGATTATAATGTCTAAGCACCTTCATGGGGAGAAAATACCAGATTCTAAAGAGCTCTAATCTAATGGAGAAAAGCAGAACCAAAAAACCCAAACAAAACCCAATAACTGGAAGTTATAGCAAGACAAATTCAAATTCAAAATAAAGCACAGATTTTTCCCAGTAACCGTGGTGAACCAGTGGAACAAGCTACCACAGGAAGTGGCAGATTGTCCATCTCTGGATGTATTCAGATCAAGACTGAATGCCTTTCTGCAAGATATGCTTTAACCAAACAGAAGTCATTAGACTCAAAGCAGGGATAACTGGTGACATTCTATGGCCATGATAGAGAGGAGGTCAGACTAAATGATTTAATGGTTCTTTCTGGCTTTAATCTATGACTCTGCTTTTGAAGTGCTATATACAGTAGGTGCTAATTATTAGTCATATGGCTTCATTAACGTCAGTGGGTGGTGCATGGCTAAATGCCCTGCCAGCACTGAAATTATATGCCTCAGAGAGTGGGAGGTGAACAACAGTGAAGTTGAAATAGCTTCTGTCCCTTCAGGAATAGAGACTCCAGTTCGATCTCTAGCTCAGTTGCAGATTGCTCAGTAAATAATTTAATCTATTTTACTGATTATTAATACTGATATTTAATCACTTTGTCCAAGGCAATTGTTAGGATCTAAAAATCAGACAGCTTGATTTTAATTGTTTATCATTAGGGGAAATACCTAGCTGGATTAAAATGGCCTTCTTCCAACTATCATGGTAATTTATAAGCAGTTTGGGACCTAGCATGGTGCCCACCTCAACAGTAGGGGGATAAATGCCTCAGAAGTGCATACCATATATTGACAACATCTAGAAAGTAACCATTTGGACTGGTACTCAAATACTACAAGAAATGAATATTGAAAAATCCCTGTTCTGTAAAAAAGCATAACACAAACAGTTGGATTTACCTTTCCTCGTAAAACAGGGACCCATTAATACTTTGAATGTCAAAAGAATTGGCTGGAAATACTCATGAACCAGAATTCAAAGGAAAAATTCACCAGTCATTTTCACAGTAATGAGGCCTCACAGCTTAGAGTCATTTCAAATAATGGAATATGATCAGTTCTAGGAATTCTGTCCACAAATGTACTCTTAAAAAAATTCCCAGGGCCCAGCTGCCACATTTAGTGACAGTTATTTTTACACTTGTACAGAAATACAAAAGAGAATTAAATCTGCAGGGAGCCCAAATTTACTATGACATTTGGTGGACCACGAAAATTAAACACAGGACCTGACAATGATCTACTGAATCATTACAGTGCATCAGACACAGTACTTACCAATTATTATAGCATCCCCGTTCACAGTGTTATCGGTAAGAGTCTGCCTGAGTTTTCAGCGTAAACCCTCTTTTTTCAAGTGATTATATTATGTGTGGACCATATAAATTCACGCAGAGAGCTTGGGCCATTTCCTCCAAACTTTTGTGAGAAGCCCCACCAAGCTCTCCAGAGGGAGATAAATACAATTCGACGTTGGATTTCCAGAGGAAGGACTATGTGTATCCCCCTCATCCATAGCTCCTCCCCAGAACCCTTTACCCACAGAGAGGCCAGATTGCATGGAGAAGCCTCTACAGGGGATGGGGGGGGGGAAGAAGGGGGGATGAAGAAAGGAGGCGGACAGTATGAGATGATGCATACAAATGGAGGAATCCCCTTTCTCTACTGAAGTTGGAGACACGTTCAGAGGGTCCCGCTCCAGGTGCAGAGCTGGGTAGGGTTGAGGGAAGTGCTCTGGCCCATAGAATGCAGCCCAAACATTATGAACAGAAGTCAACATCTGAGTCAGGAAAACTTCCCCTCACCCCCTGCAACATTAAGCAGTCTGTATAAAATATCTGGAAAAAAACCAAAGCATTCCAGCCTCGCTCTGGATCACATTTGCTAGGCTATCAGCAATCTGAAAACCATCACATTCCATATTTCTTAGTGTTAAGGCTCCAAAATAGGCTACAATTCCCAAAATTGGTTAACATTTAAACAAGTTATTGAAGGCCCTAGTTTCACTAGGAAGAGATAAACATGGACACCACCAGAAACAACACATAATGCACAAGATATTTTTTATGCATAGCTACATCTCTGGCAGGCTATGAATAGGCATCTGGAACCCTCATTAGTCTCTCAAGGAAGCTATGTTTGCCCACTGGGAATCATCAGTCAGAAAGAGCATCAGCACAGGAAGAGCCTTCCTCAAGCACTACTTAGAATACAAACTCAGGATCTTGTTGTCATTTTGTCTGCATTAGTATGACTGGGATATGAATGGAACAGTTACATAACCACTGCTTCCCAGCTGGCGAAACAAAAACCTTCTCTCTCCTTTCTTTGTAGGTAGGGCTCCACAATCATTTCTCCCTGGACAAGATTCTGAGCTGCAGCAGAAGCTTCTGAACCAAATGCTGCTTTCCTAACAAGTTAAACTGACCTGTGCCCTTTAAAAGGAATACAGAGCTTGGGAGCGTTAACCAAACTCCTTAACCACACAAAACCATAGGCAGCAAGTTATATGGGCCTGTGGTGCCCATGCTCCACCAATATTTAAGAACATGGGCCCAGCTCCACCAATGTTTGGGTTTACCACACTTTGGGGGCCCCCATGCTTCAGGGGAATGTGGTGTCCAGGGTGGCCTGGTGCCGGGTCACTCACTGCTGCCAGCGCCAGGCCCCCTGCTGGCCCCCCAGGATCCCACATCCCCTTGAAGCGCAGGGTCTGGGGCGGTTGCCCCGGTCCGTCCTATGGATGGGACATTTCTGCTTGGACCCATTCTGGGCACCACCAAAAATTATACAAACCTGGCACCCATACACACAACTGAATTCTTTTATGTGAAGATTAATAATTTCCAAAATCCCTTACATAAGAAACCAGCAGGAGAAATATTTTTACTAGAGGAAGGACTTTAGTCTGATTACTTTGGCAGGTACTACTATAGGGCTAGATTATATAGTGGCTGATGAAATGCAGGTACTGACCAGACTGAGGGTGAAGTTCCTCAGGAAGTCTGCTGCATGGAGTAACTAACTGGGAGAAATGGGGGGGATAAAATGACTAACCGCTGCTGTTGACCTAAGCATCTTGTGTGTCTTTTCCTTGTTGTCACCTACTAGATTGTATTTGTTGTCTTTTGCTTTTTAACTGCCTATTAATAAACTGCAGTTTGAAAACATCAAAATCCTGGGCTCAAGTGTTTTTTTTTTTTTTTTTTAAATGTGCAAACGACAAGGCCTTGACTAATAGACTGCAGCCCCTTAAGGAAGTCACAGCACAGATATCTGCATCTTGGAATGATGTGAGGGTACATTTATAAGTGAAACTAAGTAACCTAAAGTGCAATTTATATCTTTTTCCAGCATGAACCCTGCTCTATATGTATCCAGTCAAGACCAGGGTACAATTCAGATCTTCAAGCCAGCATCACGCAAAGCTAGTATCACATATGGCCTCAAGAAAGCCCCAGTACAGGGATAAAATGAATTTAGCTTGAAATAACCAAGGGGGGGGGGGTGGAGAAAATATCAACTATAGACAGGGAACAGAGGAAGAGAGACAGAGCCCTCCAATACTATGGTTATTGACAAATTTGCCTTCTATAAAGGTTATATGCTACTTCAGTTAAATGGACTCCCCTCCCCCCTTTTCAGTATGAATGCTGGTTCCTTTATACCTATACAATACATAAGACATGTTTTCCAACCCCTGTCCTCTAAATAGTCTATAACTTCTGTAAAGGGGGCAGGGGGTACTTGGGAGACAAAATAGTGGACTCTAGCCTACATACTTTGCTAATATGGTGGAAACTCAGGGCAACCAGAAAAGCGATGGCATTTCTCCCTCTGGAGCCCAGATTTCTCAAGTAGAAAAAGGAATTGATGATACCCAAATGCTTTACCTTCCTTTCCCTCCTCAGTGTTGGCAGGGGGGTGTTGTTACCTCAGCTCTCTGTAGTAGTCATTACAGTAATTAGCATGAGTATTATCTCTTAAGTTTATTAAAAGGAGCAATCTTTCATTTTAAGCAGGAAGAAGAGGAATTTGAGGGTTCTTCCTCATCTTGTCCCCCCCCAACCTGGTAGCACACACCAGCTAGTTAGAAATAAGGAAGGGCAAATTAGAGAGAATGCTGTTACTCACCAGCAGGAAGAGAAGATATAATAGGTAGCTGCAAAATAGCTATTTCAGCAGCTTGACTCTACTCTATTTAAAAGGCCAGCCCTCCAGAAAAGGATGATGGGAAACACCCCTATAACAAGGCAACTTTGCAGTGAGGAATAGAAATAACAATTAAGTAACTACTTAAGAAGAAGTAGGAAGGGTAGCCAGGTGGATTTGCTGCATGTCTCATACCTATCTATAAGGTAGTCAGTGAAGGTCATTGTTTATGAATAAATACAACAATTTCTCTAATGTTAGCATTTCTACCTTTAGGCTTCCTATGTACTAATGGAAGCTCAACTAAATCTCACGTTTTACCCTAGTGGCAATTACTACAATAAAAGTTGGACAAATTACTGCCTTCATCTGGGGAAAAAAGCCCTAACAGTTAAGTACAGAAGAAAATAATCTATTGGTAAGTATATAACTACCTTAGAACAGGAAAAAACTGTAAATTCTACACACAATTCTGTAAATGGGGAATAATTACCACGTAACCACTGGGTTGTCTGGTTATTAGAGAAAGAGAACTGCTCCAACAAAGCATCTGATAGGTAAGAGAGCATGCCATTCTTTCAAACTCTTCTTAATCTTTTAATATTATGGCTATTGAACAAAGGGATGAGGAAGAGCCCTGGTCTTCTTTCAGTATGATAGCAAGAGAGGTTTGCTGAACTGAGAAACTTCTAAGCTTCCAAGGCTGTCAGCCACTAAGAATTGTTATTTATTTGGGCATCAAGGGCCCAATTTTTCCTCATATTCATGTTAATAGGAACTGTAATTGTGGATGTGAGGGCAGAATTGGACATCAGGAACCTATTGCCTTATATCTAGTGTTTTGAAGTTTTTGAGAGTCCCTTTGGAATTGGTACAGGTGAGCAAGGATCTGTTGGACAATTAGTCATGTTAGTCATGGTAAAGTGGACAAATGGAGACACAAAATTTCAATCTCTGACATTTAAACTGAAGATAATCTCAAACATTTGTGTTTTCTGTCTGGTTTATGGCATCTGTAAAGAAAAGAGGGCTGCAGAAGCAAAAAAAATTACCCTCTGGAGGATTTTGGACTGCCATGGAGCTCGTTACCTTTCTTCAGTGCTTCCATAAGTGGTTGTATACAGTAAACATTGGTTAACAGGAATAGGGAGGAATATGAGATCATAAAGGAGTCAAGCAGCTGCAGCAGCTTGCGCCTGATGTTTCCTATGGCTGTAGCTAAACCACTTATTCGAGGCTATTTTGACAGTTTGGGAGGGGGCATAAAAACAATTTTAGAAAATTTGTCAACCTACATAAACTTCAGGAGACGGTCAGAAGCAGTTCAGTATCTGCCTGCTTTATTGACACAAGTAATTGGAAACACTGTGCAATGACCTTGGGGTCACTCAGATTTAGAATAGTTTTCTTTGGGCTGAAGAGAGTTAGTTTAGGTAGGCATGTCCTATGACAAGATTCATGCTGTGAATTTAACTGTACAGGGAGCCCTAGAGACATTTTAGATGCCTCCTTTAGTTAATCAGGTTTTCATGACAGTAAACAAGAAAACAATGCTATTAATCTTGGATTACAAGAAGCGTAGGGGAAGAATTAGTGGGACAGAGCAAGGAGATTAAGTCAGTTTTCTTCTCTTACCCAAGTAGCTATGCTGGATGTTACATGCGTTATTTCACACACTCTTTCAAATTAACAAACAAGAAAAAATCCGGGACATATCCTCAGCTGGAGTATATTCCACTGATTTCAACAGAGCTATGCTGATTTACATCAGTGAAGGATCTGTCTCGAAGAACAGAATAACCATGGGATTGGCAAAAGAGATGATCAGTGCCCTGATCAAACTGAATCCCTATATATTAATATAGAATAAAAAACACTGTTAGAAATACATGATAAATAACTATTTATTTGGTTAACAGTTACAGCAAAAGATTTACCTTGACACCTATTTTTATTAAAGGAAAAGTATTCAGTACTGTCCTAAATATATACACATGTGCACGCACACACAATAAATAATGACAATATTGTCATATATTAAGATGTTAAATTATCTTTCAATATTCTTAAACTAAATCACAGTAAATTTTTGTATCACCTATATTTGGTTGTTTCAATAAACCACAGCAATATAAACTCAGGATACACAACACAAAACAGGATTACATATAGTAATGAAAAGGGAAGATAATCCTTGAAGCAATGATGCAAGAACAAATGTTAACTGCATTAAAAGGTAACAAGATCCCGTTTAAATCACCAGCAAGGGAAGATTTTGGGTAATCTCTTAAATACAGCATATAAATTTACAAGTAAGACAAATTGTTTCTGAATTTATGCACTGGAAAGGTCAAATTCTAACCCACTCTCCCAACAGTTTAAGAAATCAGGAAGTATACATACTCATCTCAAATATGCACTAAGGCCTGATGCTGCAAACTTCTCCAAGCAGACTGATCCCAAGTGCCCACACAAAGCCCCATTAAAGTCAAGTGAAGTGTCTTGCCTAACTAGGGTATGTATCTTAAAAGCACTTGGAGGAATACTTACAAGATACTCATTGGGATAATTCCACTGGCACACTACTTCAGCATTTCTTAGCTGCTGTGGCAACTTTAAAACCACAAACCAAACCCCTAAATTATTGCTGAGTAAGAAAGATATGTTAATCACATTGACCAGTCAATATTTACTGTATCACATACAGTATTACACAATATAGAACTGTTACAACTATTTACAGTACATACAATGTTATTTTGTGCTACCTACAATATGTAATATTATCATACTATCCTCAAAGTCTTAGGTTTTGTGGACTAATGACTGATTTTAACTTGCTCTAACAAGGTCACAGAATTTAGTTAATGCTCACAGCATATTGCTGCAGTGATTAGATCATTCCAACTTCAATCGGCGATTATTTTATGTTTTAATTTAAAAATTATTTGATCTTTAATTTGTTTTTAGAAGTAATATTTAAACTCTAGTGAAAGGTTACAGAGGTGAACAATTAATTTTTGATTTTTAGTCTGTACATTTGACAGCACTTACCGTATAGACTATTTCCCTACAGTTAAATGTTTTTCTCGTTTTATACAGGTGTCACAAGGCAAGACAGTAAAGGATTTAAAATTTAGAAAATGTAAAACCACAAAATTTAGCAGGGGAACTCGGGGGCAGATGTGATAACTGAAACTATTATTTTGTAAATTGGATACATTTCAAATTGAGTGTCCCTTTTAATATAGTTATCAGAATTTATACAAAAGGAAAATGCTGAATAATCCATATGAAGAGAGACAAGATTTAGACTTTTCAAATGGTGAGAATTCTTTTGTTGACAATCTTATGGCAGTTTTTGTCAGCAAAAAGTTTAGTTACTCTTCTTACACATTTTGGACAAAATGATTTATTTATCCGTGTCTATATTGCTCAAAGTATATAAAATGAAAAACGTACCTCCCAGTAATCCTGCATTTGCAAAAAAATGCAGTCAGTCTTTTATCTCTAATTTCTAATGATTGGACCATATGTATGCAGAAGGCTGAAAAGAGAGGAAGGTTGTGCAAAATGTAGATATACAGTAATTTATAAGTACATTCCACACAACATGCACTAAACAGGTATTATCTTAATGAAAATAATGTTCACACACCAAGAAGAGAACAAATGCACAGAGTAAAATTCTGTACTGGACTGTGTGTGAGATTCCCAATTATTTTAATGGGAATTACATGAACAGACCCATTGCATGTGCTTATGCATTCAGAATTTGGCCTTTGGATTAAAATCACTCAATTAAAGGCTTCATTTTCCTCTTGAGGTGAATGAAATTCAGCCCTGTATGGAGAGCCCACACAAGGCCTTCGCACTACCCTATTCTGAAGGCTTAAAAAACCTTAAGTGATATGTATGCCTTGCGAGAACTTGTGGCACATGGGTGAATTTCAGCTGGTGACTTTATATTTCCATGTTATCATTAATGAGCTATATATGTGTATCTACAAAATATAGACCTGCTGTTTACATATGGTGACAGGATTAAAAATGTTCACACAGCCTTAGCATTTACAGTTTAGTTATACTACATTTTGCCGCAACATCTTGCTAGGTTGAGAAATATCTGCATTGAATTACAATAGTATTATCCAGCACTCTTCTGAGTTACTTTACAATATGGAATATACCATGAGATCATATATTCTAGGTATTTCTAGAGCATTCCTCACTGTAGAACACAACACATTGCAGGAGACAAAAGACTAAAATGGGGTAATTCAGAAGAAAATGTGTTGATTACATGTGCCATCTTAGCACTTACAGTACAGTAGACATTAAATAATATTTTCTTTTGTAGTATCTTCACACTATTACAAAGAACAAGCCACTGACAATTAGCTTGGTCCCTATGCAATTTTAATCTTTACTCTGTGAAAAAACGTCAAGTTCTCCAAATGTAAACTTTATTGAAAAAAAATAACAGTATATAGAGACAGAAATGTTATGAATCCTCTTCGTTCACAAGTAAGGGTTCCACTTCCAATGCCACTAAACTGGGTCTTCTCTTGTTCTGCTTGCGATACATAATAAATTGTGCCGTCATCTGGATATTTTGGGTAAGGAAATGAACAACATGAGATATAAAGATGGCATTTTCTGCTCTTTTAGGAACAAAAAAATTGCCAGACAGGATGAAAACCAGCCATCCATCTAGTCCACCAACCAGTCTCGGACAGTGATCACTTTGATTCTTCAGATGAAGGAATAACTCTCTGCAGAAGATTACTATGCCTATAATGTTTCTTCCTAGCTAGTTAATGGCTAGTTTATACTCTGATGCATGAGGGTTAATATCCCTATTTTTAATCTGAACTGTGGACATTTCTAAACCATATGTGTATAATCCTTCTTCAAATTCTGCTTCACTTGTTCTCAATTATATCTTACAACAATGAGTTAGTCAGTTTTACCAGTGTGGTGTTCTGGGAATTTAAGATTACTATCTTGTTGGCCGTATGCAGAATTTTTTTTTTAACTCCAAGTGATAGAATACATTAAATTCAGATCTCCTCAGATTTGATGATCAAATTAATACATATTGGGCTGGATCCTGGCGCTCATTCTGGCCGCTATATATGTCACCGGTGACTTGCAGGAGTGTAAAGAAGCCACAATGACCCCCAGGTGAAAGCTCCAGCACAGGAGCAGTGTATGACTGACATTGCCCTACACTGTACTCCCTCCTCCCGTAACCCCAGGCAGAGGGCTATGCTGGGGATGGAACCATAGAGAGCATTTCAGAGGCATTACTGAGAGTGGCCACAGTGCTTTGCACTTGGCCTGTTTTGGGCTGCAAAGCAGCCCATAAGCAGATGAAGGGAGCCTACCATAAATGGGAGATGCCCTTGGGGGCCTGTAGGGGCTACTCTGATCCCCAGCCACACCCAGAATCTGGAGGCACAGAGACAGCTTAAAGATACCTTTACCCCCCTCCCTCTAAGCCGCACGTTCTGTGCTGTGCCTCCTGGAGGTGCAGCACAGACTCTAACCCCGTATATACAAATTTGCTCACTTTAAAACACTCCTTTCTTAGCATGGTAAAGGGGAGAACCACGAGGAGAGAACCCGCTTTTCCAGTCACTTTTTGCTAGAGGTTCAATTAAACAATGCATATTTAGTTTCATTTATTTGTATAACAGCAATGCATCAAGGCTCCAACTGGGAGATCAGGGTCCCACTGTGCTAGGCACTAAACACATGCTCAGTAAGAGATGGCCCCTGCCCCAAAATAGTTTCTAGGCCAAATAAACAAGACAGAAGGTGGGAGGAGAAACCCACACAGGCACTGAGAGGTGACTTGCTGTAGGTGACATGGCAGGTCAGGGCAGAGCTAGGAATAGAATCCAAGGCCAACTCCCAGACAAGTGTCTCATCTACTAGACCAGTGGTTTTCAACCTTTTTTCAATCTGAGGACCTCTAAAAAATTTCAAATGGAAGTGTGGACCCCTTTGGAAATCTTAGTCTGTGGACACACCTAGGGGTCTGCGAACCACAGGTTGAAAATCACTGTATTAGACCAAACTACCATTAGTGTTTATATCCAACCTTTAAGGGGTTTTGGAGGAGGAGGTGAAGTGGATGGGGTCAGGAAGGAAATTTCAGTCATAGGGACCTGCATGAAAGGCTTAAAGGTCTAGGAAATGGATACAAGGGGGTATCTGTTTACCAGGTATCTTCACGCACACAGTACAATGCATGCCCTTATTCACACAGCTTTAGGTAAGACGGTCATACTACCACTATACTTCAAATCTCATTTTACAAATGAAATAGAGTTGCTCTGGGAGGAAACCTGGCACATCAGATCTCTCCTGGGAACACTTTAAACATGTTAAAATAACTTGGCTAGTAGACCATAGCAGTGAGACGTTTGACGCTAAGGCATGCTGCTATTTCAAAAAATGTTATTGCCATAGAAGCTTGCTGGAAGGTGCAGGTGGGTAGGGAGGCAATTCTCTACATCCTAGGCACAGCCCCACGAATCACCCTGCTTTCCCAAAGCTTTACAATACCCCACCTCTGAAGTCCCTTCCAGCTAAAGACTAGTCAGGATTTCCTTCAGAGACAGTAGATAAGCACTCTTATTCACTGCTGTATTAACATGGGACTCTCTCCCTGATTAGAGCTGAGTAAGTTAGCTGCATAGCACTTCCGGCTTCTGTAGATCAGGAAACCAAGAGACCTGGATTTTGATAGGACCTCATCCTGCAAGAGACTGAGCACCTTCTGAGGGTGCTGAATGCTTTCATCTCCTGATGAAGCATTAAGAGCTCTTGTGGGACTGAGTCCTTCCACCAGTGTGAATAAGGAGTTACTCCACTGAAATCAGGCCATAGATCTGGGAGTTGGGACAAGTGTGGATCTCCTGCATGCCAGCACAGACTATCATACTTAGCCCATGACCATTAACTGCCTAGTGGCCTCTTTTATTTAATGAGATGAAGAGTATGGGAAGGAACCAATTCCAAATAACTTGCAATGTATGATTTCAGATCACTATTTCCAGCACATATTGTTATTACTAGATACACTTATTTGGGGATTTAAGGAATAAAATTAAAGACCGCTAAAGCTCTTGCATATGGAAGCATGCTTACTGTTCATGTCCATAACTTTCTCAATGAAAATGAAGGCCTGAGCATGCAGACAGCTTGGCTGGCTCATAGCCATACTAAATTGACAGAACCAAGTCTTGGACAGTCACTGTGAACTAATGGGTCAAAAATTTGTTTTCTAAGTATATAAAGATATTAATGTGCAATACGTGATATATGAAACCATCCTGAGAAAAACAGATGCTGAGAG
The DNA here is from genome assembly GCF_002925995.2 of Terrapene triunguis. Taxonomy (NCBI): domain Eukaryota; kingdom Metazoa; phylum Chordata; order Testudines; family Emydidae; genus Terrapene; species Terrapene triunguis. Next base: position 27,932,296 of record NW_020664439.1, on the reverse strand, counting down.
AGGAGAAAGTTGTATGCTTAGTTGGGAAACTGCCCTTGCTGAATTGCCAGGTCAGGCTTAGATTCTCTGCATGATGTAATTGAATTACAACACAATGAGGTTTTGTAAAAGTATGTAATGAATTCCAAACGGTTGCCCTGCAAATCACAAGAGGCAGGACTGATAAGACTCTGGCTATTGTTGCTTAGCTCTGGCTGACTATACTTATTTTTGGCCCTCTAGTAACAATGTAATCTGCAAATAACTATGCAGCATTTCAATGTAGTTTGCTGACAAAGGCCGGACCTAAAGTACTGCATGGAAAATAGAACAGAGATGGGGGGGAAATCTCTGTACTAGGGTCCGTCTAATCTAGGCACAAGGCATTGTTTTGGGGATTCAATTTACAGATAAAGACATAAAAAGGGGCTGGTTGGGAGGTTTCAAGATGGAAACCTAATGGCTCAATTCTGTCCATCAGCTACATGGGTAGATCTCCCACTGAACTAAATCTACAGGGAAATCAGTTAAAGCTGCATCCATGTGTTTGAGGGCAGAGCTGGGCATTAACTACTCTAATATTTGGCGTTTTATAGTACTTTATGATGAAGCTAAAGTAACTGCACATTCAGCCAAACTCTTATGCCAACCCAACCCTGTACCTCAACCAAAAGCCAGTGAAGAGTCATGACTCTTCCAATGTCCCTAAATAGGAAACAAACCTGGACCACTGGGAAGAAAGTTCCAGAATCCCAATTGATCTACTGAGAATGCCCTCCCCCAGCCATTTCAGTCTAGGGACTAGTCTCTTGGCTAACTTCAGCTGCCACTGCAACAGACATATGTGCAAAAATTCTATAGCAGACAGTTATGGAGTAACTGGCTGACAGGGGAAGCATAACCCTAACCCAGTCAGTTAGAGGTTGGTTTTGTCCTAGCTACATGCTGCTTTGTATCCCATCTAATATAACTGTGGATGTTCTCAGAAATTAACTACCAGAAAAGAAAGTTAATCACTCAAAGGCAGTGATTTTACACAACTGAGACACCTCTTCTCCTCTGAAGATTGGGAGCTTTCTATTCCAACTCCCTCTGTTCCCAACAATCAAGAAAGATCCTGCTTACCTCTTTCTGATTTATTCATGACTGTCTAATGTGGTGTGTGAGTTTGCTAGGATTTTCTGCAACAAACAGTAATGAAGCTCTCTTTGGAAAGCACTTATTTCCATATCTTGAGGACGTCTCAAGGCAGGAGGTCTGCTTTTGTTTCTTCTTTTCTCTTGATTACAAAGTTTCTTCAAATTCCCCAAGCCAGGCTGGAAGCATCTGTTTTCAATATAATTTGAACTGGAGGACTACTAGTAGGATTGGATTCAGACTCTAATCAAGTCAAAACTGAGAAATGAATGTCATGTGCACACAAGCATTGCGATTCTGGGCAGTTTATGGCCAATATCAGAGTTCCTCTTAGGAATACATGATGGACGGGCATGTACAAATATGCAAGTAGTGTACTGTCATGGTAATCAGCATCAAATTCTGATTTTCCTTTTTGTAAGTATAGGCAATTTTATGTTTCCAGCTAAGGCCAAAAATTTCTGGGCTTTGTTTAGGGAACGAAAGCCTTGTATGTCCAAACCAGGGCAAAGAGCCATGAAATGTAACAGTCTGCTCATGCTAGAGAAATATGTCATCAGTAATAAAACTACACCTTTTAATTTCAAAACAGGCAGTTATCCTCAGTAGTGTATTACCACTGTAGTGAAGTTCTGCGTTCACGTAGTGAAGGACCTTTTACTAGAACTTCATGTCTTCGGATGCACAGAGCAGGTTGGCTATCCTGAGTGAAGAAGTGAGTTAGTCAATCTGAAGTTTTAACAGTTGAACTGTTTACATGCTTTAAGCTGATTCTCAGACTTCTTTTCACTCTATCCCAACTTTACACTTTAAATATTGTATCCCTCTTCCTCTTGCTAGTTTGAGCTACTGACTTGAAGTTCTCAATCCAGACAGGTCAGGAATACCTCCTTTAAATGCTAATGCTTAGTGAAATGAAAACTGGAAAATCCAGGCTCTGAGTTCCATACAATTAGATGGTTTGGAATTCTGTATTTATTGACTCAATTGTTGGGATCTCAGTAGTAGCCAATAATCCACAGAAGCTTTCATCTAATATTAAGTAGGGAGGGCCTTGGTGTACCAAAACTCATACTACAGTTCTACTGTGTGCAGTTGCTTAAAGCAGTACAGTAATGGAAGAGGTTAGTTCACATGAAACTATTCTGCTGTGACAAAACCAAGGCTACGTCTATACTACTGCAGTAAGTTGACCTACGTAAGAACATAAGAATGGCCCTACTGGGTCAGACCAAAGGTCCATCTAGCCCAGTATCTAGCCCAGTGGCCAGTACTAGGTGCCCCACAGAGAATGAACAGAACAGGTAATCATTAAGTGATCCATTCCCTGTCGCTCATTCCCAGCTTCTGCCAAACAGAGGCTAGGGACACCATTCCTGCCCATCCTGGCTAATAGCCATTGATGGATCTATCCTCCATGAATTTACCTAGTTCTTTTTTTAACCCTGTTATGGTCTTGGCCTTCACAACATCCTCTGGCAAGGAGTTCCACAGGTTGACTGTGCATTGTGTGAATAACATAGCTGGAGTCAACATACCTTAGGTTGAGTTACCGCGGGGTCTACATCATGGGGGGTCAACAGGAGATCTTCTCCCGTCGACTTATCTTATTCTTCTCGTTGGGGGTAGAGTACAGGGATCAACTGGAGAGCGATCTGCTGTTGATTTGGCGGGTCTTCACTAGACCCGCTAAATCGAGCACGGGTGGATCAATCTCAGAGCATCAATCAGGGCTGTAGTGCAGACCTGCCCCAAGGCTCCTCCTTGGATGTGTTGCACTTAAATTCATAAGGCTACTAAATAGGAGCCCAAATTCAATATAAAATGGGCTGGTTTTCCTACAACTTGCTGTATTCTCCCTCCTTATGTATATCAAGGTACTGCTGGTTCTTTGACTGGCTTTATAGACAAAACATGGAATTTTAACTGGCAAGGATAATGGGGTAGATAGTTATACAGATGATGAGTGGTCACTAGACTTATGAAACAAAGGCTCAATATTGTTCAACAATTTGCAATCAGTAAGAACAATTAACTTCCTAGAATGAGAGCACATATATAGCAATAACTAGCACGCTGGAAACACACACAATACAAATCCCAATTAAGAGAGTTCATTTAAGACCAAGCTCTGTCTGTTACAGCAGCCTGGCACGCTAATCCATGTTGTAATATGTGCTATTGTGCATGATTCTTCAAGCATAGTAACTGACTTTAAGATACACTTAAATGCATGGGTGCATATGTTTGTGCCCCTGTCGATGCACTTAGTTTTATGGGCAACTGCAGTGTATGTTCACTACATATTGTTTTCAAAAATATCTTAATATGCTTCATGTTTGTCCTTTACCTCTAGATGAGTCTGGCAATAAGCTGATTTAAGATACCTTTAAAAATGGGCCAGTTTCAGTTATAATCTGCCTTGTGCACTTGGAAATAATTTTTGTGCGTTTCTCAGGTATTAAACACACATTAGCCATGCACAAATGGGAGGGCCATTGCTCACGCCTAAATCTGAAAATTTGGTCCACTGTGTATTGATTACAAAAAGTAAAGCTATCCAATGTAGCTTTAATTTGGATACCTTATTCAGATTTACTGGCCATCTTATAAAACTGGGCAAAACATTTTTTAAAAGATGTTGTTTCACAATCAGTTTAGATGCAGAATAAAAACCGTATAAAATACCAATTCAATCTCAAATTATCCAATATTTACAAACACACATTTGAGAAACTCTTGCTCTAACTGGAAAAGGATACAAAAATATCTAGAAACAGAACTCCAAAGCTCCCAATGAGCCATGGAAGATGGTGTAAAAAGTAGAGGTTTCTGAGAGATTCAGCTGCAGGCATCTTTAAAACAAGGCTCAGTCCATAAGTACAGTTTCCCATCATGGCTAATGCAAACAGCAGGTAAGATGTGCCTTCCGTGGATCTTCTTTGGAACTACAAATAAATATAAAAAAAAGGGATAGGAAAATAAAAGTTGGCACATATATTACAGTGACCAGTTATGGATATTTTCCAGTTATTTTACTTTTTAACATGCCCCCAAAAATTCAAACACGTATTCTTTTCCAGCTAGAAAACATTTACCTATGTTTCTAATGCTTCTGCCTCCATTAGATCTATTACTTTCTGCACCAGAATAATCTAAATCAGTAGTAATGTGCATAGTTCTGGGGAATAATGCATGTTAACTCCTGCAGCTGCAGAGCAGAATGGGACTCTAGCGCATTATAAAATGTTACTGTTTATTTCTTCAGAAATCTGTTACTCCTTCACTTTCTCCAGTGGAGCATTTTGAAAATGCTGTAATAGCTTAGTTCAGAGAGGCCTGCTGGACTGGAAATAAACTGCAGTTCACCGTGCCAAGTCTTTTTCAATGTAAGATCAAAATGCATTCCAATGCCTGTCGTTCTCTGCATATATAAAATCTTTCACTCATTGATAAGGCTAAGATTAAGTCAGGGGTATTTTTGGTAAAAAGTCATGAACAGGTCATGGGCAATAAATAAAAATCCACGGCCTGTGACCTGTCCATGACTTTTACCAAAAATACCCCTGACTAAATCTCTACTTCTGGGGCCCCATTGCTCTGGGGGAGCCCTGCTGGGGAGAGGGGGACCTGCTCTAGTGTTGGGGGTTGACTGCCCCCCAGCCGCTGCTGCCAGGGACTGCTCTCTGGATGCTGCTGCTCGGGCAGTTCCCAGGGCAGCCCCAGGACTGCTGCTCAGGCGCTCCCCAGAGCCAGCCACACTGGCCGCAATTCTGCTGCCCGGGGCCGCAGCAGTGGCCGGTGCAGCTGGTCCCAGGTCAGCCCCCGGGACAGCTGCTCAGATGCTCCATGGGGCTGCCCCCAGAACCTCTGCTTGGGCGGTCCCCGGGACCAGCCGCACCGGCCGCTGCTTCTGTAGACCCTGGAGCCACCTGCCTGGGACTGCCTGAGCAGTGGCTGGTTCAGCTGGCTCCGGGGTGGTGCCCAGGACTGCTGCTCAGGTGCTCCCCGGGAGCCGCCACCAGGACCGCTGCTCAGGCGGTCTGCGGGACCAGCCACTGCTCAGGCGGTTCCCAGAGCCAGCTGGCCCATGGCCTCCCGAGCAGCGGCTGGTGCGGCTGGCCCTGGGGACCGCCGGAGCAGCTGGGCATGGGTCACTCCAGCAGTGGCCGGTGCTGCTGGCTGTGGGCTGCCTGAGCAGCTGGCCCTGGGGCCAGCTGTTCGGGTGGCCCTGAAGTCAGACGCACCAGCCCCTGAGGAAGTCACGGAGGTCATGGAAAGTCACGGAATCCGTGACTTCTGCGACCTCTGTGAAAGAATTGCAGCCTTGTTCATTGACAGTAGGAAGATTATGAAATCAATAATGAGATCTTTGAAGTCACAGTGGATTATGTTTTAAACTCATTGTACTCTATAAAACTCTCTACATTGTTTACTTACTTATTTAGTAGAGAACACTTGGCAATCTAGAGCTATAAACTGCATGTTTGTTTTTCATGTGCAATGCATGCCTCTGCCCCAACCTTATACATTCAGATCTACTTCTCTTGTCCTCTCTGAAAGCTGTGCATCTTTCTGGAATCTGCACCTCTCTCTTTTTGGGGGAAAACAGTTTTCCTTCCTTGCCTCTTCCCATCTCAGATAGTCCCAAATGCAAAGTTCAGATTTCAAATGGAAATGGAAGTTTGTGTTCAGTGAAAGGAAGATTCCAGTGCATCAAGCAACAGGAAGCACTATGCAATTTAAGTGAACTCTCTCAAAAATATACTTACGTTTTTATACAGCTGGGGAAATCTAGATCCCAAGTAAAACATGCAAGATACATAGCCACAAATGAAGCCTGACATTTTGATCATACCAAGAGCGTTCTGAAAAACCAACAAAAGCACAAAAAGATTTTGGTTAAAAATGCCTTTTAGCATTTCAAGAGGTTTTAACTTACAGTTTAACTTCCTCTCAAGGCCTGCATTATGGCCACTGGTTTTCTGGAAAAGGACTGGACCAGAACTCCCTTCAAAGCAGTTCAATGCTGCTGTAAATGGCCAAAGAGGTGACTGCTAGAAAGAGTTTGATCTTTATCTCAGAGTGGTGCACATCAGAATGAAAGCTAGTGACATGCAACAGTTGGGATTTAAATGCTAAATATTAATGCAAAATGCATGTATTCTCAATAGTGAAATAGCTACATTTGGTGATTAAAGTCAAAATTAAGAACTACAGCAATGGTCAGTGAAAAGTTAAGCATGAAGATTGGCAAAATGATGGAATATACCCCTCTAGGGGTGCTGGAACAATTTTTATGATGTGTGTGTGTGTGTGTGTGTGTGTGCTGAGAGACATTTAACCAAACTGTAAACCATGTATATAATGGAAACCACATCAAGCCACAGGCAGCACCCCTAGTTCCAGCATCTGTGTACCCCTCAACTCTCGTATTAGGCAACAGTAGATACATTTTTTTTAAATTATTATATGGAGATATACCTATCTCATAGAACTGGAAGGGACCTTGAAAGGTCATCGAGTCGAGTCCAGTCCCCTCCCTTCACAGCAGGACCAAGTACCTGTCCCTGACAGATTTTTGCCCCAGATCCCTAAATGGCCCCCTCAAGGACTGAACTCACAACCCTGGGTTTAGCAGGCCAATGCTCAAACCATTGAGCTATCCCTTCCCACATCAGAGGGTAAACCTGGGTTTCCAGTCTCCAAATGAGTGCCTATGTTAGCTAGTATCAATGATGAGAAGGTGCATTCATCTGTCACTCTAATTTACTACAGAGTTGTGCATCCTAATATATCTCCATTAGCAAGATAAAGTGCATCTTAAAAAGCGTAAATTCATAGCTTGCAAAATTCAAAAGAGGGACAATATCTTCTCAAACTCCTGCCCCTACTCAGGAGAAGGGATATTGCATTACATGAACTATGCTCCATTTGTTTGCACTAAGTCATTACTTCATGTACATCTTTTTCCTCAGTAGGCAGGTACAATAATTGAAATAATGCAGCAGTAGTCTAGATCTAGGAATGGCATTAAGAAATATTCTCAGATTGGGAGAACTGTGAGATTATGGTCCTCACTCTTTTGAAGGAAAATCTAAACAGGTTGGGGAGAGGGGAGATTCAGGGCAAGAAAAAGAGCCTGCCTTCTTTCAGAAGATGGCGAAAGATTTCTTTAGGTACAAACTATGAAATTTCAGTACAATGCGAACTGAAAGCTTGCATGAGTGCACTCAAGATTTCTTTAGGAGAAAAAAGAACTCAATTCACTGTGACAGATTTTAATGTCTCAATTAATATTTTCAGGCCACAAGTTTAAAAGAAAACAATAGTGATTTTTACTACTGCCTTAAATGACTACCAAAAAAATCAGTTAATTAGTATATGTAGCTAAACATGTTAATTACAAATAATTATAATTATTTCAGAATTTCCACTCATACAAACTGGAAAGCTGTGTAATGCTTAATTGGCTGCATTTTAATAATACCAGCTGGAAATACAGCCTGATGTCAAATATCAAGTCAGGAAGACTGAACTGCAAGACATCTCCACAACTGTTTTTAGGCAACTTCTATATTTTTGGGGTGGGGGTTTGGCATGTATCCTTCAAACAAATACCCATGATACCGCGCACACAATTTCTAAAGCAATTAGGATCATCATACAAATTCCTAAGAAGCATATCCACAATCCTTACCAAAATTTTATTTATAGTCTTTTTGTGTAGGGGGGAGGTTAACTAAAAAACAAACTACCTTGCTAGCTTCCAGCACAGTACTCTGGTCTTGGTTTCGTAGCAGTAGCTGACTGGGTAAAATTACACACAATGTTATACACATCAAGACCCAGGTTACACAGAAATTCTTCAGGTTTATGCTGCCTACAATAAAATACAATAAGTCAGCTGATAAATGACTTGTTGGCTAGTAACATTGCTATTTGCAACATCTACACGTGAAGACAAGTTTCACATTCAGTCCACTTTTTAAACTAGCTCCTACTAATACGTTCAGGTTTAGCTAGTACAATAATCAAAAAGCTGCTAAATACAACAGAACAGAACACTCTCTTTCCACAAGTATTGACTAAACACCCCAAATACAAAGACATTTGGAATGTAAATTTCATTCCATTTGTCCCAAAGGCGTTGCTGTTAATACAGGCCCATCCAGCAAAGCACTTAAGTACATGATTATCTAAGCATATGAGTGGTCCCACTTACGTCAATGGGACTACTCATGCTTAAAGTTAAGCATGCGCTTATGTGACTTGCTGGATTGGGGCTATAGTCACCTACAAAGGATTTCAAAACAGCAGAAAATATTATAAATAATTCAGTAGATAAGGTACCTCCTGTATTATAATACAGTAGTGCCTACAGGCTCCAGATTAAATCAGCACTCCACTATGCTAGAAGCTGTACTGATATAAAGTAAGAGAAAGTCCCTGCCCTATGAGTTTGCAGTCTAAACAGCCAAGACAAAGGACATATTACTATTGCCATTTAACAGATGGGGATCTGAAGCACAAAGACTAAGGCCCAGATATTTAAAGATATTTAGCTGGTGCTGCACTCCCATTGACTGACTGTCAATGGGATCTAAGATCTTAAATCCCTTTTGAAAATGAATCCAGTCTCATAAATCAATTAGACTTTGCAATATTGAGCGCAGCACCAGATAAATACCTTTAAATATCTGACCCTAAACGACTTGCCCAAGGTCACACAAGAGTCTGAGGTAGAGCTGGGAACTGAATCCAGATCTCTGGAGTCGCACACCACCACCTTAACCTCCAAACTATCCTTCACCTTCTAGTTAGGCATGAGTGTCTAGGGGCACTTATGAGTGAAAAGGGGCACAGCAGCCGGAACTGTGAATTTCCCCCCCCCCCCCTTTTTTTTTTTTTTTAAGGTTATGAAATAAAAACAAGAAAAATCAGAACTAAGGACACACCATGTAATCTTAATCTTGATGTGGTTAGATATTGCATGGATTTAAGAGCAGTTCCATATCTGTTGCCCTTGGTTCTTTATTCAGCTGGGCATGTCTAAGTTGTAACTCTGTTTTTATTACCTTTCTTAGACCTTTAGTTTTAATATTTATATTTTGACTTTAAAATGTTACTACTGATATGGTCAGGTATGCTGTTCTTCCTGAACTTTTACAATTCGAACAGAACTTTGACTGCTATTGCAATATAAATGGAAGACTGAAAATTTTCCAAGATTAAACACTATAATTATTGGCAGGATTTTATGAAGCAATTCAAGTAATTTCATTCCTTTTCCATTAGGTCTTTTTCACTATGTATAGTTACAGATACAGAACACATGAAAATGTCAAGATATTTTATGCCGTTAGCAAATACAAAATAAAAAGTCCAACTTTGATCAAAATCAGGGAAACTAATTGAACAGAGCCTAATGGAAAGAAATACAAGCTTTCAATCTTCTTTTTACATATGCTTAGATAGCTGAAAGTAAATAGTAAAACTAAGAAATAAGCTAAAGCAGGCAACTAGATTCCACAATATTTATTGCATTTTTTTTAAACACCTATATAAAGTGACAGTCTTACATAGAAAATACTCACAGCTATTACAGTATTTTGCCAACTAGGAATATGTAACAAATTCTGAATAGACTAGTTGAATTTGGGGACAAATATAAATTACCCTGCAAAAATTGTAAGTCATGCCCTAAGGAGGAAGAATGGGATTTTCACAGGGGCCTAAGAACACTTTAACTGGGATTTGGGTGCTCACCTCCATTTGACCCCTCTGAAAACTCATACCTAAAAGTTCAAGAAAAGTATATCAAGGACCAAAGTATTCCACTTCATATTGTGGTAAATGAATTAACTGTTGAAAATCTTACATTTTGTCGTCTTCTGATTCTTGAGCTTATAGTAGGCAAACTGTGAGATCACAATTATGTCCATGTTAACATAAAAGATGGCAGTGACGAGCTAAAAGAAATCATAAGATGCACCTTCTTATACATTCAACAAAACAGGACAGTATTTTTGGAAATGATTTACATGATGTAGAGAACACAGAGATGATAAGCGCCAAAATTTTGCAAAAAAGCTGTTTAGGATACAAACCAAGTTAGATTGCTGCAGTGTACTGTAGTATATATTTGCAGTAAGACAAATTCCTGGTCTTTAGACCTGAGGCAGCATAGAGCTTGAGCTATGCAGTCCAACTACTGCTTCAACTGCAAAGGTTTAAACAAATTTTAAAAGAATGTGGCACAATCCCTATCTGGGCTAGGTATTGAATCCCTTCCCTTGCCCAGAGATGTGTCTCTGCCCCACCCGGGAAACCAGAAGTTCACTTAGGAAGGCAGTGTGCACGCTCACTGCCTCCCCCATACTAAAAGGGTGTGGCTTTCTTTCCTGCTATTTCCCAGCTGGGGAGATAGAATGAGTAATGCTGCCTGAACAGGGATCTTCTGGCTGACAGCTGCAGAACTGTGTTATAAACTGGAATTAGTCTCCACCCAGTCCTGGTCTCCCTTATGGCCTGTGACAGCCTTCCAGGTTATGAAGCATACTTTTTTTAAAGCAAGAGGGGAAGGTAAATCGGTGAAGGTTGCAGATCCAGCTAAAGTATCATTGGTATTTTTCACAGAGAAATCTTCCTATTCCTGCAATAAGTACCCGTTTCAAGTTATTCACGGATAAACCCATTATTTGACCTAGTTCCTTTCCTTTACTAATAGACAACCGGCCAAGGAAAAGGGGTAAGAGCTTCAATTTAAAAGGATATCAGTGGAATCTCCATCATTGGGTATGTTTAAGAGCAGGTTGGACAAACACCTCTCAGGGATGGTCTAGATAATACTTAGTCCTGCCTTGAGTGCAGGGGACTGGACTAGATGACCTCTCGAGGACCCTTCCAGTTCTAGGATTCTAACTTGGAGAACTGGTCTGAAATCAACAAGATGCAATTTAATAAAGCCAAGCGCAAAGTACTTCACTTAGGACAGAAAATTCAAATGCACAAATACAAAATGGGGATCAACTGGTTAGGCAGTAGTACTGCAGAAAAGGATCTTGGGTTATAGTGGATCACAACTGAATGTGAGCCAACAGTGTGAGATAGTTGTGAAAAACCTAATATTCTGGGGTGTATTAACAGAAGTGTTGTATGTATGACATAGGAGGTACATTTTCTGCTCTTCTCCACACTGCTGAAGTCTCAGCTGGAGTACTGTGTCCAGTTTTGGGGTCCACACTTTAGGAAAGATGTGGACAAACTGAAGACAATTCAGAAGAGAGCAACAAAAATGTTCAAAGAGTCTGACCTATAAGGAAAGGTTAAAAAACACTGGATATGTTTAATCTTGAGAAAAGAAGTCTGTGGGGGACCTGGTAAGTCTCCAAATATGTTAAGAGCTGTTATAAAGAGGACTGTGATCAATTATTCTCCATGTCCTCCGAAGGTACGAAAAGAAATAATTGGCTTAATCTGCAGCAAGGGAGATTTAGGTTAGATATTAGGAAACGTTTTCTAACTGTAGGGACTGGAATAGGTAACCAAGGGAGGTTGTGAAATTCTCATCGAGGTTTTTAAGTACCAGTTAGACAAAGATCTGTCAGGGAAGATCTAGGTATAGTTGGTCCTGCCTGGGTTGGGGGATGGACTAGATAACCTCTCAAGGTCCCTTCCAGTCCTACATTTCTATTATTCTACAACAATTTGATTTTGTTGTTAGACTACAAAAAGTTAATTGACTCCACTCACTCCCAACCCGACTTATTAGAGAAACTTACTTTGAAAGTAAACTGAAAAATTCCCACTGAACTTTTATCAAATAAAGCCCATTTAGTCTACTTAAATGCTTAATTGTGTGAAATGGTTTATGCAATACAAGGAACAGTATAAAGGGAACTAGCTGGTGATACAGAATCACTCCTACTGTGTTAACAAAGCCACACAATACAAACTTATAAAAAGGTGATAATTTCCTATTCTAGTATCTGTCTCTCTCTGCAACAGCGAAAAAGATAAATTTTCAAAATGATAAATCATCATGTAGAAAAGCTGATTACCTGAATTGGCAGTTGATTTGTTAAATAACAGCCTATGAAATTTGTAAGGTCCCCACCAATCCAACACAGCAAAAAGCCCAGAGAGAGTGCTTGGTCCACTTTTCCATTCTGATAAGCAACATAAATTTGACTATGAAAAAAAAAAAATCACAAGAGATGCAAACATGAAATGTTTGAATTCTTTAAATACATTTTACTTTAAAAAAGCCCAGTCCTGAGGAATTTCCTGTAGAGGGACTAAGCGACTAAACTAGTATTTTAAAAAAAATAAGTCCAGCTCACTATTTCTGGTTCTCTTAAGCCTAGAAACAAAATGCTCAACCCTGTCCCCAATACTGCTTGCTTGCATGTTCTATTTTTCCATGGCATGGAGTGAAACACACCATCTGTTGGACAGCAGAACCAAGCTATTAGTGTTTGATGTACAGTGCTGTAGTAACCATCTTTAGTAATGCTGAAACTAGAAAAACATTCACATTTAGCAATGGCTAGGGATACACAAAGCTTCTATGAGAGAGGGTATGAGAGTCTATTAGGCAGATTAATGCAATTCTCACCAACGTCACAGTTTTAATGTAAAGATGCCTTTCAAATAATATTTCAGAGGCTCAGGGTACGTCTACACTTACTTCCTGGTTAGGCGGCAGGCAATCGATCTTCTGGGATCGATTTATCGCATCTTGTCTAGACGCGATAAATCGATCCTGGAAGTGCTCGCCGTCGACGCCGGTACTCCAGCTCGGCGAAAGGAGTACGCGGCATCGACGGGGGAGCCTGCCTGCCGCGTCTGGACCCGCGGTAAGTTCGGACTAAGGTACTTCGAATTCAGCTATGTTATTAACGTAGCTGAATTTGCGTACCTTAGTCCGAAGTGGGGGGTTAGTGTGGACCAGGCCTTAAAGGCTCAAAAATGGTTTTATTCTTCATGATTTCCAGACACCCTTTACTAGTTCAGTAACTAATATTCTCCCTATGCGGACAGATTTTTTTTATTTGGACTCGATTCCATTTAGTTGAGACATTTTCATCTACTCAACTCCTGCCATCCCCTGCCTGCATAAGCACCTCACACTGCACTGCAGAAATGCTGACTGACACTCTGTTTCTGACCCTTTCTCGGTCCCAGTGTCCATTGACCAGGAGCAGCAGGATAGTATGTGTGACATAACATGTGGTTTAAATAAATATTAGTCCACTCTCCACTAAAGACTGCAGGTGTGTGCACACATTCAAGTGTAGGGGAGATGAGGTGAGGGTGACATAGGCCATGTACATTACCACTTCTGTCGGCCAAACTTATGTCCCTCAGCTGTGTGGGGAAAAAACCCACCCCCCTGAATGACGTATGTTTGGCTGGCATAAGTGGTAGTGTGCACAGTGCTATGTTGGTAGGAGAGCTTCTCCTGCTGACATAAAACCACCTCCAGGAGCGGCGTTAGCTATTTTATCGATGGGAGAGCTCTCTCCCATTGGCACAGAGTGGCTATACGAACGATCTTACAGTGGCGCAGCTGCCTCGGTGCTGCTGTAAGCTCGCTAACGTAGTCATGGGGCCTTATTCTCATTTGCTCTCAGGGGCAGAGATTTGTGTCAGATTGGCACAATAGAATAAGTACATCAAGCTCTTTTGCCAACCACCAAATACTGTTCTAAACATGAACATCATACTACTTTGGCATATGCTATTATGCAGATGGAAACAGAAATGTATCCAAGATCAACTTTAAAAAGGCAGCTTTTGAAAAAGGCTTCAGGCAAGATTACTAGTGTGAATCTGAAGACTGCTTAAGATTTTAAACTTACGGTAGTGCAGCAAACAGAAAACAGACAATGGAAATCAGTCCTATGACAACACTCCAGTACTCCCACGCATTTTCTACACATTCTTCCAAGAGATGCCAAATCCATGGTGTTCCATTTATACACAATCTCCTATTCTCTACTGGAGAGATATTGAAAGCATGTGTATACAGCTGAGGAGCCATCATTCAAGTGCTGAGATTCAATTTCAGAAGTTTATTTTTGCCTCTGTTTTTACCCCATGCAAATCCGCAAATCCGTTTATCAATGCTGAATATCCTCTCTCTCAAAAGACCTCCACATCCAGACGGATGACTTGATATAGCAGATATTTCCAATCTTATAAATGGACCTGCCAAATTCAATGACACAAAATACAGTCAGTGTGACTATATCAATTTAAAAGACCAAATCAAAGTTTTCAGTAATTTAGCCACAAGAAACATTGTTTGGGAACATAAAGTCAAACAGAATAAAACTGCAAATACAGACTCTAACCCATAATGCACTTGCTTATATTTACTGCTTATTAAAAAGGACAAATGGCACTGTCCAGAACCAGGTATTACACAAGCAGATATTGTACAGGTTACTCCACACAATGTACAAATGCATAATCCTAATTTACGTCACCTGTGGCATTCTAGTACCTTTGGTAGAGACTGACAGTTGTGCAGTGGTACCAAACTTTAATATATCTGTAATGTGAAAAAACTATACATTAATCAAGCAACTCACTTCCCCTTCAGACCAAAGCCAGGTTTTGAATTGAGGCCTCTTAGGGTAAGATTAGCCCAATGAAATAATGGGCTACCAAATACTCTTTTTAATGATAATGGGTCAGATTGTGAACCCCTCATTCACATGAATACTCGCATTGACTTCAATATAACTGCTCATGTAAGTATTGCTTACCAGTGCAAATAAGGGCTTCATATTCTGGCTCTCTGATATGTGTATGCATTAAAAAAAATAAAAGAAAAAAATCTGTTACCACAGAATTTGTTCATGATGTCAGATAATTAAGAATAGGATTCTGTTTAAACTTGGTCTGGAGTCTAAATAACAAAATATTGATTTCTTGTAACTTTCCAAATAAGTCCTCCACAAAACATCATACTCTCAATGGATTTCTAAAAATTGTTTTCCCTTTATTATAAGTTTGGCAAGTTTTATATTTCTGTATTTCAAGTAAAATACCCAATATTTTAACCTTTTTTGTTGTTGTTTGCTTCAGCTGGTAAGTTACATTTATTACTTGAAAGGCTCAAGAAACCTCCGTTTTTCTAAACACAAATAAGGCATGCCTCAGCACTGAGTAAAATTAAAACAAAGAGCTTTCAGGAAGTACAAGTTTATTTTCAATATGCTACTGACCAAGTATCATGGAATGAACTAGAAAACAAGCTTTCCAAGAGTGTTGTGGAGGTGTCAGTAGCAACTCCAGAGTGAAGCCTGCATGAAGATACCACAGATACAGGGTATGAAATCCATATATCGTACATGTGGGAGTGGGGCCGGGAGGGGAATTACATGCATCAGCACCACACTGATAAATCTTACTCTTAGGTTAATGACAGAATTTCTTGAAAGTCATTTCAGGTTTCTAGATATTTTATACACACACTTCCAAGTGCATAACAGGAATGATTAATATCTGTGTGAGAGCACACTCTTCTACTATAGGTAACACAGAACCATGTTAGATTATGTAGCCAGTCTGTAAGGGATTGGGTTGAAGCTGTTTTTATAATACAAGAAGCTATTTTCAATGTCTTTTGAAATCTTACAGGTTGAGGGCATAGAGTAAATGCTGTACATTATAAAACTGGGATTATCTTTACCCTTCCAGGGCCTGTTCTATATTTCCATGAGACCTCTGGTAGCTGTGTCATCATAATGTGGTGCAGGCTGGGGTATCACATTGCAGATGGAGCTGGATAGCTTGTAGGGGAATTGATGTCACAGGACCTATAAAAAAAATATACAAAAAAATGTTGACATTGTACTGAATCCCCCATTTAGCCTGGCTAGTGAATGGTTCAGCACTTATTGCTAAAGTTACTGATCTTTGTAGCCATTTCTGCAAGTCACTTTTAAAGTTTAACAACTGTGTGTGGATGGTTACAGGGGAGACAGGCATGTTTTAGATACACTTGCTTGATCCTGCACCACTGAAGTCATGGACCACACCAATTGTTAGGCATGACGCCGCCAAAGGGCAAGCATCTTCAATCATCCAGAAAGTATTATTGTTGTGATAGATTCGTACATTTTGTAAGGGTTGGTTAACAAGCAATGATCTGTGCACCTACGGCACCCATATAATCTGAATATTTAGCTGTCAGATTCCATTTCTCACAATGCCTATTTCACAGATCTGTAGAATGGGCTAGATAAATGAGCAATTTGATTAAACACTGTTCAAAACTATGGTTCCAATGCTTTATAGCTATGTGAGTATTGAGTATAAGCAAGCTAATAAGGACACAGTCACCTGACTTCACTGTACGTTAACCTGTCCTCTTCCACCATGGTGCCCCCCACCCCACCCCCAACAAATAAACAAAACTGCAGCCATTACAGAAAACCAAACACTTCAAAAGGTGGTGGAGACTACATGGGTCACAGACACTTCCCAGGTGAATGAAATCTTTGTCTTTGGCCTCTTGCCACACAACACATTTAAGGCATGTGGTTATTCAGGGATTATTTTTACTTAACATTTACATGGTACCCTAACTTCAGTGCTGGAAACTCCTGTGAATTTGTTGTAAGTCTTGCAATAATTGCTTGTTTCTCTTAAAGCTCCAGCTATTGGAGTAATTTTGCACAGTGTTTTGCAACTCTAAAAGTCATGATGACAAAATCATCAGCTCTGTTAGATGCGGGGACCTCTGTATGTTATTCACCCAGCCCTACTCACTATGACAAAGATCTGGGTAAGGCTTAAAACCCACATTCTTCTGTTGCTGCTGGGATCATGCTATTCCTAGGCCAGGGTCAGTGTCCTTTTGTTCCTTTCTGGGGTTGTTTTAATTCAGTTCAGTGTTGCACTGGGAAATGCACTGTAATGAACAAACTCCCATACCTATTATGATGGTGGAATATTGCAGGATTTCCTGGGCTCAGACCAGTTTAGTCCACTTGAGGACGCTAATACACCTTTTCTTCCCTTCTGGACAGAAATTTTAAACTTTTTCCAACAGCTTCTTAAAGCTCATGAGTTTACTTTTTTTCATTAGCTTCCTCAGAACTGACTACGTTCCCTGAGGAGAGACAAGAGAATAAGGAGATAGGTACAACAGAAAGAGAAAAATGTGTTGTCTGAGTCACCAGTGATAATAAAAGGAAAAGAAAATGTATGGAGGCATCAATCTTTTGCTTTCATCACAACTCTTTATGTGCACAACACTATATTTCTGTAAGAGGGTAAAAAAATTTTTTCCTCTAGAGATTTTACTGGCTTTTCTTTTAAGATTACTGTACATTACTGTAGTTACTGCCATTCAGTCCTTGGAAAAAATATTCTAAATTACATTCTGTTTCTACCATAATGAATGACTTAGACCACAGTACTCAGATCTCAGAAAGACTTGTAATAAGGGCTTGTCTACATGAGGAAATTGATCAGAAGAGCTATTGTGCTTTAAATTCCCACCCTACCTTATCCCAGAAAACTTCCCTAGGTAGACAAGCCCTAAGATTATATTGAGGAGAGGAAGGCTGGCCTTCTAGTAAAGTGGCTGTATTAGGACTCAGGAGATCTGCCATAAACCTCCTGTGTCTCCTTGGGAAAGTTGCAGGAAGGCAAGTTTTCACAAGTGGCCACTGAGTTTTGATTGCCTCTCTTCTTGGATGCCAAGCAATGAGACTCCCTTACAGGTGCCTGACTATGAATTTATGGGTTTGAAAGTGGTCCCCCCTCAGTTTCAAATAATAATATTGACTAAAGACAGCTTGAGACTTTGGAAGGTAAAAATCAGTTAGGAATACATAAATACAAATATTGCACAACAAAATCAGTGGAACTAGTCTACGTGATAAGACTTACGACTTATTTCATTCACTTGATCCTCCTATTTTATTCCTACAACTCTTTCATGTTCCTAGTTTCTTTAAATAATCCTTTTACTGGTTGCATGCTCTCAGCATGGATGATTGTCTCTTTAGGCTCACCAATCAAATATGTATGTATCGCATTTGGAAAAATATAATAATAATAATTTTTTTCAGTATGGAGCTCCCAGTTTATCCTGGTAAAATTCAGCTGGAGAAATAAAGTCAATTTTTGAAAGGGGACAAGCCATCCAAGAGCAAGGTGAGTAGTAGCAGCATGTGGGCTAAATGGCCATCTCACAGGTACATTGAAAGACTGAGAACGCTGGGTGTAGGTCAAACACAGCTGCCCAAATCCATCCCAGAGGCCCTTGCCCTGGTTCTCACAGTCTTTCCAAGAACAGGAATCCTTCAAAGGTGCCACTGGGGGAGCTGGCATAATAATGTATAGAGGTGGTTATTAAACTTTTTTGTATTGTGATCCAATCAGAAACGATCTTGGCAATATCATTCTCATAATCCTGAGCCCATATCTTCCCCGAGAAAACTATAGTACTGGGTCAGAAGAAGAAAAGTAATGAGGATGTATTAAAAGCCAGCCAATGAAAATAATTTAACTTTAACCTGGATGCTGATGTTATTTTGTTACACACACTTCATACCAGAGCTCTCTCTATTTCCTGTCTCTGAGGAGGGCCAGAACTTCACATTTAGTTCATGAACTCTCCTTCAATTTGCTCTGCCCCCATGTGCATTTGCTACTCCTCCCTGCAATATTTATTCTGTGCCCTCTGTAAATGTGATCAGCTGAATTTACACCACAGAAAGGTAATAGGCAGTCATGTATGGCCAGGGCCAAAGGGAGATCAAAGTGGAGCTGTTTAAGGGAGGGAAAACAAATCCAAGAGGAGGGCAAAGCAAAGCACCAACCTGGCAATAGCTACCCAGCTTCCTAGCAGGAAATCATCAGGCAAAGGGAGGGAGAAGCCCCAGTCCCAGGCTGAAGCTCACGGGTCTTTGCCTGTTACCTAGCTCAACAGAAGGTCCCTTCCGGGGGCACAAAGTCCCTGTGAAGAGGGAGGGGAGGAAGTGAACCCCAAAAGCACAATAAAGAGCAGGGATCCCTGGGGCTGCCCCCCCTGCAGGCAGGGATCCCTGGGGCTGCCCCCAACTGACCCCACTGCCTACACGGGGATCCCTGGGGCTGCCCCCAACTGACCCCACTGCCTACACCGGGACTCCGGCCCCGTAACCTCACAGCCCAGCGCGGGCGGGGAGGGTCCCCAGCGCAAGCCCTGCGCGGCTCCTTGCAGCCGAGCCCCAGAAGAACGGGGTCCCTGTCCCCGGCCTCCCTCCAGCCCCTCGCCTCCGCACGCAGCAGGGGAGCGCTAACCTGCCTCTGTCGCCCCATCGCGGCTGCAGCGCCAGGCCCCGTCCAGCGCCTTCCCCAGCGTCCTGCCAGCCGGCCCGGCCCGGCCCCGCCCAGCCCCGCGCGGGGGGAACGGAGAGCTCGGCAGCCGGAGCGGAGCCAGGGCGCCCTCTGCAGGCAGCTGGGGGTGTTTGCCCGTCACACGCCAAGCGCACCGCACCACCGACTCGGCACACAACACAGACACTCACTGACGCAATGGCCAGAGGGAACCACACAACACACACAATTGGCATACAGACAATACACACACACACAGCTGTGCTCAGGCACTGGCATGCACCCACAGCACACAGCCATGAACTCTGTCACACACACACCAACCCACTGTGACTGACATCATACACTGTAACCCAACATAAACAGACCTATAGAAAACATACATGCACGGACTCATAATACACATGTAGCGACAACATACACATACACTACTAGAGTCCCCGGGCGGCTCTAATACACAGATACCAATTGCCACAGACACACATTCCATATACACGTGGCATACACGCACAAGAGAGGTATCCGTACACACCCTGAGTCAACATACCCGCACACAGAATTGTACCAGTAACGTGGCACACTATGTAATTTCATCTCCATATAGGACACCATTAGGATATAGGAGATAAGCCTTTTACTGGTTAGTTGGGGAGGACAAGAGAAAGGATTTTCATCTCCAGCTGATTTGTGCTTAACGGTTTCCACTCAGTGGCTTATGATTGACACTTTCAACTGCCAAGGTCTGAATACCTGTTATTATTATTTTTAACTTTTTTGGTGCTTAGCGTATTCTGAACAATTTCTAAGAGTAGGTCACTCCCTGACTTCTGAGTGCCGAATAAATTTAAACTAGGGAGACCAGATAGCAAGTGTGAAAAATCGGGACAGGGGGTGGGGGGTAATAGGTGCCTATATATAACAAAAGCCCCAAATATTGGGACTGTCCCTATAAAATCGGGTTATCTGGTCACCCTACTTTAAACTATCACCTAGTCATAAATGAACTTGTAATGATTTGGTTTCTAGTACTGCCCTCTGCTGGATGGAATATATATATTTTTACCACATACTGTTTATGGTGGTGATATCAACGCGATAAACTACAAAGCTGTGTGATAAATCACATTTATCATGCACCACTGACTGCCTCACTTGCACTTTGCTCATTAATCCATTTCCACTGTGACTTATTCCAAAGCCATGTTCAAACAGCTGCCAGTTTTTAAAAATAACTTGAAATCCTGGCCCAGTGACAGATTTAAGGTCCAACATCTCATGAACCTAAAGGTCTAGAAACAAGTGCTTTGCCTTACTGGAGAAGCTGGAAACTACTCTGTGATTTTTACAAATGTTTGAGGCTCTGATTAAGAAAAGTACTGAAGCACATGCTTTTCTGAATAGGGATGCTTTATTAAATCAGGACATGAATGCTGGATACTTCATGCAAATTACTGGTTGTATTGCAATAGCTGCATAAAAATACCATAAAATAACCTTACACCTATGGCCTCAAAATGTGGCAAATGAAGTTGAATTAGATTGTTTTCCCCCAGATGAGTGAGCTGAAGGAGTAGTTGTTACAGCTCAACTAGTAGAGAGAGATTGGTTTCATACCATCCATCTATCCTAATCTGGTAAATAGTAGTGTCACACATAAATAACAGTTCATTGCATGTTTCTGACTAGCAATGGATACTAAAATTAAATTTGTAACATCTGATAGTTTGATGATCTGAGTTCAGTTCCCAGAGAACAGATGTCTATGCCAAACACCGTCACCACAATTGGTACTAATTGGCACCCTTCCTGGCTGTGTCAGTAGAAAGGCCAAGCAATGAATTGGAATGGGGACTGAACTACTTTCTCATTCCTAGAGGTGGATGATCAGGCTTGGTATAAGGAGGAAGTTGCACCTATTTACTCCAGGGATGAGCTTGGACTGTGGTCTTTCCAGATCTGGGCTGTACTCTCTCTGCCCTGAAGATACACAGAGGGCGACAGTTTCCAAGGCTATCAGTCTAACACCTTTCACAAGCAGTGAATCCACTAAACGAGAGAAATAAAAATGTCCTGGGATTTTTCATGGTTGCTATGCCCTCTGAATACTGTGGTGACATTTCTGATGTCTTTAGAGCCTGTACTTTATATTGCTGACACTTAGTGGTGTCTGATATACTTTACACGTTACAGGCTACCTTAAATGCTACCTTAGCATTTCTCTAATAATGGCGCAGAGACTATGAGCCAAGATACTAAACAGTCTAATGTACAATCCTGGGAGCTTCATAAGAGGTGTATTGTAAAGATGAATATTTTAAAAAATATTTTAATAGGGAAGCATGTTATATAAGATACTGAATTTTTAATAAATTTTTACTTTCTATTTTCATAGAGAGTCTTTATTTCTATATGGTTTGTGGCCTGGATAAACAGTATACGGTTGGGAAAATGCATAAAGACAGGCTTTAGGGTCTATTGTTCTGGTTTAATTGCTGCTCAACCAATGATTCACTATTGTTTTTGGCAGCTGAGCAGACTTTGCTTGGCACTGTAAATTTTCCCTATTTATGTCTATGAGACTCATCTGTTGCTGACTGGCAAAAGCAGGCAGCTTCTTGTACATGTACAATAAGAGCTAGACTTGTAGAAGGAACAGTTTATGTGCCTTACAACAATCTACCTAAAGCACTAATATAGCATCCATTACCATAGTAGCTGAATGCCCTATTGTCTTTTTCTTCACAATACCCCTCCGATATAGGGAAATGCTATTATCCCCATTTTAAAGATGGGGAAATGGGGCACAAGAAACTAAGTGACTGTGTGGTGCACTATTGAACATGAGTCTCTTAAATTCTAGGCTAGCACCGTAGCCACTGTATCATCCTTCCTAAGTTCCTATATGATGATTACTTACGTCAGAGCTGGTCAGGAAATCATTTTTCCCCTACAAAAAATGTTGATGGAAACAAAACTTTTTTGTTTTCATCAACATTTTTATTGAAAAATTCAGGATTTTGGTATAAAAACCAAAACCTGGATTTTTTTAAAGTGTTCAACAACTGAAAAAAATCTATTCTCAAGTTTTCACAAAAACCTGACTTCTTTTTGATGAAATGGATATTTTTGGTGAATATTTCCATTTAATCAAAAAGCCATATACCATCAAAAAAAGTTTCAATTAAAATTTTTTTGTCATCTCTAGTGTCAGTATAGTTAGTTAAAAAGGAAGGTGTTATTTCAATTGGAGTTTTAAAGATATAGGACACCATTTTCCAAGCTAAAATGATCTAATTTGCAAAATCTGCATATTAACTGTTCCCATGGAAGTTTTACATTTCACCATCAAAATGACATGCATATGACATTATGTTCATATGCCTTGAATCTCTTAAGTTTGTATTATAATACTAACATATTTATATGCCCTTTCTCACAAAAGTCATGGGATTATTTACCATATTAAACTAATTATTTTATACTAACCTGATTAAACATAATTAATTAAATATAAACCGTTTCCATTTTGATATGAAAGTTTTAATAGATCTGGGAAGGGTTCGGAATAAGTAGTTAAGTCAGCATCACATACAAATTCTGTGACAGAGTGCAGGGACTGGTTCCCTCATTCTTCAGGGAACCAGTAACAGCCATAACCATAAAGCCATCCTTTCTCTTCCTTCAATCCTTTGCCTCATTTATTATACACCTTCCCAACTTCTAGAACAAATGAGCAAGTGGCCTACTGACAACAGCCTCCTTTACTATACCACCCTGAGCACTGTGCATGCAGTGCTCTGAATGAGGTTGGGGTTTTGTGGAAAAAAATATGTGATCATGTAACTGTATAATAATGCATACACATGAGATGACCACATTAAGACTGCACAGGCAACCTTAATTCTGGTATTTCTTAATTTTGAGTGCTTGACTTTGCAACCTTAGAGTTATTTTAATGTGTATGGTGGTGGTGGGGTGGGGGGGGGTAAGTTGTTTGTTTGATATAATTTCTTAATGTTTTACAAAAAACAGATTGGATTTTTTTTTCATCATATGGAACTGTATTGAGCCCCTCAAATTAGGTCATCAGCAGGACTCAGACCTTCAGAGTCACAGCATAGATCTCTACCATTTGAACAAATCAAGTAAATGGTAGCAGCAGTAAGCTGTTATCCTGTATAGATCAGAGACTAGAAGGGAAAGGAGATAAACATTTTGCCAGTGGATTTCACAGGTGTTTGCTGGCGGCAGAGGAATGTGAAGACTGAGGATTTGTAGACTCAATTCCAGGTTCTGTAGAGGAGTGGTCACTAGTGGTTAGACCCCTGTGCCCCAGCCTGTCTCTTTCCTCCTATCCAACCCCACCCCTGGGCTGTGCCCCACCTGCTCCTATCTAACCCCCTGCACTCTAGCACCTGCCCTCTCCCCCTCTGCTCCTATCCAACCCCCTCCTCCCCAGCTCCTGTCAGTCTTCCTTCCTACACCTGCCCCTTTCCCTGCTGTATTCCACTGTGGCTGCCTGGACACCAGCATGGTGAGCATTGAGTGCACAGGAAAGACCGTCTCCCTGCTTTCAATTCTGGTGCTATAGTGGCCAGGAGGACCAATTGCTGGGAAAGTCTTGCTCAGCCCCTGCAGCCTTGCGCTGGAGCATGCCCAGTACAGATGGAATTTTTAGAGAATTTAGCTGCCCAACTCTAAGAAGTCTCAAATGAGCATGTGCAAATTCAGATTTTTTCAGAGACTTATAATTTGACCAAATGTGTGAATTTTTATGGGGGTAACAAAAGACATGTCCCTGATGCCAAAGTGACCCCCTCACCAAATGTCAAGGCCCTGCTTCAAAACATGGAGCTGCTAGAGCTTCTCAGTGAATCAGTTGTAAGAATACTTTTAACATGGGCAAACAATATATTTTTTCCTAAGCTTGTTCTTGGAAATGGTTGAATAATTTTTGCAGAAATATTCCAATAAAAATTCAGCTGGAAGCAGACATGCAGCATGGAAAATTTCAGCTCAAACAGTTTAAGTTTGGCACAATCAAAAGCACATGAATGCAGGGCCTTTTAATGGAAAGTGTTGGGCAACCTTAACTATAGGCAGGGCTACCAGCTCTGCTTTTAGTATATCTGGTCTGTTTGGACCTTACTTCAATCATTCCTCACAAAGGGTCTGAGTCCTGTAAGCTCTGTCTGTATAGAATTCTCATTAAGAGCCTATTATGCCTAGTGTTACCCAGCAGGTCTTTGCACCCTTTCAAATTCCACTTAAAAGATGTTTACAAATTAGTATGTGGAATACAATTTGCAGGGTTTAAAGTTTGAATTATCCAACGATCAAATCCTATAGTAAATCCATAGGCAAAGTTTGGGTTTGTATGGATTCACTCTGGTTTGCCAAAACCAGAAATGGTTCGGGTTTCAGCAGTGATGCAGCTACAGACTTTGGAGCTCAGGGAAATACAACGCATCTTGTAAAACTGGATTAAAATTGTTCTGTGGGCCAAAGTATAAATAATAATGACATTATGCCCAGGAATGAGGGGAGTTAGAGAAGATGATAGGCCATTGATAGCTGGACAGATAAAGATATCAGGGAAAATTGTTGTTCTTCTACGTTTTCCAGCTGATTCATGATGCCCAATTTAAATGCAACTTCCCACTTTCCTCTGAGAAATCAGTTGAAAATGTCTTCTGCAGAACTGGCTGATCCTTCTGCGCACAAGGCCCAACCAATAGGAACCACAAGCCTTGTTTTCACAATTGCTGAATACCTGCAGCTTGTATTAACTGCAGTTTGATTTGTAGGTGCTCAGCACTTCAGAAAATCAAGACCCTTATGACTTCTAGCATGTGAATTTCCATATGTGACCAGCCTCAAAGAACCAGGATTGAACTTGAACTACATTGCAAACAGTAGTCTGATAAACATACCGACAACAAGAGAGCAAATCATTTAGCAAAATACCTCTACAAGCAGTTCATGAACCCAAACAAAATTGAGCAAGCCAGTGACAGATTCTGGAAACAGTTCACACTCAGTCCAAGGAATATTTAGAGTATTTTGATGATTCTAGTTGAAATATTCATACAGCTCTAATGCCCAGGTCTCACAGCCCATATCAGAGGAAAGTGTACTGGTAATTGTAGATTTTCAGTTCTTTTGCTATTCCATTGTTTGTGTCCAACATCCCCTTCCTCAATTTTGCAAAAATAAAATTGGCCATAAGGAAAAGGGAACAAAACAACATTTCATGTATGATGTGGTAAAACATTACCAGGGCCAGTTTACTCAGGCTTGAAAATGTACGTATCTCTCAAGTCATGAACTGCAATTCCTGATGTCCACTGAAAAAAAATGTATAAGGAGAAGATGATCTGGTGAATGAAAGCCAATTATTTTATAAATGTAAACTACATTTTTTAAAAAGTACCATACAACATTATATATTTATAGATACAATTTTGTTCAACTGTCACATCACAGAATGAATCATTCGTTAGTCCAAGGGATTTAACATTTATGAATGTCTTTGTTGCCTTGGTATTAAAAAATAAAATATCTTCATTGTCTGTGTTTGCATGACATGTTAACTTTTGTATAGGTAACACAGAGCAGAGCTGCTGTATTTACCAGCCTCAAAGAGACATTATATAGACACAATGGGGTTTATCACTTTTTAAAGGTGAAGTAATGCCAACATAATTTTGATATCTTCTTTTTTCCAATCCTGGTAAAAAGGCAGAGATATTTTTATAATTAAAATGTTTTGAATTTATGTGGTGGGAGAAAATGGAACTGATATTTGAAATAATTTAGAAAACAGTGAGATATCCTATCCTCTAGAACTGGAAGGGACCCTGAAAGGTCATCAAGTCCAACCCCCTACCTTCACTAGCAGGACCAAGCACTGATTTTGCCCCAAATGTCTCCCTCAAGGACTGAACTCAGAACGCTGAGTTTAGTAGGCCAATGCTTAAACCACTGAGCTATCCCTCCTGCCATCTCTACCTAGTCTACCTGCTGCCAGAGTTGCAAGAGTTTGCAAAGCTCATTGGACCAAGCAGAGCTACTAGCAAGTATGAATAAAAGTGTGGAATTTGGATTTAAAACTAAATTTAACCCGAAGAGATTTAAATATGGGGTTCAAACTGTGTTTCATCAGATTTAACCCTAAAAATATTGAGCCAGCTTCTCTTGTACAACCCTACTAAAGTCAATGGGTTAAACACGTCTTTGACTTCAATGAGGCAGCATTCAGTTATGACAGCAATGAATTTAACCCATAATCCCTATTTATACTGTCCAGGGGCCTTATCCTGACAGGTGTTGAGCATGAGGGTCCTGATCTAGTGAAGCACGTGAACACATGCTTAACTTTAAGCACGTGCGTCTAAAGCCCACTACAGCCTATGGGCATACTCCAGTCCATTTCAATGGGTAGTGGATCAGGCTTGTGCATAGTATAGAATTCAGTGGGATTATTACTCACATAGTTAAACTTTTAAGTGCTTTGCTGGATTGGGATTCAGGACCTCCAACTAGCTTATCTGACAACTATTAGTATCGGCCTTCTAGTTTGTATAATTTTTATCTCCTTTCCAGCTCTCTTCCTTCACTCTTGTTCTTTTTGACAAGCAAGAATCATGGAGAGTCATTTTCTGTTAAGTGAAGAGCAGAGGGGTAAACCAGCTTGAGCAGAAGGAATAAACAACTTTTATGGTTAAACTCAATTGGACTGAATACTGGAATTCCAGCTCTTAACCTCAGATCTAAATTGCTCCATTGCCCCATGAGTCTAGCTGAAAATGTCCCCACCCTAATGCAATTACAAAATAATTATAACTAGTACTCTGCTGCGTATCCCATGTACAGTAGATGTTTTGAAATGAGTTTGCACTTTGCCAAAGTAAGATTAAATTTGGCTGAAATACCATTTATCTTTGAAAGTGTTAATCTGATTTATCTTTATTTTGTACTTTTTCTCCCTAATGTATTTGACAACGAAATTGAATAGTTTTTCCTGCAGAGCTGAGCATGAAAGGTGAACATTCAATTTGCTATTTCTTGATTTTTATGCAATGTGTATGCTTCAGTACTTGATAAATTCAAACCTTGTGGGAAAGAACTACAGATCATATTGTGAACACAAAGGACCAGATGTTGGTTTATATAATAGAGATTATTGGTTTGCATTTTTAATTTACAAGGAAAAAAAATTGATTCTCTGCAATATATTGTGAAAGTTCAATGAGTCTTATTTGTATTGGAGTACTCACTAGTAGCTGTGTGACATTTTGGTGGGATGGTGGGCATGGAGGTGATAGGATTAGCCAGGATGCAACAAAAAGGGCATGGAGAGAGGGAATAACAAAGACTGGAGATGTTTGGGGATCATGCAAGCTTGGTGAAGCTAGGGCCAGTTCTGGATAGAATTGAGGAGGTGGGAGAGAATATTAACTGGCATTTATCTCTTTATAGGTCAGTGGCAGTTCATGTAAAAGAGACCTGCTTAATTATGATAATTTGTTATTTCTCTCTTTTTAAAGCTAAGCAACTTATTGCTGGAGTATGCACACCAAGCTATGTAAATACCAGTGGGAGGGGAGAGAAGTTTTAAAACTGTATTCTGGGCTGAGAAAACAGAGACAAAAATTAATGAAATACTAAAATAAGCTTTTGTAAAGTGCCAGTTTATGATTAAATTGTGTGTGAAAACTAGGTAGCCTAGGATTATGGAACTGTCTGTAAAACCTGTTCTCCTAACCTATATTCCACACAGTTACATTCACAATTTTTTTACTCAGATCAAAAGTTAGATGGGGTGATGTCAAAATAAGGCTTAACATAGAATATCAATGCACCCTTAGCTAGCAAGTCACGACTGTGCCTCCATAATAATAATAATAACTAATGACACAATCCTCTAAACACCGAGGATCTTTTATCTGTACTGAAGTCTTCTACTGCAAAACTAGCAAGCAAAAATCTGTACCAGAAAGGAAGCTACATAGCCACATTGCATCTGATCTGAATTCATGTAAATAATTTCCCCTCGAGATATTTTCCTTCTCCCTTTATTTTTTAATGTCTGCCTTCCCTGAACCACTAAGTAAATGTTACCATAATTTGTTTTCGATGCTCTAACTTAAATTATAATTCTTCAGGGAAGAAATGTTCTTCTTATTTGTCTTTAAAACACCATGCTCCCATGTAGAACTACATAAATAGTAATTGGTAATGCATGTTTGTTCCATATGCACAATTCCTACTGAGATCAGTGGAACTCCATGGCTCAAGTGCATGCTGATACATATCTAGTTTTGAGAAGAACTTTGCCCTAAATTATTGTTCTGTCTGTTTGAAAACTACTATCTGCCAGCTGTACTATGTGAAACATTTATACTTGCATAGTACACTAGTAACTGCACCCGCTAGGGGTTAGAGAGCTACTGTCTTGCAGGGGCATCTCCAAATTGTGAGATCATTTTGCTCTCTAGTACCTGCAGCTTAATAATTAGGCATTATATCCAGGATAGACTGCCACTCCAGGGCAATGTGGACTCACGTTTTAGACACCACTACTATAGCATGTATATTTAAATTAAATATTTAATTGTTTAATCAGTAGAGAGCAATTATTTCACACACTTTTAGACATTGTATCCAGAAGAGGATGGCCGTGGAAGGACAGAGAGAAAGACACATATGCTCGCATAGCATGTTATAGACACTTACTGCTTTTCTCTCTCCTCCCTATCGTTTGAAAAAGTTAGCAAAATTACTGTAATATTTGTAATATTGATATTGATACATGTACCTTAATATCCTGTATGGTTGGCACCACCAGTTCTGGAGGGCAATTCTCATCATTAATCACTTACATTACGGTAGTATTTAAAGGCCCTAATCAGAATGAGACTATTGTGCTGGGTGCTGTTCAAAAACAGATGAGACAGTCTTTGGCCCAGACAGCTCATTTGCTGAATTCCTCCTCTGTAATAACCACAGCCCCCAACAGATGGAGCGTTTACATCCGTGTAGCTGAGAGCATCAGGATTTCTTAGTTACCTATCTAGGCTGGTATCTAGCTCCCTGTTTCCAGGTGTACAAGACTTCTTGCTCTTCTTCACAGAAAAAAGCCTAAGCACCTGTTGAAGCAGCTGGAAACAAGGAGATGGAATCAGCGCCATGTGAGCACATAGTTCTCCCTGGACCACAATTTGGAAACAACTGCCCTGTGTATTACAGTGAATTGCTCTTAAGCTTTCACACAAGGAGCCAGCAAATTTTTACTGGATACCAGTCTAAAGGTCTTTGTTTAAGGCGAGTGGTCTTTGGTACAGGTTTCAACCCAGGTCAGTACATTAAGGATGGAAAAGTATGTAACAATCCAAAAAGTGAAGAATGCAGCTGAACTAGTAAAGTCAGGACTGGCGCAACCCATTAGGCGACCTAGGTGGTCGCCTGGAGTGCTAACATTTGGGGGCCGGTGACTGGCGGCCGGATCTTCGGCCGCCCCGGTCGTCGTTGGCATTTCAGGGGCGGGACCTTCCGCCACCTCTGTCGGGGGCGGCATTTCGGGGGCGGGACTTTCTGCCGCGTAGGGCGGCAAAAAAGCTGGCGGCGCTCCTGAGTAAAGTACTCAATTTGTAAAGCATGCAGCTCAAATGGCACAAATCCAACTACTCAGTGAAGTTTGATCAGCTCAGTACAGTACATAAGAACCCAGCAACTGAGTTATGCGGCTCAATTAGCACAGTTCATAAAGCATGCAGCTCAATTAGTGAAGCACTATACATAGGTAACAATATGGGTTGAAATCTATTATTCCAAGTTAATAAAATATGCAGCTCAATCAGCAAACTATGCAGCTGGATAATTAAAATATGTAACCTGATCCCCAAAATATATATACAAAACTGACTAGTTAAAATTGCAATTTGTGCATTAATGATAGGGAAAATTTGCTGAGCCCATAAAGGACTACATTGTATGTACCAACAATGGCTTTTGTTTCAGTTAAGGATGAGCATGCTAGAACACTCTCGAAAATGAAATCAGTCAGAAAGAAATTGAGTATGCAAACTTTTTCTATTTCTGATTTACTTTATTAACTGTACTGGACCTAGGTACGTAGCAGATGTTGTCTTTTGTGATGCAGATGAGCTGTTTCAAGCACTACAGACTAATAATGAGATTTGTTTATTGCTGCTAAACAAGGCTGCCAAACAGCTCCACATGCACACCCTATGATTGGATGGCTACAGCTCTCAGACAGTGTCTGTTTTCTGGAGGCTACAGGCACAATCCGTTAGCTTTTTAGTCTTTATTCAGGGAAAATCTCCCATTGACTTCATCAGGAGTTTTGACTGAGTCTGGACTGCAGGATTCGGCCCCTGGAAATAAGCAGCTACTCTCAAAGTGTCAAAGAATATTAGTGTGGCGTGACAGTAATTTAAGTGGAATGTAAGCAACACTTACTATGCAAAAATAATCGTTAGAATGGTTAGAAAGTAGGTTTATTAGTTAATATGGAATTTGCTAAAATATTAGGCTAATATATAACATTTTATCTGTCAGGACAACTTCACACCCTGCACAAAATCTATTTAAATCTATGAAATAATATAAGTGTACTCATCATTGGGGCGGTTTACAGTCAAATATTTTGCCCAGAGATGCCTGTGATAAATTGGCCC
The DNA here is from genome assembly GCF_002925995.2 of Terrapene triunguis. Lineage (NCBI taxonomy): Eukaryota > Metazoa > Chordata > Testudines > Emydidae > Terrapene > Terrapene triunguis. The sequence continues at coordinate 27,901,127 of NW_020664439.1, read as the reverse complement.
ATATAGAAACAAGGGATTATTGAATATACTTATGTGCCCCATTTTGCCCTACTTTATCTAGGCCAGAACATTGCTTGAGGGAATGACTGTTGGGAGAACAGGAGACTATTCTAAAGTCCACTGAAGTCAATGGGAGTCTTTCCACTAGTTTCAACCCACTTTGGACTAGGCTATAGGCTCCCAGACTGCAGACTTCTCTCCTCTCACAAGACTGAATGCAGCAGGAAGAGGCATCCAAAAATGTGGAGGACTCAGAGCTGAGTCCTAAAAGAAGCTGGATATCTCTTGTTATGTCAGGTAGAATGTACAGGTATTGAGCCTAATCTTGTAGTCCTCACTCGGGCAAAATCCCCAACAGATTAACTAGCTATATGCCTGATTAAGGACCAAGTCGACCAGTGCAGAGTACTTTATTGAGTACTTTAATGAGCTACATAATAGTTTGGCACATAAAAAATACTTCCTTTACAAAGGAAATGCTCGCACAGTTGTTCCAGGTGTACACTGGAGTCAGTGGACCTTTTTCTGGGTTAATTAATCCACTTGGATTCAGTGGGAATACTCACCAAGTGCCTGATCCTGCAAGGTTCTTAAAGTCCTCAGTTCCATTGACTTGAATGAGACTCCTTGATGGCACACAGCAGAATCGGGCCTGTAGTAATGATGAGTAGCTTAAGGAATGGTTGCAGGGCTTAACCCTTATATCACAGTAGCTGAGAACAGAATTTGACCCCTTGAGGTTCCGGCTACTTACCTGAACTGAAAGCAAAATTGTTTGAGATTCGCTAATCATTAGTCAAACTTGTAAATTATTATTAGGCAGGATTTGCAACTTCTTTAATATTTCTATCGGTGTTTTGTATTATGGAAGCTACAGTATTCTGCTTGTTTTTGCTTGCTAACTCTTGTGATACAAGAAGTTTCTGGGACCCAGTTAGGTTGTGGGGAGACAACCCCAATCTTGATGTTTTTATCATTGCTATTTGTTTAATTTTAACAAATATCATGCTTTAAATGGCATCACTCTGACTGTGAAATTAATAGAGCTATCAAAACCCAAGTTGTTATATAACAATGGTTAATTATTTACAAGCCAGTCTGAGCTAAAGCAGTACTGTAGCTGTCAGCATTGTCATTATTAAAATTAAAATGCTTTGTCTGAGTACTAGATAACATGACTCATTTAGGCTAAATGAAATGAATGCTGAATACTCTATTTCTCTTCACCATCATTGTTCAGTTAGTCAGACACAGCACAATAGCATGTACTTTTTTCCCCCAACAAGATGTTTACTCCAAGAAATCTAATAAATGCATAACAAAAAAAATAGTTTTACTGGTTTCTTTCAAAAAAGGACAAACTGATCAAAGCTATTTAATTAAAAGTTAAAGCTGAGGATGTTCTAAAATTGGGCGAACTATTTACGGTGAATAATTTATTTGATAAATTTAGTCCTTTTTTTTGATAAGAACAGATTTAAATTTTATTAGAGAATATTTAAAAATAAACGGTACAAAAGATTTGAAGAGTCAGTTGTCGGTCATTGGGGGAACATACAGAGTATGGGGAGGATGTTGTTATGTCAGGGTTGGCAGCACACATAATACGTACAGACTGTGATGTCTCCAATGGGGGGGGTAAGCGGTGGGCGAGATCAAGGCACAGTTGGTAAGCGGTGAGGGTCAATCATCCACATAGGGGGTACAAATAGTCATGGGTACAAGTAGGTGGGCTGGGTAGCGGTGATGGGGCGACCCTCACGTGGTGGGATTCAGTTAGGTTGGGTGGGTTCGGGGTTCAGGGGAAAAGGCCCAGCGGGGGGGGGTTAATAGGTCCCTTCCCCCTTGCGGGTGGGTTCTACTTGTGAGTTGTATGTGAAAAGCCTTTTGATTTTTTCATTCTTTGAAACCGGTCAACAGGCTCTTTGCATGAGTATATTTAAAGGTATGTAAGCAGAGTCAGGATGAGCTCTACCCTGACATCTGGTGGTGAATTATGGCGAGTGTGGAAAAGAACTCCAGGGGCTGATCTTGTTTGCATAGGCACACCCACTCGCCTGGCATGAAACACAGCAACTGAAAGTGGTTACTTTGGCTGGTGTGGGATCCCCAGTTTCTCTATTATTGGGGCAGGAAGAATAAAGTTTTGTTACCCTGATTCTGTGAATCAAGGCCAGTGGAACTGTTGTATGACAGAAGGACTGAGTGAGTCCTTCACCATTACCTAAGTAGCACTTGCTTGACAAGGGGCATGGGTTACAAAACCCAGTGAATTGAGAGAGGATGGGGATGGGTATTTGTACCTGATGGTATGGGCCCCCCCCTGAGGGTTTGAAACAACAATTGCACGGCCTCCTCTCTCCACTGTTGAATGTCAGAGCTAACTTTGATTCCCTTAGGAGGCTAGTTACAGGCTGCTGAGCTGAATTCACTTTGGGCCAATGGTGCACCAGCACTGGGGCTCCCCTACTATACTATGAGCTGAAATCGCTAAGAGCTGAAATCACAAAAGAGCTGACGTTATTAAGAGCTGAGATCACTGAGTGCTGTGTTAACTAGTGGGGGAGCCTGAAGCTATATTGCTCAGCAGCTGGCGGAGCAATTTGTAGGGACGACTGGAGGAGCAGCGAGCGGTGTGGAGCCTTGCGGGGCCGGTTGGAGTGGCCCAAGGAACGGCGAGCGCAGCTGTTTGCGGGGACGGCTGGAACGGCTCACAGGTCGGTGAGCGCAGCGGAGTGGAGCGGAGCAGCTTGTAGAGCGGAGCAGTTCGTGGGATGGCAGGAAAGTGGACTGGCTCGTGGTAAAGGCTGCGGCGGAACCCCCACGGAGAAACAGATGGCTGGCCAGCCTCGGATCACGTAAGGTGCCCCTTAACACCCTGCATGCCCCCCTTTTACTCTGGGGCTGCACTGACCAGGGACAGAGACTTTGGGGGTTGTTGGACTTTTGGGACTTTGGGGGGTTGCTGGACCCAAGAGACTTTGGGGGTGTTGGACTTTGGGAACTCTGGGTGATTTTTGGGTTGCTGGATTCAAGAACCAAAGGGAAAGGACATAGCCCAATTTGCTGAGGTGGGTTTTGCTCATGGTTTGTGTTATGAATCCTGTTTGTGGTGTTTTTCCAATTTTATGCTGAAGTCGTTTACCTCATGTTATTAAACATTTTCTGCTACACTCAGACTCCGTGCTTGCGAGAGGGGAAGTATTGCCTCTTAGAGGTACCCAGGGGGGTGGTATGTAATTGTCCCAGGTCACTGGGTGGGGGCTCGAGCCGGTTTTGCATTGTGTTATTGAAACGGAACCCCTAGATACAGAACCCGGCCCTTGTTGCTGCCAACTAGATGGGCAGAAGGGTTACACGTACAAGTTGCTCAAGAACATTTTGCTTCACCTATGCCTTTGTTTCTATTTGTAATTCATGGTATATGATTGGTCCCTAAGATCAGATGGTATTGCTTCTGCTCCCTGATTGGATGATTAAAACTTTTATAAACAGTCTGAGGAAAATCAAAGAGATTCCATCTAAATATTTCTGCCATGTGAATACATCTTACAAGTATTCGTTTTACATGAACATTCATGAGAACAAAAAATTACTCAAATGAATGTTCACAGAAAACAAACAAAAATATTTATGAATAATGTTGAAGCCAGTTGAGCATTAACAAGAAGAGAGGTTGAGCTTGACTGGAACTTACCTGTTTGTGAGTGACTATGGCAGTCCAGTAGGATACAAGCATCCTATTAGATTTGACAGCTTTCTTGCCCTTTAGTGAATGTCACTCCTGCTGCATATTGATTGGAGAGTGTGCCCTTAATAAAAGGAAGGACATAGTGGCTTTTTGTGGTCTCTTCATTTTTATGTTGCATGTACTATGATGAATAATATTTACATGGGGTCTTTGTGTTCAATGAGCTAGTGATCTTTCTAGTAAATGCTATTACATGGTGTTCCAGAATCTGATTTCTTTATTTTAAGAAAAAGTAAGTCTCTAATTCCTTTGTTCACAAAGATAATCTGTGAACGGAAGGAAAGGGTGAGATTTTCAAAAGATCCTAAGTAATTTAGGAGCACAAGTCCTGTTGATTTTAAATGGCACCTGTGCTCCTGGTGTTGGTGGCGTACAGTGTACATGTAGCTACATACTACAGTGAAAAGCAGGCTGCGTCTATACTGCAGTGTGTAGGTCCATGTCAGTGAAAGGTTCTGGCAGAGGGGAGGCTGTGGGGAAAGGCTGCCTTTTCCTGCTGCCTTCCCACTGCTGGTGCCTTTCCCCGCTGCTGGAGTCTTTCCTGCAGCAGGGAAAGGCTCCAGCAGCAGGGAGGCAGCAGGACACTACACAGCTGAAAATAGCAGTGTAGATAAGGAGGCACAGCTTGGACAAATAGAGAGATGTGTAGGGTATGTATGCGAGTACATACCCACATCCTTCAAGTGCATCTTTAAACACCTAAGCCTCAGAGTCTACACTCTATTTATACCCATGCTAAGGGGTCTACGTGAATATGTATGCTACATGGCCATCAAAAGAAGCACACAGTGTAGACATAGCCTAAGGCCCTTGAGAATATTCCACACTAAGCCAATGCTGTGATGCCTACAGATGGGGGAGCATGCCAAAGGGGAAGCGAAGTTTGAGGAGCCCCGCAGTGCACATATGATAATATTTAGAGCATCTGTACAATCTACTGTGCGTGGAGTCTCATTTTGGCATCTCAGTTGGACTGAGCATGGAGAAGTCCCCATTTCTCTATTCAATCCCCTAATAATTACTGAGTAAATAAAAAAGAAGAGATCACTTTCTGATCTGATAATCACTTTAGCTGTTTAGCTGCTGCTAAATAGCTTAGATCAGGGGTTCCCATATCTTAATAGAGACTGTTTTGTGAGCCACATCCCTTCACATCTGTGGTCACACTGAGAACCTTTTGAAACAAAGTTAACATCGGGTCTCCTTTCACTCTATACTTTCACCTCCCTTATCTGTTTTGTTCCTCTCAGCTGGAAACAAGAAGAGGCAGAACCCTGTAATCAGTCGATCTCTGTGTGTGTGACCAACAATGATCTGCAAAGGACAGAATTAGAATCTCTGTCTAGATACAGCCTGGTACAATGCACCTGCTCCGTTGCTGATTGTGTTAGCTATCAATGCATCAAGTGCAATGGAAAAGCAGCAGCAAAAGGGTTAAGATCTGAATGTGTCCAGGGTATAAAGTATAAAGCTAGGGTTGCAAATCTTTTTTGACGGGTTTTCTGAACAGTGATTAGATATTGAAGCCTCTAGCCAGAACTTTCCCAAGGCCACTCCTATCACTTTTCCCAGTAGTACCCACCAGTTTTCTTTCCGATGGCTGTCTCTCTCACCCGTAAATGCTTCTCTTTTTTTCCCACAGCCCTGTTCCTTTCTTTGTTGCCTGGCGTGCCCTCCTGCCTGCTATTGCTCATGTTTTGCTTGTTAGTCTATCAGACATTCCTGTAGCACATGACACCTGCATTAATTGCAGCGAAAGGTACACTTCACACTGGGACCACCTACTGCGCTCTACCTCATGACAAGAACATAAGGAGATAGATGGAAGGACGTTGTCTTTTCTTCTGTAGCATAGCAGTCAAGCAGAAGGTCGTACCTGTGTACATATTTTGAGGACTGTGATTAGCTACATCCTGACTGTACAGCTTTTATGCTTGACTAATACAAAAATAAATATAAACTTACTTTGCATTTCTACAGTTCCTTTCAGATGATGAGGGGAAAGAATGTCACAAATATTGGGGGAAATGCCGCTCAGATTGAAGCTGATAATATCAGTCAGGCAGACTCACAATGGGAAAGGAACTGAGCCCATTATCTAATTCTTACAACAGCCTGTGTGGCAGGCAAGTATGATTGTTCCCATTTTAAAAACATACTGCCGAGATGCACGGAGGTTCAGTTACTTGCTCAAGGTGACCCAGTGAATCAATAGCAAAGCATGGAATAGATCCCCAGGAGACCTGACTCCCACTCTTCTATTTCAATAGCTAGACCACACTATCTCCTGGGACCTCACATTTTTTCATAATTTATTTAGAAAACAATTGTGTGTTTTTCCTCTGGGTTTTAATTCTTGAACTCTTTCGCAGAGGTATTAAGATAACAAGCTATAATTTATATAGTGAGGCATTGAAGGAGAGGCTTGGAGAACACATGATCATATTTTATTTTTAAATTAAATAGGAATTTTCCTCGGGATCATTACAAATAAATGTTCACTTGTTAATTTTCTGTTTGGTTACAAAGGCCATTGTTTGAACAAAGAGGGAAAACATGCTGTCAGAACTGTTTACAATGTAGTACAAATGAGAGAACAGACTGGAGGGGATATGCATTAATGAGCAAGGGGACTCTGAGCAGTGGGCAATAGCGAGCATATCTTTGAAAATGTGTCCTTGCAGTTGGCTGGAACGCTACCTTAGGTGTGCAGAAGGTAGGGTGACCAGACGTCCCGATATTATCGGGACAGTCCTGATTTTAACACATTTGTCCCGTGTCCCGACCGCACATTGGTCGGGATGCCCTTTGTCCCAATATCAGGGACCGCTCACCATCACCGCCAAAGTCGCAGGGCTGGAGTAGGCGGCGCTTCCTGGGGCAGCTCCCGGCAGCGCGCCCACCCGCTAGCAGGAGCCTGCAGTGCTGGCGGCCCCTAGGCACAGAGGCGGAGGGGGTCTCCGTGTGCTGCACCGGCTCCCTCCTGCCTAATCAGAGCTGCGGGGGCGGGGCTTGCAGGTGCTGGCAGCAGGCAGAGAGCCCTCCACCCCCCCCCACCACACCCAACCACCCGACCCAACCCTAGGAGCCAGAGGGACCTGCCGGATGCTTCCCGGAAGCGGCCCCAGGTAGGCACCGCCAGGACCCTCCACCCCCGGCAGGTCCCTCTGGCTCTTAGGGTCGGGGGGGGGGGGGGGGGGGGCTCTGCTGCCTGCCCCCCCCTGCAAGCCCCGCTCCGCGACTCCAGCAGGTCCCATTGGTGCTTTTCCCGGACAATGGGAGCCATGGAGCTCGCGCTTGTGGCGGGCACAGCACGTGGAGAGTCTGGAGACACCCCCCCGCTGCCACTCTGACCCTAGGAGCCAGACACCTCCCAGCAGGGCTGGTGAGTGCGGCCAGGGAAGGGGGCAGGGTGTGATGGAGTGAGTGTCTGGGAGGTGTGTGTGGGGTGCTGGGCTGTGAGGGTGTGGAGGGCGCTGGGCAGTGGGGGAGGTTTTTGTGTTTTGGGGTGCTAGGCAGTGGGAGCCTGTTGGGGGGTGCTGGGCAGTGCGGGAGATCTGTGTGTGTCAGGGCACTGGGCAGTGGAGGTCTGTGTGGGACATTGTTTAGTTGTGGTGATGGGGCTGTGGGGAAGGGCACTGGGAGGGAGGGAGGAGAAATCTGTGTGTATTGGGAAACTAGTGAGTGGGGGGTTCTGTGTGGGGTGCTGGGCAGCTGTGGTGGGGCTGTGGGTGGGGGGGGCGCTGGGCAGGGGTGGTAGTGTGCACAGCACTGTGCATTTGTGGTGGAGATGTGGGGGGGGTGTGGGGAGGCTCTGGGCATAGTGGGTTCACGGTGTGCAGGGCATAGTGGATCCAGGGGGCGCTGGGCAGAGGAGCTGTGTGGCGCAGCATGAGCCCACCCCCAACAGGAAGGGGCATGCTGGTAGCACAGGGCCAGGTGGACCAGTGTACCCCATTGCCCCTGGCCGGCCCTGCCCTTCCCACTGCTCACCTCCTCAACTGAAGGCGGGGGTAGGAGGTGCAGGGGTAGGTCCCAGCAGTGCTTACCTGGGGCGGCTCCTGGGAAGCAGCCGTCAGGTCCCCGAGGTGAGTGTCAGCTGGGCTGAACCAGCAGTGTAGCCCGGACTCCCCCAGCAAAGTGTGTGCAGACTGGTCTACCTAGCTCATGGCAGAGCCAAGGGAAGGAGGCACCTGCCTCTGCACATGCTGATTCCACCCAGGGAGGCTGGGGCTAAGGATTGCTAAGCTGCTGCTCAGTTCACTTACCCACATTGGCAAGCAGGGATTGCACCTGGTGGCGTACATCTGCTTGATGTACAATCGGGATGCCATTTGTCCCGATATTCAGGTAAAATTTAAAATTTGGTAGTGAAATAGAAAATTAGTCGATTGGGAATGTCCCATTAAACCCAATTGTGATCTGTTATCTACTGGCAATTTTGGTTTTTCAGGTTGTTTTCAGGTGTAACACAATTTACAGTAGGGATATGTAGTTTACAGTTCTGAACCACAGTGGACAAACTACAGTGGGCACGTAATAACAAGTAAGAAGCACAGAGACTGCGCGGTTCTTTTCAGTGGCTGGCTAGCTAGCTAACGGTCTTCAGCCGAAAACCCCACCCAAAATGGCAACGGCAAGGGAGGAGCCAACTACCAAAAAACAAAAAAGATAGAATGGGAAGCCACTTACACCTGGATTCGGAAATCCTACGAGTGTGATTCAAAAGCCTTTTGTAAAGCATGCGAGAAGGAATTTAGCATTTGCCATGGCGGTGAGTCTGATGTTAAGCATCATGCTGATTCAAAAAATCATGAACAAAACACCAAGACTCACAAGAGCAATACCCTGGTCTCACATTTTTTCAGCAGGCCAAATGAATCCTTCAGTAACAAGGTTATTGCTGTTGAGCTAACTCAAGTTTACCACACAGTAGTCCATCAATACTCCTATCGCTCGTGTGACTGTGAACTTAAACTGGCGCCTACCTTGTATCCAGATTCAACGATTGCGAAGCATGTCAGCTGTGGCTGGACTAAAGCGGAGGCATTGATCAAAAATGTGCTGTCACCACTCTCAACAGAATTTTTAAAAGACCTCAGCAAGCCAGACGGTCCCTATTTCTCAGTTGCCACAGATGCATCTAATAAGGGCGATGTGAAAACTTTCCCCTTATCGCAAAAATACTGGACACCCGAATATGGGGTCCAAGATAAACTGTTAGACTTCTATGAGCAAAGCGAAGAGACTGCAGAGGCAATAAGCAACACATTAGTTGAAAAACTTGTGACACACAAACTAGACCTAAACAAAATGTCTTCCTACTGTGCTGATAATGCAAACATGAATTATGGAAAGCGACAATCAGTGTACCAGAATTAAAAAAAACAAAACGAAAACATCTTGCCTGCAAACTGCCCTGCCCATGTTGTGCACAATGCCGTGAAACATGCTAGCAATACCCTACAAGTTCACATTGAGACTCTGGTGATTAAGACGTTCAATCATTTCAGCAGTTCTGCTAAGAGAGTAGCAGCATTGAAGGATATGTTTGACTTTGTGGATATGGAGTATTCCACTTTACTGCACCACGTTCCGACACGCTAGTTGAGTCTTTTCCAAGCTGTAAACAGGCTTGTAAATACGTGGCAGGCTGTTAAGTGCTACTTTGTGTCTCTGGACAGTGAGAAGTGCCCAAATTCTCTATGGATGCAGTTCTCGGATATGGAAAATGGTGAACGAGGTGAGGGGCCTAACAAAGTTGAGGTTCATCTGTTTTTCCTCCAGAATATCCTGAAAATCTTCAATGATACTGTGCTCTGTTTGGAAAATGATAGTATGACAGCATGTGAAGTGTATGCCATAATGAATACTCTGAGAATTAAACTTCAGCAACGGAAGAATGACAAATTCTTTGGCTCCAGAGTTGAAAATGCATGAACTGAGATGCCACCTGTCACTGCTGCATGTCTCCAGAAAGACTTCATGAAATTTTATGATGTGTCGATCCTATATTTGGAGAAATGGTTTGATTTTTCAACAACTGGCTACTTGTTCAATACCCAGTGCTTGAACATCAAAGTTAATAGGGCATTTGAATACAAGGATCTGTCTGCGGCTGTGATAGCTGTAAATCTCCAGAAAACAGTGGATCTTGATCTGCTCTATGATGAGTTCTGTATCATCAAAGACATCAACTCCAAGTTGGAGCCTGGAAACTACTCAGTTGGGGAACTCTGGTCTCAAGTGCTGAGAAACAAGGACAGTAGCACTGAATTCCTGAACATGACAACGCTGGTGTCATACGTGCTCAGTATACCAGTACGCAACGCATACACAGAGCGTGTATTTTCAATCATGAAAGATGCATGGACTGATGTCCGGAATCGAAGCAGCATAGACTTGGTGTGGAGTGAAAACCCTTGTCAAAATGAATTTCCGGATGAGTTGCAAGGACTTCTACAGCTTTGTGATTGCCCAGAAGCAAGTCATGACTATGACAAAGTCATCCAAGAAGTACTAGACTTCTGGCATATCTGAGAGGTATGCAAATTGGGAAGTTGATTTATTTGATTGAATAAAAAACCCGGCCCTTTACCCCTGGTGTTTGTTTAGTGTACAAATAAATCTGTATGTTTAAATATGGATTACAACAAAGTCTATAATTTTGTCAGGGGAGCCATGACACTCACTGATTCCAGACCTCTGTGACTAAGGCCTGGTCTACACTAGGCTTTTATGTCGAATTTAGCGCCGTTATATCGAATTAACCCTGCACCCGTCCACACCACGAAGCCATTTAGTTCGACATAGAGCCCTCCTTAAATCGATTTCTGTAATCCTCCACAACGAGAGGAGTAGCGCTAAATTCGAAATGGCCATATCGAATTAGGCTAGGTGTGGATGGAAATCGACGGTAATAGCTCCGGGAGCTATCCCACAGTGCACCACTCTGTTGACGCTCTGGACAGCAGTCCGAGCTCGGATGCTCTGACCAGCCACACCCCGGGAAAATTTGAATTCCTTTTCCTGTCTGGGCAGTTTGAAGCGCAGTTTCTGTTTGGACACCGTGGCGAGCTCAGCAGCAGTGGCAGCAGTGGCAACGATGCAGAGCTCTCCAGCAGAGATGGCCGTGCAATCCAATAGAAAGAGGGCCCCAGCATGGACGGATCGGGAAGTCTTGGATCTCATCGCTGTGTGGGGAGATGAGTCCGTGCTTTCCGAGCTGCGCTCCAAAAGACGGAATGCAAAGATCTATGAGAAGATCTCTAAAGCCATGGCAGAGAGAGGCTACAGCCGGGATGCAACGCAGTGCCGCGTGAAAATCAAGGAGCTGAGACAAGGCTACCAGAAGACCAAAGAGGCAAACGGACGCTCCGGATCCCAGCCTCACACATCCCGTTTCTACGAGGCACTGCATTCCATCCTAGGTGCGGCCGCCACCACTACCCCACCCCTGACCGTGGACTCTGAGGATGGGATATTGTCCGCGGCCGGTTCCTCAGCGGACGGGGAAGAGGAGGAAGGAGATGAGGAGGACGAGGCAGTAGACAGCGCTTACAACGCTGATTTGCCCGACAGCCAGGAGCTCTTCATCACCCTGACAGAGATCCCCTACCAACCCTCCCCAGCCGTTACCCCAGACACAGATTCAGGGGAAGGATCAAGCAGTAAGTGTTTTAAATATCCAAACATTTATTTACAACATAACTGGCATATTTAAAATATTAACAGTAGCTAAAGTGCTTTAAAACATGTAAACATTTATTTGCAACAAAACAGGAAGATTGAAAATATTAACAGTGGGTAAAGTGCTTAAAAACATGTAAACAGGAAAGTCAAACAAAAGGGGAATCAGTGCAAAGTGTATCATGATTACTCCGTCTTTGGGCGCCTCAATATATAGTCCGAACCATTTTAAAAAAATCTCACAATGTCCGCTTCATGATTATAGTGCCCAAAACCCTGCAGTCATTTGTCCCTCCAAGGGCACCTAAGCCAAGAACTGGTCAATGTAACCGGGGATCGAGGCGACATCCTCCGGGGAGAACTCCTCATACACCTCCTGCAGGTGTTTTTCAAGCCTCATCAGCAGGTTCCTGGGCAGGGACAGCTTATTAGGCCCCCCGTGGTAGCACACGTTTCCCTGCCACAACGCCAGCAGGTACTCCGGGATCATGGCCTTGCACAGCAGTGCAGCAAATGGCCCCGGTTTCTGCAGGCTGTCCCGGAGCATCTTCTCCTTCTGGCTCTCGGAGACCTTCAGGAGGGTGATGTCAGGCATGACTCCCTGCTGTGAATTAGGTAGGGGAAAGTTAGTATTGGGACTGCTTGCCCGTCCCTTTACAGAACTGCAACCGCCGGTTTACAGCCACGCGGTTTACAGCCGCGAGGGGCTGGGACAGGGCCAGAGTTCATGCTTGCAGGATTGCTGCCAGCAGAGACTCGCATTGCTTTCTATGTGAAAGGAGGCCAGTGCCACTCTTAAAGTTTTAAGCGGCCACAAGTCTACGGCTTACCATGTTTGCCATCTAGACAAAGTCCGGTGTCCTGCCCTGCTCCTCAGCTCGCCACAGCAAGACCGCAGGCACTGTAGGCGAGGGCCGAAAATTCGACCTTGTCCTCAGTGCGCGTGTGATAGGTGCTCTGCATGGTCTTGTTCACAGAGAAAGACTATGTTCTCTGTTCACAGATACATTGCTCTGTCTCAGGAATTCACTCCCTTTTTCCAATTCCCACAGCCACATCTGCCCAGAGGCTAGCGCACATTAGGAGGAGGAAGAAGAGGACACGGGAAGACATGTTTGCTGAACTAATGGAATGCTCCCGAGCACAGGCAGCCCAGCAGACACAGTGGAGGGAGAACTTGTCCCAAATGCACCGGGCAAACATTGAACGGGAGGAGAGGTGGCGACAGGAGGACAGGCAGGCTACTCAAACGCTGCTTGGACTAATGAGGGAGCAAACGGACACGCTCCGCCGCCTTGTGGATGTTCTGCAGGACCGGAGGCAGGAGGAGAGAGCCCCGCTGCAGTCTCTCTGTAACTGCCCTGCCCCGCCACCAAGTCCCATACCCCCCTCACCCAAAGTCCAAACACGGAGGGGTGGAAGGGGCCGGGAAAAATTTCACTCCACCCCTGCGGACTGCTCTACCACTAGAAGGCTCTCATTCCCCAAAATTTGAAAAGTCCTTTCCTACCCGCCTCACACAAGACCCCGTCCAAGTTTCACCCCCCCGTTCCATGTGCGGTTGTTAATAAAGAATACGTTTCTGTTCATTTCTGTTTCCATCCTCTTCTTTTGGAGGGGAGTCTGTCTGGAGGGGGGGGAAGGGCCTTGGTCATTGGACAGGACAGTCACCTTTAGCAGGGGGCAGGTGCAGCAGCAGGGCACATATACAGTGCAGTGACTAGTTATCCTGGTCAGTCTGGGAGGTGGTTTTCATGTTCTGTGTGGTGGGGGCGGTGGTGTTGCTCTGTGACTTGGTGGCGGGGGAGGGCAGTTACAGATCTTATGCAGCGGTCCTTACCCTGGATCACAGAGCCGCGCAGCAGGGGATCTGTAACCCTCCTCCCCCTGCAAGACAGTCACATAGCCGACACATACACGCAGTCCCGGCCAGGAGGGCTGGCAGGCTCCGTTGAAACAACCAGTCCACCATCGCGGAGCCTGTCATTCCTGGAGTTTAGAAGCATCATTTGCATCACAACCCTAAACCCGCTCCCCGCCACAGTCTGCGTCCCAGGTTTAAAACATTCCCGTGAAAACAGTAATAAAGACAACGGTGTCCATGAACAAAACAGAACAGATTTTATTTTTTGGGAAGGGGGTGAAGGGGGTATGTAATTGGAGAGGATAGTCGACGGCAACTGGGTAAAGAAACGGGGGCAAGTTCAGCTTCTGTGTCCACAAACTTAAAAGTCAATGGGTACCCTGCTCAGCCTTGAAACTGGCTTTCAAAGCCTCCCGGATGCACAGCGCGTCCCGCTGGGCTCTTCTAATCGCCCGGCTGTCTGGCTGGGCGTAATCAGCAGCCAGGCTATTTGCCTCAACCTCCCACCCCGCCATAAAGGTCTCCCCCTTGCTCTCACACAGATTGTGGAGCACACAGCAAGCTGCAATAACGATGGGGATATTGGTTTCGCTGAGATCACAGCGAGTGAGTAAGCTTCTCCATCTCCCCTTGAGACGGCCAAAAGCACACTCCACTACCATTCTGCACTTGCTCAGCCGGTAGTTGAACAGTTCTTTTTCTGTGTCCAGGGCGCCAGTATAGGGCTTCATGAGCCAGGGCATTAGCGGGTAGGCTGGGTCCCCGAGGATGACTGTAGGCATCTCCACATCCCCAAGAGTTATTTTGTGGTCTGGGAAGTAAATACCTTCCTGCAGCCGTCTAAACAGACCAGAGTTCCTGAACACGCGAGCGTCATGAACCTTGCCCGGCCATCCGACGTAGATGTTTGTAAACCGTCCCCGATGGTCCACCAGTGCTTGCAGCACCATTGAAAAGTACCCCTTTCTATTGATGTACTGGCTGGCCTGGTGGCCCGGTCCCAGGATAGGGATGTGAGTCCCATCTATAGCCCCACCGCAGTTTGGGAATCCCATCGCAGCGAAGCCATCTATGATGGCCTGCGCGTTTCCCAGGGTCACTACCTTTGACAGCAGTACCTTGACGATTGCCTTGGCTACTTGCATGACAACAACCCCCACGGTAGATTTGCCCACGCCAAAGTGGTTCGCGACTGACCGGTAGCTGTCCGGCGTTGCAAGCTTCCAGAGGGCTATGGCCACTCGCTTCTGGACAGTCAGGGCTGCTCGCATGCGGGTGTCCTTGCGCTTCAGGGCAGGGGACAGCAACTCACAAAGTTCCAGGAAAGTCCCCTTCCGCATGCGAAAGTTTCGCAGCCACTGGGATTCATCCCAGACCTGAAGCACTATGCGGTCCCACCAGTCCGTGCTTGTTTCCCGGGCCCAGAATCGCCGTTCAACAAAATCCACATGCCCCATTGCAAACGTGATGTCCTCGGCGCTGGGTGTCGTGGTTTCTGACAGCTCTGTGCTACTCTCCGACTTCAGGCCCTCACTCCGCTGCCGTAGCCTCCTCGCCTGATTTCTCTGCATCTGCCTCTGGGAAAGGTGTATGATAAGGTGCGAGGCGTTGAGAACGGCCACAACTGCAGCGATGGTCGCAGCGGGATCCATGATCGCAGTGCTGTGGCGTCCGCGCTGTCACTGATCAAAAAGTGCGCGAACTGATTTCCCGCCGGCGCTTTCAGGGAGGGAGGCAGGGCGGTAGTGACTGACGGATGACGACAGTTACCCAAAAGCACCCTCGCCACAATTTTTTACCCAGAAGCCATTGGGGGCTCGACCCAGAATTCCACTGGGCAGCGGGGACTGCGGGAACTGTGGGATAGCTGCCCACAGTGCACTGCTTCCAATGTCGACGCTTTCCCTGGTAGTGTGGACTGACAAAGTCGAATTACTGTCCTTAGTGTAGACACACACGTTCGACTTTCTAATATCGATTGCACATATTCGATTTAACTAAAATCGAACTACTCTCGTAGTGTAGACATACCCTCAGTTTGCTTCAGCCCCAGCTTCAGCCACTGACAGCTGAAGGCAGGACTGTGGGCCTCCCCTCTATGACCCGTGGCTGGGGCTGGAGCCAGGGCTAGAACTGTGACCCTTTGCTCCCCTGCCCTGCAACTGGGTCTGACTTTGCAACCAGGATCCTGCGCCCCTGTCCTGCGGCTTCAGCCGGGGCCTGGAGCTGGAGCCCTGTGCCCCTGGCTTTGTAAGCTGCTGCTGGGGGCTGGA
This sequence comes from Terrapene triunguis, assembly GCF_002925995.2. Taxonomy (NCBI): domain Eukaryota; kingdom Metazoa; phylum Chordata; order Testudines; family Emydidae; genus Terrapene; species Terrapene triunguis. Next base: position 27,885,550 of record NW_020664439.1, on the reverse strand, counting down.
GCTGGGGCCTTGAGTCCTTGCCCCGTGGCTTGTGGTGCGGGCGGCAAAATCTTCCTTCGCTGCCTTATGGGTCCCAATCCTGTAGTGATTGCCACATATATTTACCTTTACCCATAGTCCCAGTGATGTCCATGAGACTGTTGACAATAAGTAAAGTTAAGCACATGCTTAAGATTTTGCAGGATTGGGGCCATATATTGCAACAAGACTACGCATGTAAGTGGGTTAATGAAGCTGACTTGTATCTCAGTTTTATAGTAATAGGCACTTTCATAGCACCTTTCATTTAAAAATGTCAAAGCAGTGTACAATCATTAGGTATTGTACTAATAACATGAGTTGATTTGTATAAAAGCCTTCTTAAAGGCAAAACAACAGACTGAGAGAAAATAAATCTAAGTATTTTATTAAGTCCCCAAACCAATATCAAAACATACGTATGGCCTTTAAAATGATCATTAAATACAGTTAAAACAAAGGAGTTGAAAACCAGCTCTTCCTTTACTTACCTGCTGATAAGTTATGATCTTCAGCTGCAGCTGTCTGAGTGCTATTAACAGCTACTCAGTTTTGGATGTTGTCAGCCTCCATAAGGATTTTGTATTTCCTAGTATCACATGACAAACCCCCAAAGATGTAAGAAGAGGCATGTAGCAGTCTGAACTATTAGTATTAGTGATCTGGTATGGCAGTGAAAACACAGATGCCTGACCTCAGGTCTTGACAGGAAAAAAACAAAACCCTTTTCAGTTCACCTTCAGTGAGTAGATGGCTTTTATCTCAAGGCCACTTCTAATTAAAAGTGGTGGTTTTTTTGGCATGGGTTTCTCTGGGTGGCTCAGCATGTACGTAGTCTGTACAGCACTCACCATCAAACATGGAGGACATATACATCTGCATGTGCTATAAAATGAATTTTTAAAAAGAGCATGTGAAAGGTCCTTCTTGTAGCTGTGAAAAAACAAACATTCTAACAAAGATGGTACAAACACTTCACCTTCACCCTCTGTGGGGACATAGCCTTCATTCTCCCATGGCAGGCTGGGAAAGTTTGGCTTTGTGATTGCACGGAAGAGAGGTTTCCCAATATAGTCTGCTTCTCTTGATGATGCTCCATTTGATCCCACCTCTGCTGTCACTGGAAAAACTTCAGCCTCAGGATTATCATCTGCTATTGATTGGGGCTATACCCATAGACTTTCATACACTAAGAAGAGAGTTCAGTTTCAGACCATGGAAGAGAGAATATGGTGGTGCATTGCTGCCTTTGGCAGTAGTTGTGGCCAATTCACTGAGAAGCTGTAACATACTTGTCCAAGCAAAGCAGAAGAAAAAAAAGTAGCCGGTCATGCTTAACATTCAAGGAAAGCATGTACAGTGTATGTGTAAAACATGGCTGGATTTAGAAAGGATTTCTCCAATATAACTGCCAAGCTTTGGATACATGTTACTGGCTGTATCAGTTAGACTTGCCCTGGTGTTTGGTCTAAATTGGGCAAGTGAGACTGGCTTATCTCAGTTTGATGAACTGGTGTGATACAGCCATTGCCAGTTGATACAATATCTTTCCTTTAATGGGCTCCACTTTTTCTTTTTCGTCCTTTTGGCTTGCCTACCCTCAAACTAATGAACAGGTTCAATCTCTTACTGATTTCTGACAAGAGGCCCCATAATTTATATTAACTTCTAAAACTTCCTCATACTCTAAGCAGGTTATTCATTAACTGAATGTAACCACTGGCTGTTAGATAAATCCTTTTAACTAATTCAAATTACATATCAAGCTCAGAGATTTTTCACTCGGGCTGCTGCTGAAGCTAAGCTTTGCAAAGAATTAGTTCTGATTTGTTTTTGAATGCTAGAGTTGCGGGAAATGGAGAGAAGATATTTGTTTGCTTGATTCCACATGACAACTCCAGGGTAACTGAATAGACTGTACGGTTGGTTTGACAAGGCTATGCACTGAGCCAGCAGCTTCACATACCAGAGAGAGGGGCTGAAATGGGGACTCTGACAATTGTAATGGATTTTATCAGACTTTCTCTAAAGACCAACTATTTTGTCTTCAGTTGTTAATGTTTTTCAGAGGTTTCCCTTCTGAGAGGTATGAATAATTAATTTAAATGAATATGCATTTGTGTAGGATTTTTCAACAATGAATAAATAATTACTGCAATACAAATGTACAATAGCACATCCAAATATTAAATAATGAAATAGTTTTTCTGAGAGAGCAGAAGTTGTATAGTTATTGTTGATTAGTTTGTGTGGATTCAAGTACTACAGTTATTATGCTTGTGTAAGTGTATTTCAATAATATACATACAGTGCATGTTGGAAACTTGCTTCAAATGCCATAGAGAGGGAAAGCAATGTTTCCCCAGCATAGTGTGTTGCAGCATATGCACTAATCCTACAATGTTCTTAATTCTCCCCCCGGGGTTCATTGCATTTTGTTTTATTCCCTATCCCAACCCCATCCCCAGGCACTTTATATAAGGTAATGCACTATTACTGCCTTAGTTTCAGGGCAACTCTGAATAAAATTCGGACTAGAGAAGGCACTGGCCCTGTTAAAAGATTTACTAAAGAGAAGCCCACTGGATTGTCAGACACATGAAGGAAATTCAGGGTTAGTTCAATAATCATTCTTGTAGAGGGCTCTATGGGACAGCCACTTTGAATTCATTTTTATTACTACATTTCAACCTTCACTTTGCTAGTGGACTTCTTACAAGCCTATTCCCGCAGTCTCCCTCTGGCTTCTTCATTCTGTAAGTCTCTCCACTCTCACTCTCTCATAAATGGCAAAAAGTTTTTTTTTTTTTTTACTTTTGTAAGGTTTCAAATTGAGTTCCCTCCCCATTCCACCCCCGTGTTATAGAAAAATGACCACAGGAATTGAGATCTCATTCAAGAAACATTTTAAAATACCAGCATTATATAGTATCATAGTGACAATGAGTGTACTGGTATGCGTTCTATGATGTACTTAATAATTTTCCTTTAAGGGTAGGAAACAGTGTAGTTTTTTTGCTTGTAAGTATAATTTAATTTATATTTAATATAATATTTTCAGATATTAGAGATATTCAGAAATATTTACCCAACAGATATAATTTGTTGGCATTTATCAAAATATAAATCATAATAGGATTCATAAAGTGTTGTCACATAAAACACAATTAAAGCTGGCTGTATGTTGCATAGTACATTAAACCCCATGATTTTTTATTCTTTATGTCTTATTGCAAGAAAACTTCATCTCTATGGTATGTGAAATGTCAAGTATATACTAAGAGTCTGAGCTATATACGATATTTTTCTGTCAAGAAATAAGAGGGTTGTGAATTCAGCCCTTGGAAGTGGAAGTGTATATTTTTGTATTTACTATAGCAGTTATGTCCTGCTTTGGTTGTGCAGCCAAAACGCCCACAGAGATCAGTGGTAATTTGGGTTTGATTAAGCAGAATCAGACTCTTAAAAACTAAACATTCACTAAAATATAAAGGTATAACAGTTTATGAAATTCAGATTATCATATGAGAAATACTTCACATGCTAGTTTTGTTTCTGGAAAGAATTCTTAAGTTTTGTTCCAAAGTATACAAGGGAGAATATATATTGCTTTGATTTTGGTAGAAATTCCTTTCCTTCGGAGAGATGAATCTGAAGATTCAGTGTATAACTCTTGAGAATATATCTTACAGATGTGTCTAATGAAAATAAAATTTCCAAACTGTATGTGAGAATCAGATGTCAATAATGTTCCACCACACAATAACCAGAGCAATGTGTTTATAAAGCAGTTGATCAATTTAAAAAAAATACCTTAAAATTAATCGACTTGTCAGTGCTTGTTGCTTCATCTGACAGAGCACAGAATCCACAGGTTTTTTAGTCAAAATGAAGTGTGGAAACCTGTCATGACAGAATGAAAGTGAGAGGCATGTAGAAAACAATAGATGTCTTGTGGGAAGAATTTAAATGTATGCAGCTAATCCCATGGGAACTGCTGTAGTCCATTCAGACTTTGTGAAAAAGATGCTCTTTCAAAATAATCTTTAATCCTTTTCTTTCACTGAAAAGTCTGAGAACTTTATTGAAAAATTGCAGGACAAAGTGTTCTAGATTAATCAGCCAATGATCTGTAATAATAACATTTTAAAATCAAATTATTAGAGTAACATTTGGGGATATTTTGTCCCAAATATTTTGTGTATTGTGTATTCATTGTGCATATGAACATTCTGAGGAGACTTTCAGACCAAAGGTAACTAGGAAACGCACCCAGGCCTGATTTTACTATGCACGAGAGGTACCTATGAGAGGAAGGATCCAGTGGTGTTGGGATATTACAAAGCCTCTGTGATTTTTTGTTTTTATTTAAATTTTGGAATCCCCCCTTTTCCTTTAGTCCATGCTAAAAATAGAAAGCAAAGAGCTATTGGCTCCCATTGTTAGTTGGTGCCAGAGTAAAGAACAACATTAAAATCTACTGGAAATACTCCAACTTAAGCAAAATGGGCTGATTTTGTAGCATGTCTACCATTATGTCACACTGCAGCCTAAAAACATAACCATGCATAATGTCCACAACAGATTGACACATAACTAACAAGAGTGGAGTCTGGAGAAAGGTGGAAGGAGTTGAGGAATTCCACAAGTTTCCTGTTGGATACACTTTTAAACCAGCCTACTACTATACATCTTTTTTTTTTCAAATGAGGGCTGTCCTAGCCCAGTGATGATTGGCACTCAGGAGCTGTCTTACCTTGATGTGTTAGATCACAACCTTGTTCAAGGCTTTAGTGGTCAACGGCTCCATGTCTAGTTGGCAGCCGGTTTCAAGCAGAGTGCCCCAAGGGTCGGTCCTGGGGCCGCTTTTGTTCAATATCTTCATTAATGATCTGGAGGATGGCATGGACTGCACTCTCAGCAAGTTTGCAGATGACACTAAACTGGGAGGAGTGGTAGATACGCTGGAGGGTAGGGATAGGATACAGAGGGACCTAGACAAATTAGAGGATTGGGCCAAAAGAAACCTGATGAGGTTCAACAAGGACAAATGCAGAGTCCTGCACTTAGGACAGAAGAATCCCATTCACTGTTACAGACTAGGGACCAAATGGCTAGGAAGCAGTTCTGCAGAAAAAGACCTAGGGGTTACAGTGGACGAGAAGCTGGATATGAGTCAACAGTGTGCCCTTATTGCCAAGAAGGCTAACGGCATTTTGGGCTGTATAAGTAGGGGCATTGCCAGCAGATCGAGGGACGTGATCATTCCCCTCTATTCGACATTGGTGAGGCCTCATCTGAAGTACTGTGTCCAGTTTTGGGCCCCACACTACAAAAAGGATGTGGAAAAATTGGAAAGAATCCAGCGGAGGGCAACAAAAATGATTAGGGGGCTGGAACACATGACTTATGAGGAGAGGCTGAGGGAACTGGGATTGTTTAGTCTGCAGAAGAGAAGAATGAGGGGGGATTTGATAGCTGCTTTCAACTACCTGAAAGGGGGTTCCAAAGAGGATGGATCTAGACTGTTCTCAGTGGTAGCAGATGACAGAACAAGGAGTAATGGTCTCAAGTTGCGGTGGGAGAGGTTTAGGTTGGATATTAGGAAAACCTTTTTCACTAGGAGGGTGGTGAAGCACTGGAATGGGTTACTTAGGGAGGTGGTGGAATCTCCTTCCTTAGAGATTTTTAAGGTCAGGCTTGACAAAGCCCTGGCTGGGATGATTTAGTTGGGAATTGGTCCTGCTTTGAGCAGGGGGTTGTACTACATGACCTCCTGAGGTCCCTTCCAACCCTGATATTCTATGATTTTATGATTCTATGATTTAGGAGCAGACGGGAGCTATCTGTAATGCGTCTGAGTGTCTGGAGCCTATCATGGATATGACATCACTCAGGATTTTGTGCTGTGTGCTCAACCTACTTTTGTAGCTGGGCACATGTTGGTGTGCATTGCTAAGTAACTTCCCGCACAAGATATTCACCGGTCTAGCCCAGCACTTGCTGAAGTAGCCACCATTGAGTGCCTCCATTTTTGGATGTTCAACCTGAAGAAACCTTGGCTCTGATTTTTTACAACTTCAGTTGAAGGCAACAGAGGATGGTCTGAACCTTTGAAAATCAGGCCCCAAATGTCTGAAACTAAGTGCCCCAGATCAGAAACCATTTAGGAAATTTTTTTCTTTCTTTGTATTTTGTTGTTGTTGTGCATGCTCCAGTTGCTTGGGGAACAACTTAATCCACACATTTAAGATGTCCCCCTTTTTACACTGTTTTCAGTGACTTGGCACCATCTAGACAAAAATTAGCAACAATACTTTCATTATAAATACTTTAAAAATAAAGACTGTGGCTGCAATTCTTGCAAAATTTGCTTTGCTTAAGTATAATGTTATTTCCAGCCCAGCCTACTTGTATTTCTAATTTATCTATTTCTGTAGAACAGGGGTAGGCAACCTATGGCACACGTGCCGAAGGCGGCACGCGAGCTGATTTTCAGTGGCACTCACACTGCCCGGGTCCTGGCCACCAGTCGGCGGGGCTCTGCATTTTAATTTAATTTTAAATGAAGCTTCTTAAACATTTTAAAAACCTTATTTACTTTACATACAACAATAGTTTAGTTATATATTATAGACTTATATAAAGAGACCTTCTAAAAACGTTAAAATGTATTACTGGCACACGAAACCTTAAATTAGAGTGAATAAATGAGGACTTGGCACATCACTTTTGAAAGGTTGCCGATCCCTGCTGTAGAATCTAAGCACCTAAGGCAATATTAAGACTCACAGTTAGGTCCAGTTGCCTTTATAGTTGGAATTTTTATTGTTTCTCTTCAATTATGAGAGCAATTATTATGCATAGAGGTGAGTGTTTTGCATCAAACTCTGAAACCTGTCAGGCTAGGGTTTCATTCTGACAGCCTCTAATAAGGAGTTCTGATAACAATGCTGTGCCTCCAGCTACCAAGAGATCACCTTGGACACTAATATCTTCAAGGTCCCCAATGAGAGTGCATCTGTCTCAGTGGGTTATGGAAAGAGAAACAGGTCCTAAAATACATTAAAATGGACATTAAAATTAGGAGTTGGATTTTGATTTAGATCTGGAAATGCATAGAGTACCAGTGGAAGAAGCAGAACACCTAATGTAATGTGTCTGACATTTTTTCTGCTTAATTATTATTAATGTTTACTATGGTAGCTGAAGGACCAACCAAGAATAGGGCCCCATTGTGCCAAGTACTGTTCAAACACCGAGGAGTAGATGGTCCCTGCCCCGAAGAGCTTACAATCTAAATAGACAAGTCAGGGTAGAGGGACGGGTAAAACACACACAAGCAGAGCGAAGAGTGTGATGGTAGCAAATGGCATGCTTGTTCCACAATTTTTTATTTTATTTTAGGGAGGTGGAGCCACTTAGATGGTAACTCATTTTATAGCAGAGAACAGAGGTAGGTGAAATAGCATCAAGATGCTGATGAGTGGGGTTGAGGAACCATCCTTTGAGGAAGTATTACCAACCACCCTGACCCTACAGGAAATGTTACTTTAGTGGCCTATGAAACTGGTTTCCTTGTACAGAGAAGCAAAGAGAATAAAGGCTGTATTTAATCACAAGAATATGCCATGATTTGCTCAAATTAATAAAAATTATCTGATAATAAGAAGCAAACAGCATAAGCTTGTAATGAACAAAGAAGTGCTTAAAATCTTCTCCTTATAAGAGCTGAAATGTCCTGCATGTGTAAATCTTTTCAGCAGTGTTACATAATGAAACTTTTAAGGAGATTTGTCATAATTAGAAGTTAAGACATTGTAGCTTATTGAAGAGGTAGCCTCAATTTCAGAGAGCATACAGTAAGGAAATGTCTTCTGGCATTGTCCTTAATATGTTCTATAAAAACTGCAAAATGGAATCTGTTTGAGGCAGGGAGCTAAACCATTATGAGAGATTGAGATGCCTGATTTTCCCTTTGCTGAGGTACAAATCAGGAGTAAATCCGCTGCAGACATTGCTGTTACACTGGTGTAAAATCGGTACAAATGAGAGGAGAATAAGGCCTGGAATCCTTTTTGTAATCTGGCGATGAGGAGGGTGCCTAAATGGGAGCTGAGCTCTGCTGAAAATCTGGCCCATAGCAGATGCAGACACCTTCACAGGTTTCTGGAGTGTGCCTCAAAAGATCACTTTCCGCAGAGAGAGGAAGAGATTTAGAATCTTCCATTTGAAACAGTGACAGCATAGCTGAATAATATCCTGTGCTTTGGTGACTAAAACATGCACATATATCAGTTTGGTCTCTAATTAGTTATAATATAAACTGAGACCAACCTGATGTGAATGTGGGAGGATTTCCAAAGACTGTTTGCAACAGTATTGGCTTCTAACACTATGGGCCAAATTGTCTGTTGGCATAGTTCCCATTGACTTCAAAGAATTTCACAAGTAGAGAATTTGGCCCTATATATCAATAGAGTAGTTGTCTTAAACTATGTTTTTTATCCATATTCCCAGTTAGAGGAGTAGTGTGGTCTAGTGATTTGGTGAAGAGGAAGTGTGTCTGTTGCGTATCTTACCACAGACTGATTGTGTGACTTTAGGTAAATCACTTAACGTTTTTGTGCACCAACTTACCCATTTGTAACGTGATATAATGATATTTACCAATCACACATGGTATTATTATTATTTTATTAAATTAAATTAAAACAGACAATGCTTGTAACCTTCCTCCTCTGAAAATTCAAGTACCTCTGAAGAAGGGTAGACTCAATAACTGGAAGGAAGGGCCCCACTTCACTAATTATCCATTGAGGAGATATAGTGGGTGAAATCCTGGCCCTACTGAAATCAATGGGAGTTTTGCCATTGATTTCATTGGGTGCTGAATTTCATAGTTTAAGACCATAAGGTACCATTAAATCCTGACTTCCTGTATATCACAGGCCCTTAAATGTAACCCGGTTAGCCCTGTATTCAGCCCAATAACTTGTGTTTGATTTTCCAGAAAGGCATCCACTCTTGATTCAAAGACATCAAGAGATGGTGAATGAACCACTTCCCTTGGTAGTTTGTTCCAATGGTTAATCCCCCTCACTGTTAAAAATGTCTGCCTAATTTCCAATTTGAATTTTTTCTGGCTTCAGCTTGTAGTCACTGGCTCTTCTTACGTCTTTCTCTGTTGGACTGAACAGCCCTTTAATACCTGGTATTTTCTCCCCCTGAAGGTACTTATAACCTCATTTATTTCACCACATATCTCTTGAAGAGCTGATCACCATTTAATGCATTGTTGCTGGCTTAGATTTGGTTCTGCTCCCACCCCCCACAAGGCAGTCTTGGGAAGTTAAAATTCAGGAGCATTGTAGGTGAAATATCCTTTCCAAAAGCTCAAAGGGAGCATGCTCGCGTTTCAACTTGTAAGATCAAAGTGCATGTTCAAAGAGTGGACATGGACAGCAGGCTTGTCGTGACTCAAGCATCTTTGTAGGTCATGTGTGCAGAGATTGTGTGATGCTGTTTATTAAATTGATGATAAAAGCTCAAGTAAAGTTCAGGCCTTCCTTTGTATTCATGAGCTGTTTTATGGAATGGCCACATTTATTCTTTGGGATAGTAAAGCTTCTTCTGGTTGTTTTATTCACTTGCCCTCTTTCTTTCAAAAAGCATAAGCTTACTGGGGTCTTTTTACATTCTTCCCAGGGAAGGATAGCTTTTCACTAACACAGAGAGTTCTGTTTTCTCTATTAGAAACACACTGCACTCACTTTGAGTAGGCTTTGTAATTTGTCCTAGGAACAGAGCATTTCATTCAGATAAGGCCACTCTGCATTTAGGTTCATTCGAGTCACCTGATCAAGCCATTGGTAACTGTTAGGCCGCTTTAGTCTGCATTCCTTGAATTCCTCACTCCTGGCACTGTAATTAACAGCTTCAGGTTCACTGGTTAACAGTAAATTCCATAACTTTCCACTTGTTATGCCCTTGGATGCTGCCTGCTGTAGCACAAAGGCAAAGCTGAATATCAACTCCGAGTTTCAACTCTGCAGCGTAAGTGCCACTGACGAATGTCACTGGGGAGTCATGCACAGGTAAAACAATCACCTGTTTGTATTTGTTGTTCCGTGGATTTTCATCTTTAAATGTAAGAAATACTGAATATGAATATGGTGGGGCTGCTTCTCTCATTTATATCAATGACGTCTCATTGACTTGTATGTAGTTACTCCTGATTACCCCACTGTAGTTGACAGGAGAATCTAGTCCATTGTGCTTTCATTTTGGTTGATTTAATTTGCACATGTTTTACTAGCTCTCTTTCTGTTTGGTTGTGAATAGTCCAGAAAAAGTAAAATCTGCTGCATTGATACAAATCTTTGTAGTTAAAATATAAAATCTGAAAGAGTAGGCTCACCGCAGGATGAATGCAGTGTGTTGGGCATGTTATTTAAGTAGAGACTGTTGTTTCACTGAATTATTTCCTATAAAGACCTCAGCGCTCTGCATCAGTTTTGACCTTTGTTTAACATTTTACAATTGTTTCTGAAATAAAGGCACAAAGCTAGTGTAAATGAGATTATAAATTTAGCCCAGTACATTGAATTACAAATATAAGAGATCTGAACAGATCATAGGTGGTTATATGTGAACTGATTACTTACAACACTGCAGGTAGAGCTCAAATTAAGATCCCAGGTGAGATGAGTTTGTGTGGCCTTGAGTCTGTATGATCCATTGTGAGAGACACCTGACTGAACCTTTCTTTTAGAATCAATGAGGATTCTTTATGACAAGAATTATTATGTGTACTGATAAAATTTTGCTTTGGAGACAACCCACTGGTACTGCATTTATATTTTTTTAAATCAATACAACTTGAAGCATCTTCCATAATGTAACCTCTCCACATTTTTTAAAATGCCATTTAATGGTGTGTCAAAAATAAATGAAATGTGTATGCAATGAGTAGGCATTTTCAGAGCCTTCTTACCCAGGATTGACAGCAATTCTAAGTGGTAGTATCACACAGGTATGACCAATCAGTGTGCTGGTGGAAACTATACATGGGAATTAGAAATACAGTAAAAAGTTTCATATTTGACCATATAATATACATATTGCTTAGGCATGGGATTCTCTATGCTAATTATATACGAAGGATGCCTCAAACCTATACAGTATACATAGGGTGACCAGATGTCCCAATTTTATAGGGACAGTCCCGATTTTTGGGTCTTTTTCTTATATAGCCTCCTATTACCCCCCACCCCCGTCCTGATTTTTCACACTTGCTGTCTGGTCACCCTAAGTATACATGCCTTCATTAAGACCTTGCTCTTCTCGGTCTTGCATGCATGCATGCACTGAGCCCTCCAGTCAAAATGCTATCCCTGACCTGTTCCACTGCTTGCAGGCTGCTGCAGAGATTGAGTTCCCTGCATAACCCTTAGAGAGTTGCCCTTTGGTTTCATCTCCTGGCTTTTTGATCAATGTGTCTGTACAGAGGGTCACCAGTGGACATGGAGTCACTCAAATAAATTATGGAGAGAGGTCACCACAGATTGAGGTGAGAAGGTCTTGGGCAGGTAGGAAACAGCCTCAATATTGCAAGTACACAGAATAAGTGAGATTTATCTATAAGGAGGAATCTGGATGGGATCAGGAGCTGCAAAACCTAAGTCCAGCCTTGTTTTGAGCCATGCTGCTTATAAACAATAACTAGTATGCATAGGTTTCATTTAAGGCGCACTCCCTGTCACTTCTAGATGCTCTGTATGGCAGATTGCTAGCAGTAATGCAGCAGCTTGATTTAATGCAGAAATTCCAGGCAAATATGGTTACATTTGATCCTATCTTTTGTCTCTTACACCACCTTTCTTATCCAGCCCCACCATACAACCAACCACCCCACAAATAATTCATTTTTTGCAAGATTCTGCCTTTACCATGCTTATGCTACATGCATTTCTCCTTAAACCTCCAAACATTTTCAGACATGATTTTCTTTCAAAACTCAGAATATTCACACTTCCCTGTTTGCACACTTATGGCAAATTCTGCTCAGTTACATTGGTATAAATCTAGAATATGGCACTGAAATAATTTATACAAATGCAAAAGAGAGCAGAAACTCACCAATAGTCTTGGTAGCTGTTCAGAGCTAGACTGAGGAAGACATTTGCAGTGTGTAGCAACAATAACAACATTTTTGAACCTACTAACTCATGAACAATGCTACATATTCTTATATTAATAAATTGCGCTGATTATATCAAGCATCTATGTACTCATATATATATATCTAGTGAGATAGCTTCTTGGCCTTTTGGCTGAGGGGTGAAAACATCTCCTACAATGGTAGCCAGTAGTGATTAGGCTGAAGTTGCCTCACTCTGATTATTTTATGAATTTGTTCCATTTATAGATACACCTATCATCAACATTTAGGCATATTTACTTATGTTGTTTGGGCTCTGGAGGAGTCTTATTGGCATGAAACAGGAGGTAGTAGTCCAGTACACAGTTTCTCTGCTGTGACTTGGAATATAGTGTTCATTTCATGACATCCTAGTATGGGAAGATATTGACAAACAGGAGGGACTTTGGAGAAGACCAGTAGAACTGATAAAGGGGCTGAAGGAATTTTCTCATGTGAAATGCTTTCAAGAGCTAAGTCTGTATAGCTTCAGGAAGTGGTGGCTGGCAGTGTGAAATATAAGTCTAAGATATTTGAAAAGGGGAGAAGAATTATTTATGCACTGGGGAATAACAAGGACTAGTACAATGAAAGTAAGGGAATATTTAGTCGAAATATCAGGCAAATTTCTTGACAATTAGATCTATTCAATTGTGCAATTGTTCTCCAAGGGAAATGGTGGCAGCCCTATCATTTGGGACATTTAAAACTGGACTGGACATAAAAAATAGGGATCAATTCTCTTTGGCTGTGGGCTATGACAGATAATCTAATAGCTCATTTCCATACCTAACTTATGCGTTCTGTTGTGTCAAAGATCTATATGTTAAAGAGTCACCAAGTGAGTTAGGCCTTGACAAGATAGGGTAGATAGACACATTGCAGAGGTCTTACAAAATGAAGACTCCATTTCAATGACAAAAGAGAGTGTTTTAGGTTGTGTTGGCTTAAGACATACCTCTAGGTTGTCAGACCATCATTTTTATATGTAACAGAGTTGATGCATTCTGAGAAAATATTTTCTTATTCTTTGCCTTCTCAGAAAAGATTTCATACTGTTTTAAGTGGGCCTGTAACCTTTCTTCTAATGTCTGTGTTTAATTTACTGGGGTCATGTGATGTGTATTTTAGTTTCCTCTTGTGATTATGATGAAATTTGAAGGTTAGCTGCTGTTTGCATATATTTGTGAGTGTTTGCGAATGTACACCTCATGTGGTTCATTCTTTTCTCTGTAAGGTCTGTCACACAGTTCCCAACTTTCACGGGGTAAATAAGCACCCCGACTTTCACAATAACCCCAAAATCAAGCTAATCCCATTTCAAAACAAGACAATCCCTGAGAACCCCAACACTCTATGTGACTAGATTCCCCCGGCGTGCAGTCTGGTACTGTGGTGGGCCCACTGTGCATCCCTGACTCTCTCCCCCCTTGCCCCAGCTGGCGGGGAGCCGATCAAAAAAAAGAAGCAACAAGCAACTATCAAGCAACAAGTTACAAGCCAAAAACTAGCCAACAAGCAACTCACATGCCAATTAAGACAAAAACAAGCCCAATTTCTGTATTTTTTCCGCAGGTTTGGCATGTCCGCTCAGTCAGCAGACTATTTCTGTCATTGCAGAGCTGCAGGTCCTGTCTCCAACTGTATCTGAGATATTGTAGTCTTTGAAGGGTCCTTGCCCGTATTCCTGCTCACTATGATTTTATCATTTCTGAGTGTTCAGAAAGCGAACTTTGGCTCCACTTGCTCTAGATCCTCCCGATATTCAGGCCTGTTGCAGGGCACAGTCCTGGAACAAGTCACTGCAGTCACTCTGCCTCAGTTCCCCTCTTGGTTCTCTAATCAACTCCCATGCACCCAAAAGGTTTAAAATAAGGTACCTTCTTTTGGGCTGTAATTTATTAAGTCCTCACAAAACAAATACACAGTTCCTTTAGCCCTTCCTCAGGCCTTCCAATTTACCCTTGTTTCAGGGGTTCAGGCTCTGTCTCTCTCTCTCTGCTCCTCAATTCCCTCTGAGCTTTGGAGCTCTGCTGGTCCCACTTTGGCCCTTGGAGACCTTCCCCCAAGTCTTATCCTACCCCCAGTCCCTGTGCTCTGTGGTGCATTGAAAACTCTTTAAATTATCAGCTGTAACTTTAACTTTGAGGGTGTTTTCTTGACCCTGCTTGCAAATTAAGGAGCACTGTAGGGATGTGTGTGATCTGGGCCTACCTGCTGTCAGTTTGCAACTAGCTAGCTTGGAGTAAGATGGGCTGTGCCTCTCTGTTTTAAGGAACAGCTTGCTTTGTCTCTCGGGTTTTGGGTTCTTGTGCATTAGGGTTCTGGAGTTTAAGAAATAAAGTAGTCCTATATTGCAACTCTCCAGCACTATTGTTTATGTTTTTATTGAATTCTCTGTGTGAATGCTATGAACATAACATGCTCAAACTCCTCCTTCCCTTGGAGCAAGGCCTCCACAGCCCTACTTCATTAGACTGTGCTTGAATCCTGCCCCAGAAGATCATCCTAGCTCTGCCACAGGACAGCCTCCATGCAGCTCCCTTTTGCCTGTAGGCTTCCTTTTAGCTCAGAGCACTTAAATTCTCAGCAGGTAGTCACATGATGATCCTTCCCAGTGTGACCTGTTCTTAAAGATTCCATGCTTTGGAACTAGGGTGACCAGATGTCCCAATTTTATAGGGACAGTCCCGATTTTTGGGTCTTTTTCTTATATAGGCTCCTATTACCCCCCCACCCCCTGTCCCGATTTTTCACACTTGCTGTCTGGTCACCCTATTTGGAACAGGGTTGGCTGGCCTCAGGACTCCACTGCCCTTAAAGGGATAGATCAGCCATTTACAAACTCTTGAATGGCCACACTGAAATCAATAGGATTTCTCATGGAGTCAGGTATTGCTCATCATGCTTAGGGGTATTAAAACCTGGTCCTTGTACTCAGATCAAGGAAAATCTGTTGCGGTTTCTTAGTGAATTGTTCTTGCTGCACTATCCGGGTTACCAGCACCATTAATATCTTTTTAATATCTGAATACCACAGATATCTCTTGGTTTATCCCACTAATACTGATGTCCTGCAAGATTCAGGTAGCAGATAATTTCCCATCATCAATGGTAAAGAACAGCATAATTTAAAGTAGGCAAGAAATACACAAAGCATGCAATATTTAAAATATTCCTTGTGGAATTTTGGACAGTTGTTGTACATAAGGATTTGCCTACAGCTGATGTATGTGGAAAAAGGATTCTTAGCTCATCCTAATTGCAGGGCTTTTTCATACATCAGGGTTCAGTTGTGAAAACATTACTCGCATGCGTAGTCCCAGTTCATCATAAGTAACAGTTGCATAACCTGGCTTTCTGTGTCCAGTCTCTCCCCCAGTTCAGATCTGGGGCACTGTTCTTAGCCTGCTGTACCTGTTCAGTGCCTAAAGAGAAGGCAGAGTGTGCATGTAATAACACACACACACACACACACACACACATATATCCTGCTCACACAGTTTCTCTCTGGGGAGAGGGTAAAAAAAGAGTCATCTGTGACAGATGTTAATCGTGGCACTTAATACCCTTTTGGAAAGTGCTCAGATATCATGGTGATGAGGATAGTATAACAACCTGAATAGAATGAAATAGAGAAGGCTTCTTTCTTTATAGCTATCTGTGTAGACTCTGATTCAGTAATAAACTTAAGCAGATGCCTAACTTTTTTGACTATTCACATTCCTGAAGTTAGGCACATGCTTATTAAGTACTTTGCTGAATGAGGGGCTAAGTACCTTTCACAAGCAGTCATTGAAAAATCTTTGGTGAATCACAGGGTGACATTCCCAGACTTTTGCTAATATGTGCATTTTTTTTTTCCAGATCGTGGCAGAAGAGGCCTCAAAATGTGCAAAAGGTTTACTGTACCTAATAAACTGCTGACTAGGTTATGGGTTGCTACATCACCAGCCTCATTTGACTGAAGCACATGGTACAAGCAGAGATTTGTCTGACTGGCAGAACACATAAGCCATGCATCATCTGTTTGGGCTGGTTTTGGGACAAAAGGACCTTTCACGTGCAGGGGATCTATTCTCCTTAGATGATGCTGAGATAGAAGGAAGCCTGTCAGAAGCTCTTGAGCAAATAAAAATAATTAGTTCATCTCCAGTAAGTAAGACATGCTCCCCCATCCTTCTGCATGAGATAATGTATCATGAAAAGAAAGGTCAGAAAAAATGACAGAATAAGCAGAACACCAAAAACAGATAATAAATCTAACCCTTTAAAAACCACAAAAGTCCTAAACAAAATGTCAGATTCAAAGACTTCAGCTCTTGCATTCAGTTCTCATTCTTCTGAATTTTATTTTAAGAAAAATAATTTAAACTGATCTTAGTCACACTTCATATTAAGCATCCATTTATAGTGTATTGAGGGTTAATACATGATTAATAGATGTTAAAGTCATGCTATGGCTATGAATGAAATAAAGAATGCATGTGCCGTAGGGCAAGAACATAAATGCCATCATTTCATTTCTGACAGGATGACACCCAGATCAGCAGCCCTTCTAAATTTTGTTCTGATGGAATTGCCCTTAACAGGAGGAGTCCCGGCATTGGTGGTTTTCTCAGCTCCGTTACAGCATTTTATAAGCTTCTGAAGGAGACAGAGCAGCATAAGAAATAATAGGTTGAACTGGTACTCAGCACTCTTTGTGAGGAGAGCTTAAATTCTCCGTATTCTGAGCCATCAGTTCATGTCTTCAAGTGTGCTCTCTTTGCCAGCTTATCTTCTGCTCTTGTGTGGGACTCCCAGAGCGGCTGACAGATAACCTATCAGCATGGTCCAGTACTGATCTTTTGTTAATCTGACCAAAAGAGAGTATGAAAACTAGCACACTGAAGGGAGTTGGATCCAAAGGCTGAAGGATGGATATTGATTGGAGGACCTGAGAATGAATGGGAAGTGCTCACAGACGCAGTCATTCCAGGGCTATACGTTGCTATCACACAAAGACATGGACACTTTCTTCACCCACCCGCTCCCTGGCAGCCTTGATTTTCTTTTCTCTCAATCCATTCTGTTTTTAGCTTTTCACCTTTTCTCAATTTCACCTCTTTCTTTCTCTCTCTCTTCCTCCTGCCCTTTTCTTCTAAGTTTTCTCCCACTCCTCTCACCCACCCCTCCTCTCACATGAGTAGCTTCTTTCAATTATTTCGTTACTTATTGCTTTGGTTATCTTATTATAGAGTCAAACTTCCCTCCCTCCTTGCCACATTGTGATGTTGCTGAATTCAGCTGCTAAAGTACTGCAGGAGTTGGTAGGAGACAGACAAAGATAAGATACTCTGAAAGCATTTTAAGAAACTATTTGTTTATCGGTTTAGATCTCTCTAACTCTTCTGTACCATGGATTCATATAGTTTAAGGTGAGAAGGGACCATTAGATCATCTAATCTGACCTCATGTATGTCATGGGTGACTGAATTTCACCCAGTTACCCCTTCATTGAGTCCAATATCTTGTGTTTGACTAAAGCATAACTTGTGTTAATGCTTGGGTCAGCCCAATCCATTCCTTAATTATATTTCAGAGCGGCCTTGAGCCTGAGCCATTTTGCAAACCCTTAAATCCCCATAGTGACCACTTTTGATTGGAATATACATCAGCTTGCAGAAGAGAAATTGTCAGCTGTAACAAGACCCTAATATATTGAACCAGCAAATGTACATGCACTTTTCTGGATATCAGAGTGATTTTAAATGGATTTTGGCAGCATACCAAACTCTAACTTTCAGAACTTTTGAACACACTGTTGCTTGTGGCCACAAACGCTCTAAATCATCAATTAGGGAAATCATTGTGCAGAGACAATTCTTTCCTTGGGTCATTTCTTTGACAGCAATTACCGTTGCACATTTTTCCAGAACATTATTCAAATTAGTTTAGCTCTTGACTCCACTTATTCCTGGTATATTTCCACTAATGGCATATTATCAGCATTTCCAGATATCCCTCCCATCATAGTCCTCTGAGACAAAAGGACTGAATTTGCCACTGATACTTCGTGCTAAACTGCAAAACCATACTACATCCTAAAGAACAAAGGATTTCTTGTGCTTCTAAATTCCCTAAGGCTAATTCCCACTAGAGGGCAGCAGTGCTCAGTGATATACTTCATTATTGCTCTGGAGCAAGGCTTCTCACAATTTTTAAATTCAGAATTTGAGCTGTCGAGGTGTATTTATTTTTCCCAGGTATGTGGGGAGACTCCTAGAGTTGCAGAGTATTCTGCTGAACATCTTTCTATGGCCAAAAGGCAGCTAGTGAATACAAATGCAAACTTAAGTATGAATCTCTTGCTTGTTTCTGTTTCCGGCCAACACCTTACTGGCTATCTCCATATTATTCTACTTCTGCTTTTATCAAATTTTTATCTTAAAAAATAAAGCAAACTCTTTTTAACAAGAGGAGGAGAGATTTCATGGAATTGCAAGGAGGAAAAGCCAAATTGCAGGATCAGATATATGTGGTAGGGTAGGTCAACTGATCACCCCAAAAGCTTAAAACGTACATCCAATGTGCTCATTTACACCAGTGGATTTAATTACTCCACTGGATTTAATAGAGGTACTCCAGAATTATCCTTTTGTAAATGAATGTTGAATTTAGCCCAAATTCTTAAATATTTCCATCCCTAGCAGGTAAAAGTAACATATTTTTTGATGAATACTTAGCTTGTGTCTGGCCTCTGTGCCTCTTTGAGGTAGAATATTATAGTTTAGCATGAGGGTTAGTTGTTGTATATACTGTGTCTGAGCCTCCATTATAGTCATTTACACTAGTACAAAATGGATGTTTTGGTAGCATTTTGTATCTAGTTTGCACAGATGTAAATAACTACACAGCATGCAGGGAAATAGAAAATCAGGCCTATTGAATCGATTTCTGTTCCTAGTGTAAATCTGAAATATCTCCATTTACATCTGTGAGTCTAAATAATTGCATAATACAAGTTATTTGGACTCCTGGATGTAATTTTTTTAGAGTTGACATTTAAATGTTTTAATATTATAGTAATATACAAATAGAAAAAATATAAACCAGGGATTTCAAGGCACATACATTCACATCTACTGAACAGGGAAGCCACAGCTTCAAAATGGGGGACTACAAAAATTCACAGTCTTAATAATTTAATCCATATTTTTTTGTAGGAGCACAAATTATTCCTTTGTGTTAAATTACAACTTGGAATAGTTAAAGACCTATGACATGATTAGAGTTTTGCTCTCAATATTGTACTTATTTATTGTATAGATGACATGAAGAATATTGAGAGTTAAATTAACTTAACATCTTCTGGTTCATTTTGTGGCATTCTTTAAAGGATGACACTTCATTTGCACAATACAATTTTAAAACCCGTATTTTCTTTAAAACTAGGACTACCAGACTAACGACAATGACCAGGCAGTGGTGGAAATCTGTATCACTCGAATCACCACTGCTATCAGGGAGACTGCATCCATAGAAAAACATGGAAAGGCACTTGTGGCTCTCTGGGAGTCGTGTTTAGAGCACAATCTAAAACCTTCAGGAAAAGATGAGGACACACCACATGCAAAAATTGCATCTGATATCATGAGTTGCATTTTGCAGGTAAGCCTGGATCACAAGAAATACCCTATCACTCACAGTGTCATAGTTTAATAGCAGCTGTACTTAGTCTCTCTTGGGGTGTATTGGAGTGCTCACATTTATTGAAAAAGCCAAGAATTGGAGCTTCATATTAATTTATACTATTAAATGTATATGATGTACATTGAGGCCAAAAATGTTTTGGCAGCATTCTTATCTTTTGAAATTTCCTGTGTGGTGAATTTCTCAATCTTAATGTTGCATGAACCCTAGACGTTTGCATCTTACATAAAAATTAAAGTGTGAAGGATAGTATTGTAGCAGCAGCAGATGGGAAAGACATTTCATTCAAAACCCATTATTTTCAAGGCAATTATGACTCTTTGAAAGAAAAGTATCATTTGGGGCAAAGGTTGAAGAGGATCCTTTAGCTGATAGAAATGTTGCATTTCAAGAGTGAGGATCCCATTTAAAGGCTCAGTTGTGATGCGGAGTCCAGATGTAATATTGGAAACTAATCTATGGGCCAAATTCTGACCTTGAACACACAGCTCAGATTTTGATCCTTTGTCTGCTTGGAGAATCTTTGTCCTATAAGTAGTTGTTTTTGAACAGTCATATGTTTTAATTGAAGCCGGCTCCTGAATGTTTCTCCAGTAGAGCATATAAAGTGCTGTGGGACTCATTTACATAATAGTTTCTGTGTACAGTAAATGGAAGGTCAGTATCAATGGTGGGAAAAATTACATGCAACAGGCTGGTTGTCAACGTTCAGTTGCCTGCTTCAATGAGAACACATAGCTATGTTCAATGGTGTGAAATGTTTTTCCGGGCAGAAATAGGGTTAAAGTCGGAGTACTGTGCCCATATTTGCTAATGTATCCTGATAGTATTTTTTCTGTTGTTATTTACTCATCTCCTCTGCTTTGTGAAATGTATATCGCTGGGGTACCACTCTCAGGAAACCAAGGTTACATATTGTTATAAATCTGCATGCTTAGTATTAGGTACTGTTAAGTTACCTCACTGTCTGCCTTTTGGTGAGCTAGCATAAGCGGGCACAAGCTACAGAATAATGAGGCAGGCATGAGTTCAGTGAGCAAAGCAGCCGTGTCTCTTTACCAGTACAGAAGGGTACAGAGGAACCTCCCCTCCTGCTGCTGGTGCCGCCGTTACCTAATGTTTTCCTCGCTAGGTGCAGAGGGGGGGATGAGCAGACACACCCCTGAACAGCCTTCACTTGTGGAAGAAGTTACACCCTTTGTGGGCTGTGTGAGTGTGTATCCTAAAGAACACACTCATCCAGCCGCCATACTAACTCTGCTACAACACCTACCCCTAGCCCTGGTTGACCTGGAAAGAAAGGCTCAGTAGAGGGCACCATAATGTCTAGAGAAGCGGTGAAGGAAGTAATATCCTGAGTTTGGAGTACAGGTTCAGGACAGAACCAGAGGCTTTCTATGAGCTGGAGCAGCAGGTCGGGTGCAGCATCCTGGGAGCAGGCTCCGGAGAGAAGGCCCAGCAGCAGGCAGCCTGAGAGTTGGCACTGACAAGCTGACAGCCAGGCAGGAAGCAGACTGTTAGTCAATGGAGGCCAGCAGCAGGGGGAACATACATGCACAGCAGCGGCCTGCAACAGGAGTACAGCACATGTGGAGGGCAAGAGGCCACTGTGTAGGAGGCCCCAATAAGACAGAAGAACTGAGTGAGCTCTGGTAGGTGGTGGAATCTGCAGCCAGGGTTTAATTGCCCCTAGGAGGGATAGGCTGGAGGGAGTATCCTAGGTATTAGCCCTGGCGAACCCTATGGAACAGCTGCCCTTTTACCTCTCTGTGACCCCTTGGGCTGAATTATGAATTGTTGGGCTGACCTGGACATCCAACTACTGCAGCCATTATTTGTGCTAACCCTGGTAAAATAATCCTCAATGGTTTACTCAAAATGGGAGACTATTAATGGGGACCCATCAACGACCGTAATCTGTACAGCCTGGGTATGTTCCTCGCTGGGGAGAGAAATTGCAGTAAAAATGAGGAAGCTGAAGCAGGCTGGAATGGAAGAAAGAAACCGAAATTCACTGAGAGCCTGTTACAGGAGAGGGAAGTGGAGTTGTCTGAGAAGTTTATTGTTTTATGGGTACCTCCTATCTGTGTAGTTTTCCTCGGCTGGCCCATGCTGAATCTTCCCAGCACACCATTGTTTCCTTGGCCAGTCAGTCTTCCCTATTTGGTCTGAGTCACCCACTTCTCCCAGCACTGACGTGTCAGCTCTACATACTGCATTTCATTGCTAAGATCCCTTCGTATAGTTCCCTTATTATTTCCAATTTGCCTTCTGCATTGACCATCTGGCAGCAACGTGCCAGGTTTGACTCAGACTTGCTCTTTAAATGAACTTCTCTACATCTGCCCAGCAAATGCTGGTTGTTGGCAATGAGGTATCTTCAGGTGTGTGTCACTCAATCTTTCCCTGTAGTAGCTGAAGCAAGAGTACTAACGGCCGCGGTGTGTTACTGTCTACTCCAGACTACTGCTCAAATAGTTGCCACAAGGTCCTCATTATGACATGTTGTCCTTAAAACTTCTTGAGATTCATCATCTAGTTTGGCTCTTGGTTGGAAGCATTGAAAGTCCAAAAGAAACAAAAAAAAGTTAAAGAAAAAAGAACCCCAAATCTGAATTCACTTCAATGAAATAGCAATTTACAATCGTCCATATGCCCAGGTCTGTTCTTTTCACTTCCCAAACTCTGGGAACAGTGCCAAATGAATATTCACAATGAAGAAAGAAAAAAAAATCTAACTGAAGCTCAGATTGGTATTGATCTTGTCCAGGAATATAATTCCTGAGATCAGCAGAACAAGTCTCCATTGTCTTAACTCTGCTTATTATTATAACATTGTCAAAATAAAGCATTGCTTATTTCCTAGATGAATTGTATTTGTTAGCATTAAATTCAATTAGTTCAGAGTACACACCGTAAGGGCCAGACTAAAAACCCACTGAAGTGAATGGGAAGACACCTATTGACTTCAATGAGCTTTGGATTCGACCTTTAGTTAATGTTAATATATTTACTGGGACACTTCCCCATTAATGAATGATGATCAAATCCAATTGTTCTCTTTCTGTAGATAGTTCAGACATTTATGATAGATGACAATGCATGTTTGAAAGTCTGGGATGTGCCAAAGTTCACCATGGTTATAGGGCAGGGGTGGGCGAACTTTTTGGCCCGAGAGCAACATCTGGGAATAGAAATTGTATGGTGGGCAATGAATGCTCACAAAATTGGGGTTGGGGTGTGGGAGGGGATGAGGGCTCTGGTTGGGGGTGCAGGCTCCAGGGTCGGGCCAAAAATGAGTTCAGGGTGCGGGAGGGGGCTCTGGGCTGAGGTGGGAGGTTGAGGGCTCTGGCTGGGGGTGCAGGCTCTGGGGTGGGGCTGGGGATGAGGAGTTTGGGGTGCTCCGGGCTGGGACTGAGGGGTTTGCAGGGCAGGAGGAAGATCAGGGCAGGGGTAGGGGGTTGGGGTGCAGGGAGAGGCTCAGGGGTGCAGGTTCCAGGCGGCGCTTACCTCAAGCAGCTCCTGGAAGCAGCGGCATGTCCCTTCTCTGGCTCCTACGCAGAGGCACAGCCAGGTGACCCTGCACGCTGCCCCATCCACAGGCACCACCCCTGCAGCTCCCATTGGCTGAGGTTTCCGGCCAATGGAAGCTGCGGGGGTGGCGCTTGGGGCAGGTGCAGTGTGCAGAGTGGAGCCCCCTGGCTGCCCCTATGCATAGGAGCCGGAGGGAGGCCATGCCGCTGCTTCCAGGAGCTGCATGGAGCAGCCCCCAACCCTGCTCCCCAGCTGGAGCGCCAGAGTGGGGCAAGCCCCAGAACCTGCTCCCCAGTGGGAGCTGAAGGGCTGGATTAAAATGGCTGGTGGGCTGGATCTGGCCCACGGGCCATAGTTAGCCCACCCGTCATGGGGCATTATGCAATCCACCCTCCATGTGTTTACTGTATTCTTTTTTTTATGTAAAAAAATCACTCAGAATAAATTAAAAAAAAATCAAAGCTGAGAACTTCTTCAAATACATTTGCTGCTCTTAGAATCACAGCTACACCATGTGTTACTTTACAGAAGAAAGAACAATTTGAGTTTTTATACAATCCATGAGGGACAATTGGAAAAGTAATGAATATCTCACACCTGGGTTGAATGTTACATGTTCTGTTGATATTAGCAGCAGTCAGGTCCCCAAGGTTTGCAAACTTTGTTACATTATATTATTGAAATCTGTTTTTCATTGTCACCTGCATATTTTCATAAGTGAACACTCATGTACAGATATTTATTAGGGGCAGCTGAAACCTTACTCTGTGCTTCCATTTGAATTAATACATTTTCTCCGGCAGCTAAGTATTTTATCATCCTTATTATAGAGAGCTTCCCCTTCTGTTCTGTTTTCATAAAAGAGCTACATGCCAACCAAAGAGCCTGAAGTGAATGGTGTTGTGGGGGTGGGGATGGGTATATAACTTGAAGGCAGAATTTGACAAAAGCCTGTCCCAGTCATAAGTAATAAGGAATTATGTGGATTTAAACATGTTGCTATGTAAAAACTCCATTAGTTGTAAGGACCTTTCTCAATATACACACTCTTTTGGCCAGATGCTGATGGCTCCAAAGGGTTGTCCCGGAACCTGGGGATGCTGGAACAACATAGAGTACCCTGACCACAGTCTTTTCCCCTTGGCCACAACTCTTACAAGAAAGGGGCAGTGTAGGAATTGCTATGACACTCCATACTGCCTGAAGATTCCCCTAACATAGGGAATCCTCATGTGGCCAGTTAAGCCAGGTTGGGGCTGTTTTGCAGCACTTGAGCAACACAAAGAAGACTTAACAAACTAGGGAATATGATTCATTGGGCCCAATCCTGTTCCCATTGGTGCTATCAGCAAAAGTCCAATTGACTTCATTGGAAGCAGAAATGGGCCAAATGGAATTATGTACATGGAACCACAATATTTTTTTTTCTGTTCACATGTATACTTTTTCACTCAAAGCTGCTCCAGACTGAATCGTATTCAGATTTCTTTGGAGTGTATTTCTTTTTGTTTTGCTAATGTGCTTGTATAAGAGTTAGCACGGTGGGGCCCTGATCACTTGTTGTGGTTCGTAGATACTAGCAAAACTAACAACACATAATTAATAATAATTTCAAAGACAGTCATGTACTACAGTGTCAGAAAGATGTTCAAATGTGAAGGGAGTTTAGAAAAAAGCCACAAAAATTAGAGGATGAAGGAATAATCAAGGGAAGAGTAAAGGAAAGTATGACTCAATTAAGTCCTCAGCTACTTGGACACAAGTCCGATTGACCTCAGTGAGAGTTTATGTATGTGTACTCTAATGGAAAACATAATTTGACAGTAGATGTGTATAGGTTGGCTAAACATTTACCATAGGCTGTCTTTGGTGTTTCCAAACATTTAAAGATTGCTATATCTCTTGTTAGGATCAAATTCTAGGTACACATGCAACCCACAGTGACTTCATTTGAAGTTGTGTGCACTTTTTGGAAGACAGAGTTTGGCCTTAAGGGAGAAATAGCACACTTGAAATATTTGTAGATGGTTTTAAACATCATGGATAGGAGTTATTTGTGAAGGGACCGGGGGAGGGTACAAAGAAATTGTATGGAATTATAAAAGGAAAACAGTCAAATTATCAGAAAATAATTCCAGATGGTAAACTGATTAAATTAAATCTGTGGAACAGTCTATCAAGTGTCCTTCATTTCAAGGGATGTCATTCCAAACCCAAAGTTATCTATGTCTCCCCGCTGTCCCCCCCCCCCCCAAATTTGTACACTTTTACTATTATTGTTGAAAATTACTTACCTCAAAAATAAAGACTCATGAAACTGGGGTTGCAGAAAGAGTCATTTACACAAAAGGAATAAATCCCACAGCATTTTGGGTCTCCTGCAGGAATAATTTTTGTATATCCCTGATTTTGGGGCTTTGCCACATTTTGCAGCCCACATTTCCGGCTTGCCAGGTTGACAAGCATGCACCTAAAGGAACAGTTGGAAGCACCATTGCTTGGGGAAAAAAAACAAGACAATATAATGTACTATAAGTAACAATCCTGCATTGGCAGAGGGTTGGAGGAGAGGGACCTAATAGGTCTTCGCTCTAATTCTGTTATTCTTTGACTAGTGAGAATATTAACCATGATATTCTTATTGATGAATGCACTGCAATGTCAATAATGTTCTTTAGCTCATTTGTGGGTTTTTTAATACAATCTGAGTCCTCTCTAAAGCAATGTTCTCCTCTGAGTGCTTCCAAAACAAGAGATCCAGACTGCTAGCTCAATCATTCCAGTGTAAATCAGCTCTACTTGGCTCAGTGAAGTGACTCTGGGTTTATATCAGCATAAATGATAGCAGAACTGGACCCAGATTACAAATATGTACATTGTTTCCCAACTGGACATTATAGCATTGGATGCTTATATTTTGAGGAATGTAGGATTTGTCACTTCATGCCGTCCTTGTCTGTATGGAGGATTAGCCTTGAATTTAGCAGTTGGTGTCCAGAACCTAGTGCAGTTGCACCAGAGCAAACCCCTCGTACAGATAAGAAAAGTCACGATTCGCACTGTTGAAGACTTATCCCTGATTGAAATCAGGGTAATCTGCATCCCCACAAATTGCAGCTTTCCTTGTTTGCATGAGTACACCTGCACTGATTACTGGCTAGTGACTGATGAAATTGGGGCTAATTCCCAGTATAGACAAGGCCACAGTGTACAATGAAAGAATTGAGGTGATATGCCAGTGACAATATCACTTTTGGTACAGTGAATAATTCACCTGTCAACAGCATATTGTACTCTACCCTCCATTCATTTCTTCTGCTGCAGGATGGAGTTACTCATTCCAGAATGGATAAAATACTGTATGTTACAGCTGTCAACATTCTAGTATCATTCTTATTATCAGTTACATAGTATGTTTGTTACTCCAGTTGTTGAAGTAGGAAATAGGTACGTTAGCACCTAAAGCTGCAGTAGTTTGACATTTCCTGTCTTACTGTTTTCCCTCTTTAAAGCCTGACGTTAGTGTAACCTTTCTCTGTGTTTTATACAGTTGTTTTTTTGATCACCTGATTTCTGGTTTTCAAATTTTGTCAGCATTAAACTTGATTTTAATTATTTTTTCAGCTGCTTATTTTTCAGTGTCCCCTCCTTTTTTCACAGAATTACAATCGACCTCCAATAATGGCTTTAGCTGTCCCAGTGGCAGTGAAATTTCTCCAGAGGGGTAACAAGGAACTGTGCAGAAACATGTCAAGTTACCTATCCCTAGCTGCAATTACCAAAGCAGATCTGCTGGCTGATCACACAGACGCAATTGTGAAAAGTGTCCTTCAAGGTACAAATATTTTGCTCATTCTGCTATAAGACTTCGGGCCCAATCCTGCAAAAACCCCAAACATGGATTTATCAGGATCAGGCCCTAATATTAGATTGTATAAAGAGAAAGATTTCACGTAACGTATATAAAGGCTTACAGTATTTGATAAGCCTTATTGACTAGGAAGCTTTATGGTAGACTGTAAGATCTTTGGGGCAGGGATTATGTCATCCTATGTATGTGTATAGACAGTGCCTAGGCCATTCACATGTGAATGGACTGCAAATAATAAATAGTAATATGAGACAATATTGTGCATATCAGGCCTTTATCCTTCTTACTTATGCCAATGGCAAAATTCCACTGACTTCTGTGGGAGCAAGACAGGGCTGCCTGGGGGGGGCAAGTGGGGCAATTTGCCCCGGGCCCCGCAGGTGCCCCCACAAGAGTTTTTCGGGGCCCCTGGAGCGGGGTCCTTCACTCGCTCCGGGGGCCCCGGAAAACTCTCGCGGGGCCTGGGCCCCCGGAGCTTCTTCCGCTCCGGGTCTTCGGCGACAATTTGGCAGTGGGGGGTCCTTCCGCTCCGGGATCTGCCGCCGAAGTGCCCTGAAGACCCGCGGCGGGGGGTCCTTCCTGTTCTGTGAAAGAGTCTGAGGGAAATTTTTAAAGCATTGCAATGGAGTTTTATTCCCATACACGCTATTGTCTTTAGTAAGAATTCTGTGGCTAAATTATTGAAATTTTACTCTGTGGGTTTAAATTATTATGGTAAAGAAGCAAAATATTATTACATATTTTTAAAGGGTAATGTGATTTAGTTGAAATCATTCTGTTTACAATAGGGCCTTATTTTCCAGATAAGGATGCTGCCAGTGAGTTATAATAGCTGGTCGGATTACTGTGGTGATGTTGTTCTAAAGATGATAGGTCTTAACCCAAGCATGTACATTCTGTATATATTAAAAATCTTTGGGATCCATTTATTTTATGGTATTATATGGAGAGAGAGCTAAAATGGATGCTAATTTATTCCTTAAACAGTTTGATACCAAATCATTAAGATACTTATAAACTGTGGTGAGAGTTTGTTCTTTCATGCCTGCAGGTGGTAACCAGTACTGCCTTTCAACCATTTTACAGTGATGTTCATGAAACAACAGTGGGCCAAATCATCCCACAGAAATCTGTGAGCAGAAAGGGTCTTTGTGCACAGGTCTTCCCTTTTCCATGTGGAAGTGGGGGGGCCCTCTCCTCTGTCTCAGGACCTAGGAGGGGTGGGAGCTGGTAGGTTGGGCAGACAGGTGCACTATATTTATTGCTCTTCCTTTCTAGCCTGGTGTGGAATCCACTTACAAATTAAAATGGCCTCAGAGTGTCTTAACTCTTCTGTGGAATCCATCTGTGCAGTGGAAGTTTCCCAATCCCCTCTCTTTAGAGAAGTGGTTGGTGAAGGAGTTCAGGTCAGCAGGACTGCTCCATTGGATTCGTACCAGGCTGCCAGGGAGCTGAAGCGGGTGAGCAGGAGACCCCAGAGTCAATATGGATAGTCCTGGCCTCTAACAAATCCTGGAGACCCAAGGGTTTAGTGGGGTGAACCCTCTATTTCATATTACAAAGAGGCAAACCCCGCCATCTTCCCCATAACAGTCCGGTAAAAGCTTCACCCATTGTGGCATTATAGCTGTGGTTTGAGTAAGACTTTAATAGACATTATTTCACAATAGGACAAAATGTGGTAAAAGAAATGAATTTACTGTTGTGTCAATGGCTATTTCTTGTAATGTGTTGCATTTCTGAGAAGCCATAGCAGGCATGATTAGCACACGCATTAGCAAGTGTTGCCAGTGCAGGATTCCAAGGTGCTTGTAGCATGATGCAGGGAAAAATCAGCACGATGAATTTTAAAGTTACTACCAAAATTAACCATGCTGCTGGAGGAAAGCATGGCTATTCTGTTTATGGGCCAGTTTGAGATGAATATATTTAAAACATGTAACATTGCTGAGGAAATAAAATCCAGACTGAAGAATATTACTGACAAAAGAAATGTCTGTCTGGATCAGTAAAGCCAAGACTAATGTCATTAGCATATATTAGGATTTTAGCTTGTATGCTAACATTTGGGAAAACAGTGCTATTAATAGTAAGAACCGAAGTGGAACAAGACTTGGTCCTTAAGATATAATCACAGATATGCTGACACCTGCTCTAATTTAGCATTTATATTATTCCACCAGCAGATGTTGCTATGGACTTCAGAGATTAAAATTCCAAATTAAAAAAGGGAACTCTGAATTCTTGTGTTTAGCACTCTTTTCTTAGTTATTTGTGTTTTCATCAATAGTATTTCAATCAGGGAAGGTCTTGGTTTCAAAATGCTGCTAAGAACCATGATTTAAAACTAAGACAGTTTATTGAGGGGGAGGGAGAAGGCTAATAAATATGGATGTGAAAAGATAAATGGAGACAAAGGGTCTTATTCTGTTCTCAGGTAGACTGGGGCAAATCCAGAGCTATCAATGCAGTTGCACTTGTGAAACTGAGAACAGAATTTGGCTCAATGCCTGGGAGAGTTTGGGAGCTAATGGATTTATGGACAGTGGGGAAACTGTTGGGCTGTATGATTTATTTATATCTTATTAGCCATGAAAAGCTATTTAGGAAGAATGTTTAACTAGAGTATTATGTTTAGAGATGACTCTAACAGATTAACTCCATTTCCAACACATGAATGTGCACAACCTGCACTCAACACTGATAAATAGACTGTGTGCTGAGGAGTTCCTTGAGGGGGACTGGAGAGACAGAACCCTCCTCACTTCCATGGAATAGCAGCAAAGCTGCCTCACAGTCACTACTGCAGCCGCGGAGCCCCATTACTGGTGCTTCTTATGGGGCAGTTTGGTCAGTTGATCCATGTTGTTGCAGATCCACGGGCCCTGACCTTGTCCCTCCCAACCCCAAGACCTTCTTGGATGCTAGTGCGAATGAAGCCCTGACAGGACACAGCTCATCAGTGTGCTACAGTCTCCCTAAATCCCATACTCCCACATGCACATGGCAGAATCACACTGGGTCTGCCACACCCAGAGTTTTCAACATCCATAGAGTATTTGCTGTATGAGATATTGGTGTTTACTAGCCGGCATCATATTACATGTTCCATACGAAGAAGACATTAAAGAATGTTAAAGTTACAAAGGGAAGCACCCAAAGCTAGGAAACAACAGTTACCCACAGAGCCTTAACTCTGCCTCTTGTGGGATGAATTACAATACAACCTTCGGTTACGTGATCACATACTATATTTTCTACAGGAGTCTGCCTCATTCAGTGCACAGATTGCATGGTGAATGAGATGGGGCTGCACCGTGTATGCAGGGACTGTGAAGCATTCTACTTCAGGCTTGGCAGAGGGATTTCTGGCTCTCAAAAGGAGGCGGTTGGGGCAGTGAGGAAGGTTCCATTTTACTCAGGGGAGGGAGCAGCAGCTGGGAGGCAGATGAGTTTCCAGCTGGAAGTGGGGGGAATCTAAGCTCTGAAAATGAGCATACAGTATTTATCTTCAGCAGTGGAGCATTTCCAAGATTAAATCTGGTGTGGTAGCAGGTGAAAGACCACTCCAGAACCATGGCATGTCAGATTTAGTTAGGAACAGGGCATTGAGGAAGAGATTTTTTTTGCAAATTATTTTTAATTGTTCTACTACATTAATGTATATTTGTCTGTATTTAATGGAAGAAAGTATATATAGATGGGATTTGACAGAGTTGTTGGCTTTGCACAGCTTACTGGAAGGTCTGGAGTTCTCTTCAATGTGGAGGTGCATTCTCTGGTCCAGAGCAGATTATTTGGGATGACATTTGACCCGGGAATCTCATAGTTTGCTCCACAGCAAAGATTATTTGTGAATTTTATTTAATCAATGTGTGTAGTGCAACTGACTGAACATTTTAAATGCAGATACATTGTTGTGGTGGTAGAAGTTGATCTCAAAGCAATTAGATTGTAGATAGAATAAGCCATGTGGGCAGAACCTGTTCACTAGATCAGCAGTTCTCAGCTAGGGGTTCACGGCCCACTTGGGGTCCGAGAGCCATTTCAGGGGGTCCACCAAGCCGGGCTGCTTGGAGCCCCGAGCCCTGGTGCCCAAAGCTCGGCATCCCAAGCACCAGCGCTCTGTGGGGTAGAGCCCCAAGCCCCGGCAGAAGCCTCCCTGCAGGGCTGAAACCTCCAGCCCCACAGGGCTAAAGCACCAAGCCGTCCCATTGCTCCAAGGGGCAGAAGCACTGAGTCCCCTGCCCTGCAGGGCAAAACCTTTTGAGCTCCCCATCCAATGGGGCATCTGAGCCCCACCTTATGGGGCAGAACCCCCCCCTCCCCCCGAGCTGAAGCCCAGTGCTCCCCCTGCAGCTGAGTTTTTATAGCATGTTGGGTGGGCTTCCAAAAGAAAAAGGTTGAGAATCCCTGCACTAGATACCACAGTGTATGTATGAGTGTACTAGGAGGCACAAAACTTCAAGATAAAGCGAAAAATACCTTGTCTGAAATCCATCTTATTGCTTTTGTGTTACTGCTAAGAGAAAGGATCTGGCAGTTGTATAGTGTTCAGGAATTAGTATCGCAGTAATATGCAGAAATGGATACCAGAGCCTTTTTTCATCATGTGATCTAAAGAGTATGAGAAATAGATGGAAAAATCAGTTCAGGGCAAAGAAGGTGTGCATGACTCCAGTGACAAATAGTAATTGCTTTGAAGGAGGCTTTCTCCAAGGTTCACCATAATTCTAATCTTACTTTTCGTTGATACCAACATTTAATATAGAAGCTTCCTTGACAAATCCAGCTAATCACCTAGCATCGCTCTTCCATCACCCTCCACTTCTGCTCTGTGTCCTTCACCTGCTTCTCTGCCACTGTCAGAAGCCTTTCTTAGCTCTCTCCCGTCTCTGAGTCATGAGTCTGCTTCTCTCCCGCAGTAGCCAACCTCTACTTTCATTCCCCTCTCATGGGGCTCATGGGCTTCAGTGGTTGTGCCTAATCCACTTGTGAAAGTCATTGCCACAAAATATTATTGCAACAATGAGCTTAGTTGGATTCAAAAAGGATTTTGAACTGTATGTGAATAATAATTATATGCTTAGTCACACTATCAAGGGTTAAGAATCATTGGAAAGGGGGAGCCTATACAGGAAGGATGGGCTCCACCTAAACCAAAATGGGACCAAATTGCTGGCACTTAATATTAAAAAGGTTGTAAAGCAGTTTTTAAACTAAGGGCTGGGGGAAAGCTGACAGGTGCGGAGGAGCACGTGGTTTGGACAGAGACATCCCTTAGGGGAGGATCTATTAATGGAGATTCTCTATGTCCTAGTAAGGAGGAGAGGATGGAAGATGATAAAATACAGGTAGGGTCCGATGAGAAACAGTCAAATGAAAAAGAAGTCCCATTCAATTACATCATGTAATGGCAGACAGCTAAAAAGTGACATGTTTTTAAAGTGCTTATATACCAATGCTAGAAGTCTAAATAATAAGATGGGATATTGATGTAATAGGCATCACAGAAACTTGCTGGAATGAGGATAATCAATGGGACACAGTAATACCAGGGTTACAAAATATATCAGAAGGACAGAATAAGTCGTGCTGGTGTGGGAGTGGCACTATATGTGAAAGAAAGCATAGAATCAAATGAAATAAAAATCTTAAATGAACCAAACTGTACCATAGAATCTCTATGGATAGTAATTCCATGCTCTAATCATAAGAATATAGCAGTAGTGATATATTATCAACTACCTGACCAGGATGGTGATAGTGACTGTGAAATGCTCAGAGAGATTAGAGAGGCTATTAAAATAAAAAACTCTATAGTAATGGGGGATTTCAACTATTCCCATATAGACTGCGTACATGTCACCTCAGGATGGGATGCAGAGATAAAATTTCTTGAAACCTTAAATGACTGCTTCTTGGAGCAGCTAATCCTGGAACCCACAAGAGGAGAGGCAATTCTTGATTTAGTCCTAAGTGGAGCAGAGGATCTGGTCCAAGAGGTGAATATAGTTGGACCGCTTGGTAATTGTGACCATAATATAATTAAATTTAATATCCCTATGGTGGGGAAAACACCACAGCAGCCCAACACTGTAGCATTTAATTTCACAAAGGGGAACTACACAAAAATGAGGAGGTTAGTTAAACAGAAATTAAAAGGTACAGCACCAAAAGTGAAATCCCTGCAAGCTGCATGGAAACTTTTTGAAGGCACCATAATAGAGGCTCAACTTAAATGTATACCCCAAATTAAAAAACATAGTAAGAGAACCAAAAAAGTGCCACCGTGGCTAAACAACAAAGTAAAAGAAGCAGTGAGATGTAAAAAGGCATCCTCTTAAAAAGTGGAAGTTAAATCCTAATGAGGAAAATAGAAAGGAACATAAACTCTGGCTAATGAAGTGTAAAAATATAATTATGAAGGCCAAAAAAAGTTTGAAGAACAGTTAGCCAAAGACTCAAAAAGTAATAGCCAAATTTTTTTAAAGTGCATCAGAAGCAGGAAGCCTGCTAAATAACCAATTGGGCCACTGGACAATCAAAATGCTAAAGGAGCACTCGAGGACGATAAAGCCATTGCGGAGAAACTAAATGAATTCTTTGCATTGGTCTTCACAGCTGAGAATGTGAGGGAGTTTTCCCAAACTTGAGCCATTCTTTTTAGGTGACAGATCTGAGGAACTGTCCCAGATTGAGGTGTCATTACAGGAGGGTTTGGAACAAATTGATAAACTAAACAGTAATGAGTCACCAGGACCAGATGGTATTCACCCAAGAGTTCTGAAGGAACTTAAATGTGAAATTGCAGAACTACTAACTGTAGTCTGTAACCTACCATTTAAATCAGCTTCTGTACCAAATGACTGCAGGATAGCTAATGTGACGCCAATTTTTAGAAAGGGCTCCAGAGGTGATCCCGGCAATTACAGGCGGTAAGCCTGACTTCAGTACTGGGCAAACTGGTTGAAACGATAGTAAAGACCCCCTCTAGGGGTCTGTATATTCATAAATGATCTGGAAAAAGGGGTAAACAGTGAGGTGGCAAAATTTGCAGATGATGCAAAACTACTCAAGATTGTTAAGTCCCAGGCAGACTGCAAAGCGCTACAAAAGGATCTCTCAAAACTGGGTGACTGGGAAACAAAATGGCAGATGAAATTCAATGTTGATAAATGCAAAATAATGCACAATGGAAAACATAATCCCAATTACACATATAAAATGATGGGGTCTAAATTGGCTGTTACGACTCAAGAAAGCTATCTTGGAGTCATTGTGGATAGTTCTCTGAAAACATCCACTCAATGTGCAGCAGCAGTTAAAAAAGGGAACAGAATGCTGGGAATAATTAAGAAAGGGATAGATAATAGGACAGAAAATATCATGTTGCCTCTATATAAATCCATGGTATGCCCACATCTTGAATATTGCGTGCAGATGTGGTTGCCCCATCTCAAAAAAGATATATTGGAATTGGAAAAGGTTTAGAAAAGGGCAACAAAAATGATTAGGGGTATGGAACGGCTGCCATATGAGGAGAGATTAATAAAACTGGGACTTTTCAGCCTGGAAAAGAGACAACTAAGGGGGTATATGATAGAGGTCTATAAAATCATGACTGGGTGGAGAAAGTAAATAAGGAAGTGTTATTTACTCCTTCTCATAACACAAGAACTATGGGTCACTAAATGAAATTAATAAGCAGCAGGTTTAAAACAAACAAAAGGAAGTATTTTTTCACACAACGCACAGTCAACCTGTGGAACTCCTTGCCAGAAGATGTTGTGAAGTCCAAGACTATAACAGGGTTCAAAAAAGAACTAGATAAGTTCATGGAGGATAGGTCCATCAATGGCTATTAGCCAAGATGGACAGGGATGATGTCCCTAGCCTGTTTGCCAGAAGCTGGGAATGGGCGACAGGGGATGGATCACTTGATGATTACCTGTTCTGTTCATTCCCTCTGGGGCACCTGGTATTGGCACCCCGCTATGGCCTTAGAATGCAAGTTTGGGAGTACAGTATCCCTCACATACGACGTTTCAAGGTCACAGTAATAAATAGAGCTATACAAGCCTTTTCTTAAGAAATCTGAAACTGAATGCCATTTACCAGGAGGTCATAGTGACCATAATATAATTTAACATGCTTGGAGGCAGAGGAGAAAGGAAATACCAAATACCAAAGAAGCTTACCACAGTAGCATTTAACTTCAGAAAGGAGAATGACACAAAAATGAGGAAGCTAGTTAATGGAAATTAAAAGGAACAGTCACAAGAGTGAAATGCCTGCAGGCTACATGGAATTTTTTGAAAACACCATAATAGAGGCTCAAATAAAATTAAATGTATATCTCAAATTAAAAAGAATAGAGAGAGGACTAAAAATGCCTTTGTGGCTAAACAGAGTAAAAGAGGTGGTTAGAGGCAAAAAGGCATCCTTTAAAACTTGGAAATCAAATCCTACTGAGGAAAATAAAAAGGAGCATAAACTCTGGCAAATCAAGTGCTATTCAAGTGGCACACCTGAACCATTCTTTTTTAGGCTTTTAGTTTTTAGGTGACAAAACTGAGGAATTGTACCAGACTGAGGTATCAAAAGAGGAGCTTTTGGAATAAACTGATAAATTAAACAGTAATAAGTCACCAGGACCAGATTGTGTTCACATAAGAGTTCTGAAGGAACTTAAATATGAAATTGCAGAACTACTTACTGTGGTATGTAACCTATC
Organism: Terrapene triunguis; assembly: GCF_002925995.2. NCBI lineage: Eukaryota > Metazoa > Chordata > Testudines > Emydidae > Terrapene > Terrapene triunguis. The sequence continues at coordinate 27,849,493 of NW_020664439.1, read as the reverse complement.
ACTTAAATAATCTTCTGTACCAGATGACTGGAGGATAGCTAATGTGATGCCCATTTTTAAAAAAGGCTCCTGAGGCAATCCTGGAAATTACAGGCTGCAAAGCCTAACTTCAGTACCAGACAAATTGGCTGAAACAATAGTGAATAAGAGAATCATCAGACACACATAGATGAACAAAATATGCTGGGGAAGAGTCAACATGGCTTTTGTAAAGGGAAATCATGCCTCACCAATCTGTTAGAATTCTTTGAGAGAATCAGCAAATGTGTGGACAAGGGTGATCCGGTGGATGTACTGTACTTGGACTTTCAGAAAGCCTGTGACAAGATCCCTCACCAAAATCTCTTAAGCAAAGTAAGCAGTCATGGGATAAGAGGGAAGGTCCTCTCATGGATCAGTAACTGGTTAAAAGACAGGGAAAAAAGGGTAGGAATAAATAATCCATTTCCAAAATGGAGAGGTAAATAGCTGTGTCCCCCAGGGATCTGTAATGCGACTGGTGCTGTTCAACATATACATAAATGATCTGGAAAAAGGGGTAAACAGTGAGGTGGCAAAGTTTGCAGACTACACTAAATTACTCAAGATAGTTACGTCCAAAGTTGACTGCGAAGAGTAACAAAGGGATGTCACAAAACTGGGTGAGAAAGTGGCAGATGAAATTCAATGTTGATAAATACGAAGTAATGCATATTGGAAGACATTATCCCAACTATACATACAAAACGATGGGGTCTAAATTACCTGCTATCACTCCAGAAAGAAATCTTGGAGTCACTGTGGAGAGTTCTCTGAAAACATTTGCTCAATGTATAGCACCAGTCAAAAAAGCTAACAGAATGTTAGGAACAATTAGGAAAGGGATAGATAATAAGACAGTAAATATCATAATGCCACTATATAAATCCATGGATTGCATGCACCTTGAATATTGTGTGCATGTTCAGGTCGACCTAAATCTAAAAAGATATATTAGAAATGGAAAAGGTACAAGAGAAGGGCAATAAAAATGATTTAAAGGTATGGAACAGCTTCCATCTGAGAAGAGATTAAAAAGACTAGGACGATTCAGGTTGGAAAAGAGACGACCAAGGGGGAATTTGATAGATGTCTATAAAATCATAAATGGTGTGGAAAAAGTGAATAAGGAAGTGTTATCTACCCCTTCACATAACATAAGAACCAGGGGTCACCCAATTAAGTTAATAGGCAGCAAGTTTAAAACAAGCAAAAGAAAGTACTTCATCACACAATGCACAGTCAAAACTATAACTGGATTACAAAAAGAATTAGACAAGTTCATAGGTCCAGGAATAGCTATTAGCCAAGATGGTCAGTGATGCAACCCCATGCTCTCGGTGTCCCTAGCCTCAGATTGCCAGATGTTGGGACTGGACAACTGCATGGATCACCTGATGATTGCCCCATTCTATTCATTCCCTTTGAAGCATCTGGCATTGGCCACTGTCGAAAGACAGGATGTGGGTCTGTAGCGAGGCGGTGTGTTTCCCTGTCACGCCGGAGAGGGACGAGCCTCTCCGGACACCAAAGTGGGCGGAGCCAGTGAATCCTGCGCCTGCCCCCCAGAGGTCAAGGCGCAGGACAGGAAGTATAAAGGCCCAACCCCAGAGCTCACTAGAAGAACAGTCGCTGGAGAGGCCAGATGCCTGTGGTCTACCTCCTGGTTGGGAGACCCCGGCAATCGGCGGCTGACCCGAAGACTGGCCGGACCAGCCGATGCCTGATGCCAACCAGAGCCCGGAGGAGCTGTCAAGCCTGTCCCTCGCAAGTTACCAAGAGGAGCTGCCAAGCCTACCTCTCGCCAGTTACCCTGAGGAGCCCATCATGCTTGACCCCTTGGAGGACACCATCTGGACCCAGGTACCTCTAGAGGGGGAGTAGGAAGTAGCCTGGGGGCAGCTGACCCTAGCTGGGGTGCAGCACTGCCAGAGCTCATGTCAGTGTGTTGCGGCCAGGATCCCCACTGACACAGCAGCAGGTCTTCTGCCGCTGCTAGGGCCCTGGGCTGGGACGGAGTGGAGTGGGTGGGTCTGGGTCCTCCCTGACACCCAACTTGTGGGTGGCAGTCTCCCCCTCTCCCAGGCCCTTCGGAGGCAGGAGTTTGGACTTGCTGTTTACCTGTTTGCTCAGCCCTGGCCTGAGCCATTGACTCTTTGCTGCCCTGCGCTGACCCAGGGCCTGGGCCTGATAAATATAACTGTTTGCTCAGCCCCTGCCTGAGGGCCTGAGCCTGTGACTCACTACTGCCTGCTGACCGGGTGTGAATAACTGTTATGTTTTGCCTCTACTACTGCTGTGCGAGAGACTCCCATGGCCAGGCTAATTCCGCATCACAACTGAAAGGAAGTAGCGAGGTGGTGTGGTTCCCCGCCGCCTCGGAGAGGGACGAGTCCCGGCCAAACCCCTCTACAGAGTCTATGGACCATTGGTCTGGCCCAGTATGGTCACTCTCATGTACATTTCATGGGTTCAGGTACAAACTTGTAACACTCTCAGTTTGTGACTTTTTGAACAAACCTAGCCAGTTTCATATAGACCTGGGTCAGTTTGTATTTACCTTGAAACCATGAGAAACTCCTACTTTTTCCTGTTTTTTCATCAAAAAACTGGGTGCAATTTCATTGTTCACACTGAATTTTGCTTTGAGTTTTGGGTACATTCACATGTGGTTCTCAAAGCAAAACTTGGGGAGAAAACCCAGGTGGATCACAAACAAAGACAAGTTTCCCTGTGAACCCAAATTGCCTTGTTTCCCACAGTAATAAGTAAATTGAGTAATAAATTATGGTTTGATCCTGAGATGTGCCAAGCACCTGCTGTTCCCATTGGATCTAATCCTGAGGTCCTTATGAAGCTATTAGTCAATCCTCACTAATGCAAAACTTCTGTTGGCTTCAGTGGAGTCAGTTACTTTGGATCAGTGGAGTCAGTTACTTTGGATTTCTAACTGAATTTTGACCTTGTGTAAACACTTCAGGAATAAGAACAGGAGTACTTGTGGCACCTTAGAGACTAACTTATGCTCAAATAAATGTGTTAGTCTCTAAGGTGCCACAAGTACTCCTTTTCTTTTTGTGGATACAGACAAACACGGCTGCTACTCTGAAACTTCAGGAATAGGCACCTTGACTTCAGTGTGAATGCTGGGTGTTAACAATGGCAGCATTGGGAATATGGTGCTCATTTATTTTAGGGATTTCTCCAGACTGGACACCCCCCTTCTCCAGGGGAAGCTATACAAGGACAACTCCATCTGGACACAGATTTAGTGGGGATTTGCCCCTTTAAGGACACCTCGGTCTCCTGGGAAGAGCAACTGCCCCAACATGACTCCATCCCCTTGGTTACCTTCAGGGAAGGGATACCTAGCCTGGGCAAATGTTTAGCAATGAGACCCTGAGTACTCATCACCTCTCAGGCCTCTCAGGATCAGGCCCTTTGTGTGAGATGCTGATATTTGTACGCTCTTTTACATAGTGAATAAAAACAAATCTGTTGATGAAAAAACCAGAATACTGTTGTATTACTGTCAGCGTTCATCCTCGTGACAAATTGTAGGCAATGTCAGTTTGATAAAGTATTTTATTTACAAGATAACTTTACAAAAATAATTTCAATAAAATTATTACAAAATTCATTTACAATATAATACAGCTGCATCTTCTCAAAAGGTAACACTGGATTATTATGGGGAATACTATGTCTAGGCATATGTTAGGTCAATCCATAGCATAAATAATATTTCGAACAACGCACTATTTTATGATAGTATACATACCAGTAACAAAGAGTAATAAACAACAAACATTACTTTATAAGTCTCAGATGGTTCATCTGTAAAAGTGGCATTAGCAATATGAAAGCAACAAATGGGGAACCCCAGAAAATGCAACCGTCTTATATTAGTTCTATAAAAGCAGTTCCAGCCATTTGTTTGCATATGTTTAGTTTAGCAATGAATGTAAGAGCCAAAGTCTGCTCTCAAGTGTCTACAAGTAGCTCTCACTGGCTATGAATCTGAAAACACAGCTGGAATGACAGCAGTTTATCTATATTTAAGACCAGCTTTTCCAATATCATTCTCTGACATGTTTTTTCAGTGTTTGGTCAAGACAGCAGACAGAGATCAAATCCAATCTCTACAATATCAACACTCAGGGCTGTAGGGCTCTGTGTGTTTGTACCTACTGGTATATTGTTGTTAATGAGAATTCATTCTTTGGTTCAGGATCTAGTTTCTCAGTATTTAGGAAACATATTGAGCTCCTCCATGCGGCAGAATCTCTGTAACTCCCCACCCAACAACATTGCCCCTGATATTACATGAATCTTCTGCTCTAGGCCGTGCTGTTATCTCTTCATTGCTGAGAACTCTATTCCAGATATTAAAGCCAGTCAGTTTTCCCGAAAAGGCTAAAGTTTCATCAAAACCACCTCCGACACAGCAACCATTCTTTTCTTGGCCTAGCTGCAAAATTCCTCCATCTGGAATTATATGAGCTTCTGCTATTTCTGAGGTGGTAGCAACAAGCTCCCCATTTGCCCACAATGATATGGTCCCGTTGTCTGAGCTCCAAGTGCCACAAAAGTGAGCCCAATGTCCAGGAGAAATTGTGTTTGGGGCAATTAACTTGTTCTGGTCACTACCTACAGCAAGTACTGCAGACTCATGGCTGAGATAGAATTGAATTTCATATGGATTTCTCTTTGTTCCGTAGGAGAATACGATAGTTTTGTCCAGCACCTCAGTCACTTTGACCCAAATGCAGGCAGTAAAGGATTGGAGCGTCATGTCAGCAGTTGGGTGAACACTCCCAAAGATCTTTTTGGAACGCATTGGGAATAAAATTGCAGTTTCACACCCTGGAGGGGGGGGGGGGGAAACAGAATTAGAAATATTATTCTACCCCAGCTAATTTCTGTAAAAGGTGAAGTATTTGTACATTCAGTTTGGATCCTTGACATAAACTTACCTCTTTAGGCTGGAATTTCCAAAGGGAGTCAGGCTCCTTTGAAAATCCCCATACCATACAGTATGTTGTAGGAATACATGATAGAATGAATGCATTGAACATTTTATTGCCGTGGGGTTGAAATAATCACATTGCTTGGATTAGACAGGTCTTCCCAAAGAAGTAGCTATAAAAAATTTACAGCATGACTGCACCATGACATGCTTTGTTTATGACACGTTTTGTTTCATGTGTGTCCTTTTTTAGTCTCAGTATTCTTTTCTCCTTAGAATCATAGGACTGGAAGGGACATCGAGAGGTCCTCTAGTCCAGTCCCCTGCACTCATGGCAGGACTAAGTATTATCTAGAGGATTCCTGACAGGTGTTTGTCTAACCTGATCTTAAAAATCTCCAATGATTCCACAATCTCCTGAGGCAATTTATTTCAGTGCCGCAGTGTTCTTTTCTCCTTAGGAATACAGCATGCTGTTGGCATGGGAGGAACTCAGTGGCCTCTCCAGGTTCATCTTAAAGTTAGAATGGCTGGAAATTTCTTCCATAGTTTGTGAAACCCAGGCATTGGATAGTCATGATCACATACTATATGTATGATAAAGAGCAATACAGTCTATTACCATATTAGATAATGGCTACAATTTTGGAAAGTGCCTAAGTGGCATACTAGCCTATGCCCCATTGACTATCAAGAGACCTAGGCTTATAAGTGCCTAAGTCACTTCTGAAAATTGGACCTGCACTCCTATATCACTTAGATGCTTTTGAAAATTTTCCCATGTTCTGAATACGATATACTATGAAGAAATTATGACTCAGATAAACACAATTATAAGTGAAAAAATACTATAACTTATTACTTAATATTTTTTGCATAAAAGTGCATACTGAAAGGAGTGGGAAAAAAGATTCTGAACACAATTATATCAGTGTAAATTCAGAGCAACTCCACTGACACCAGAGGAGTTATTCTAGACTTACACTGCTGTAATTGTGAACAGAATCTGGCATACAGTACATTACAGGAACATTTCACCTACTCAGACTAGAGTCAAATCCTGATTAGTTCCCAAGTGACAATGAGCTCAGTGTGCTCATCCTAGTCCCTTGTGAGTTTCTATCCACACCATAATATTTTCACGCAATTTGTCACATGTGGTGTTCCCTGCTGGAGTGGACTGGAGCAATGGGTGTTGAAAGGCAGGCGTGTGTAGGGAGCATAGGCAGAGCCATGTAGAGAAACTTCCAAAACTGCCTGCCTGCTCTGAACGTTGCTTTAATTCTTTTAGTCATTAACTTTCAACTGCACTAAATTGGGTCCCCAAAACCAATTAATATAAAATGAACTGAAAAGATCAATTTCTTAAGAAGCTCTTCTCCCATCTCCAATCAGTGATGATCAGTATGTTGATAACAAAAATTAGATTAGTGATGGCCAGTAACAGAAATCCATTCAAGAAAGAAAAGTAACTAATGATAATAAAAGCATATTTGACATTCTCAATATTGCTGTCTAGTTAATATGATACATTAATATTCCAGTTGATTTAGGATAAAAGAGGCCCCCCTCTACAATTAAGCTGACTCATTTCCTGTTTAAAGAAGCTATAGAAGCTAAAATGTCTCAAATATGTCTTAAAATCTTTGCTTTAATGAATGAAGGACTCTTTCTGCCTTCCAGGATTAGACTGCTGCATTATTTCATATGCTGGTTTCTTTGAACTTTCAGCACAATAATTTTTTTTTTCATTGGCCTTTTTTCGGGGGGGGGCATATGGTGGGGAGGCAACTGTGGATAGACACTACTTAAAAATGTTAGGAATACTATCTTGAAACTGCTTTTTAATTAGCAGACTTTCTGGCTTTATTATTGAGGGCTAAACAAAATTAAAACCAGCTTCATGGAAGAACAACAAAAGTGTGTTTAGAAAATCCCTTAAGAGTAGGTCTGGCAGTAATTCAAGATGTGAGAAATCAAAACCAGTTGCTGAAAACTCTCTTGGAAAAGATCTCCAGAGAGACCTATGGAGTATATATATATAATTATTTCTATTTTATATCATATTAGGATATTTTCTGTAAAAACATATAGAGCAGAGTCTGCCTCAATTACACAGATGTAATTCAGGAGTAATTCCAATGATGTCCCTGGAGTTATTCTGGATTTACACCAGTGGAACTGAGCATGGAATGTGATTGTTAAATGCTAGTCAGAATACATATTGCTCTCTGGTTGGTACAAATATGCACAAATGAAAACTGACTGAGAGGTTTCACTTTTGTTTCATAGTATGAGTTTGGCATATTGTGGGAGAGACTTGAATAATGATGTAACCATCTTGTTAAATCTGAAAAAGACAACATTTTTGTGCAAGCAAAAGGAATATTGCTGGTTGCATTCTTTCAGTGTAATCCTTGCCTCTGTCACTCTCCCCTCCTCCCACATATGTTAGTATGACACTATATACTATTTTTTCCTGCTTCTGGTTACAAAGCTATTCTAAATTAAAGCTGAATTCATGGTCTACCATCATAGGATACATTTTGTTCAAGGTTATAAAATGCCTTAATATTATTTTAATAGGTTCAGGTGTGAATTACTCTTTGCATTTATGGCAACATTTTCAAAGCTGTAAGAGGTGTGCCTACAAAAGATACTTACTTTTGTAAGAACTCACATTGCAGCATCACTGTATATTCACTAGCACAAACTGTGTAACTGCACACCACACTTCCCACATGCACACACAAATATGGGGTTTTGTGATTCCAATGTGCATGCATTTTTGTACTAGGCTCCTTTTGTCCTTGTTGGAAAATTTGGCCCATAAAATCATTATATTGGTAATATTTATAACAGGTGGAATTATAGATATTCAGTAGTTTGAGCTTTATATTTGAAAGAGATGTGGTATGTTGGTAGTAATTTTTCACACACCTCTTTAGTTAGTAATATATAGGGGTTTATTCTTCCATCCCTAAATTTCTCTAATTATTTCAGTCAGGTGCCATACAATGGTGTATAGAAAGCCTGGAACACAGGATTTGAAATACTAGATCAGTCCATATGATCCATCTAGCATGGTATCCAGACCTTAGCTGCCATCACTATATCATACTTCAAAAGAAGGAAAAAACCCTATATACAAGAAACATGGGGAAAGCTGTTCCTTCCTGACCCACCAAAGGTGATCAGTGTTTGCCCAGAAGCATGACATTTGATTAGATGTTGCCCATTGACATTGTCCGTGTTCTCTCAGGTCTACAATTGCTCCAATTCACAGCTAGAATTGGTGAGAAGGATGCAGCAGTTGGATTAGAAAAAGTAAAGATTGGCAGTATATGGAGCAAATGAAAGCTTTCTGTGAACTAAGGTGGAAATCTGGAGCTGGGAAGGTGAAGGGCAAGAAAACATCAAGATTTCATAAGTTAGTCTATTTAAAATGTGTCCACTGCTCGTTGGTCACAGCCTTAGTCTGGAAGCCTCTCCTAGCCTCAGCATCACAGTTGGAGTTGACTTACTCTAATAATAATTTTGACTAGATTCTTCTTTGGTCCCCAAATTTGAAAAGCTGGCCAACTATTTTTACGGAGAGCTTGGTGGGTTTCCCCACCACACACACATCTTACTTCCAACTGTCCCTTTATTGTCATGCCCTGACATAAGAATGTTTAGCTGATGTATTGAATATTGCTGTTCTGGACAGGGTATTAAAAGAGAGAATTCTGACAAATGCTACCTGGCATAGACTTACCAGCTGGCAGTAAGTGCTGAGCTGCCCACTTTTGCGATCCTTTCAGTTCAGCTCTTGTTTGCTGTAGTTCTTCCCACAGAGAGTTCAAAGTGAAATTGTCCCCTCTGCCCATGTAACTCGATTTATCTTGCTGCTGAAAACCTGTCTCCACTTTAGCTGTCCTCTGCCAAACACTCTCCAGCTGGGTGAGTCTGTTAGACACATTGAGGGTCAGCTGCAGAAGCTCTTCAAGAATCGTTCTTTGCTCAGATTCATGAAGCGTCTTGGACTCCTGAACGTGATCTCTCTTCCTCATCAGTGTTTGGTCCACCTGTGACAAGACTCGGGAGGTGACTTTCTCAATGGTGGTGGTGCACGTGCCAGCAAAGTTAGCCACAAACTCGATCATTTCTGCTCGTAGAGTTTGCAGTTCCACCTTAAGGATTTCATCAATAGACTGAAGCAACATGTTCTCTTTCATCTGCGAGTTCTCAAGCATGATGAAGAGTTTGTCCCATTCTGTGTCCTCTCGCTGACAGTCACATGAAATAGCTGAAGTACAAGACACAGATGTTATTATTTCTCTTCACTCATTTTTTTCAAACAAAGGAGTTATTTAATAAAATCTCTCTTCGTTTATTGCCTATGCTCTCTAAACCGCCAGTGCTTTCCCTCTGAATTAAAACAGAAGATAAGGCAATGTGTAATTTAGGTGTTCTAAGAATCACAGCAACATTCCCAACATTTCTTTTATAAGGGAGAACTGGAAAATAAGGAGTATAGAGAGATTTTGCAGGGACATGCTAAAGTATTTGCATCGTTTGGCTATGTTAAATAATCTACTTTTACAAAGCACTTTCATTTTGTCTGAAAAAATGGTATGTTTGCAATAACTGTTACAAGAACTAAGTAACAAAGAGTGTGATTTAAATAGCTTCTCTTTTGTTTTTATAGAAACTGCTATCTTGTGTTTAATAACACAAAAATAGTTTAAATCCACTTACTTTCTTCAGTAGCAGGAACTATACTTTCTATTTCATTCTCGAAATTCAGGTACATGAGATCATAGTCCTCATTGTTCAGAGCAGAGGAGGAAGACCAGAAAGCACAAAGTAGAATTGTCAAAGAAAGCATTTCTTGAGACAGCATACTCCAGCTGTTTCCTAAAAGTCTCTGAGTCCTCTGAAGTTAAAGGTCTCTCGGAATTGAGCAGAGACAAGACTATCGGCGTCTAACACAGAAAGCCCTTAATAAATACTCTGGGAGTTCCTGATCGTGAATGAATGAGTAACGCTAGTGCCACTGCTGTAATAAGAGTGCTTCTGACTTTTATTTTTTTGGGATGGAAGTAGGGGGGAGGCATGCACGTTGCACAATCTTGAACCTTAAAAGTTTACAGTGTGGGTGGATTAACTAGAGGAGGGGAAAGAATGGGGAAAGCTGCTCTTGCAACTGTGACTTTTCCTGTGAGACCAAACTTTTGTAACATGAAGTGGTAGCATTGACTGAAGAGAACAAGGGGAACTAAATCACTGTGAATTTGATGGATAAAAGCAGGATAATCATTTTACTATCTTGTGCTATTTTACATCCCTTTTGTACGGAAGGATTTCTGTAGACGACCTATTTACAAATTCCTTTTGCACAGAATGGAACATACAGTGAGGAAATATATATACACATACAGAGAACATGAAAAGGGGGGAGTTGTTAGTCTCTAAGGTGCCACAAGTACTCCTGTTCTTTTTGCGGATACAGACTAACACGGCTGCTACTCTGAAATCTATCTACCAAAAGTTTCATATAGCACCTAATACTAAGCAACAGTAATATCTAAACCCTGGATGAATAACTAATCCAAGAGTAATCCATTTGGGGCTTTTCAAGTTAATGGAAAAATGTTGGTATTGTATTTTAGCATAAATAGTCCAATTATGCAGCTGCTAAGCTAAAGTTACTTCTGAAATAAAATACTTATAGTGACGTTACAACACATTTCTATCTAAAATAATTCCAGCTATTTTAATTTTTCTTCCAATCCTTCCATGACCACTATAGTAATTCCATATACCTAGCCAGTGAGATCATTTAAATGTTATTCTGAAATAATCTAGACAATTCTAGTTTAACTTTTCTCTTGCTTTATATTTGTCTTAATCAGGGACATACTCAGGCAATTTCTCATTAAGATTTTAGATCACTGGACCAAATTCTACCCTCAGTTTCATCTGGGAAATACCTTTGAGTTCAGAGTGGTTTCATGGGTGAAAGGCAGGAAGTTCCAGGGGTTAGAGCACTAGCCTAGGACTTGGGAGACCCAAGCTGAACTCTTTACTCTGCATAGACTTCCTGTGAGAAGTCAAGCATCAACCTTGAGAAAGTCATTTAACCTTTCTGTGCCTCAGTTTCCCTATATGTAAAATGAAGATAACAAAACACTTTCCTTCCTCACAGAAGTGTTGTGAAGCTAAGTACACTAAAGATTGAGAGGCCGTCATTAACTGCAGTGATGAGGGCCATATAAATAACTAAGGCTACGTCTTCACTACAGGGGGGGGTCGATTTAAGATACGCAAATTCAGCTACGCGAATAGCGTAGCTGAATTCGACGTATCGCAGCCGACTTACCCCGCTGTAGGGACGGTGGCAAAATCGACCTCTGCGGCTTCCCGTCGACGGCTCTTACTCCCACCTTCGCTGGTGGAGTAAGAGCGTCGATTCGGGGATCGATTGTCGCGTCCCAACGCGACGCGATAAATCGATCCCCGAGAGGTCGATTTCTACCCGCCGATTCAGGCGGGTAGTGTAGACCTGCCCTAAGACAGATGTATGGAATCCAGGGCAAAATTCGACTCTCTGTGTACAGCAGGTAGAGTTGCTACCTCACAGTGTTACTAACTGTAATGTACCTGCATTTTAAAATGTTTGTTTCCCCAGACTGCATACTTACTATTAATTTAGATAACTGATATCACATCATCAACAAGTAATAAGTTGTGATTTAAGATGGCACACCCACGACATCTCAGCCTTGGTCTAGGCTAGACAGGGTATGCTGGTATAGCTATATTGGGAAACTCTCCTAGTGGAAACACAACTTAGTGGCAAAAGCACTCTCTTCCCGATATAGCTTATACAAGTTCCCTGAGCAAAATAAGCTACAGCTATATTGATTGGAGGTGTGATTTTCTTCACACTCCTAAGTACCATAGCTATGCCAGCAAAACTTTTAAATGTAGACCAGGTCTCATTTGTTCCAGCACTGTTGTCCTTTGTCTTTTCTCAACTGAATTCCTTCCACTCCTCCTTTTTCACAACTGGGATGAATTTTCTTTGTCCAGGAGCATGAAAAGCTCATCCTTCCCTAAGGTTATCATCAATGAATTTGACCAGTTAGTAGCGTTTAGGGGTCTAATCCTGCATTCCATGGACATGGAAAAACTCCCCTTGAAATAAATAGGGATTGTGCATGTGGAAAGAATGCAGGATCTCTTTCTGTAAGAACTAAATAATCCAGAGGAGAAAATATAATCTGTTTAACCTACTTGTGAAGGACGGTACTACCCCTCTAAGGGTATGTCTACACTACGAGATTAATCCGAATTTAGATAATTCGAATTTGGGAAACAGGTTGTATAAATTCGATTGTGCGCGGCCACACTAAGCACATTAATTCGGTTTTTAACCACATTAATTCGGTGGTGTGCGGCCACACTACCCCATTAATTTAACCACAGTAATTCGGTGGTGTGCGGCCACACTAACCCTAATTCGAATTAACAAAATCGATTTAGGCGCTACTCCGCTCGTCGAGGTGGAGTACAGAAATCGATTTTAAGTGCCCTTTAATTCGAATTAACTGGCTCTGTAGTGTAGACGGGTGAAGGGTTAATTCGGATTAACGCAGCTAAATCCGAATTAAAGTCGTAGTGTAGACCAGGCCTAAGGGTCAGCCCAGAGTTTACAATGAGGATAGCCTAGGTGTAATCACGGAGTCTCCCTGCTCCATTTTAGTAATGACCTGTTTAAACAGGAGCATAAGTCATCCAGCTTGCCAAGGGTGGTGATTGCTCTCCCAGGCTCCAGAAGACTAACCTGAACAGACTCAGAGACGTTGCCTGGCACGCTGAGGCTTGAGGAGCTTGCAAACCAGGAGTTGAGAGTTAAGGGCCACTTGAACTGCTATTACACAAGCACCTTCCAGGAGACTTGATTAAAGGAAACACACTTATTTTTGATTAGTGTGTCACTTTTGGTTCTCACTGCCCAGCTCCCTTTACAGGGAATGTTTGATGCTCACCTGGGAGAAAGTAACCTGCAGTGCCAACCCTAGCCACAAAAGTGTGCACAGGGCTGGCACACTCCTTTACACTAATCATTAAAAATGTAGGTTCATATTCAAACTCAAGGGTAAATCTAGGGAAGTTTAAGTCAGTATAATTTGTCATCTTCTGGCCCATCATTATGTAAATTGAAACTCTGCTAGCCCCATTTACCAACATGTAAGGGCTTGTCTACACAGGGAAACAGCCTAGTTATACCAGCTATTCCGCTGTAGCTATACCGGTCAATTTCCTCAATATTATACATCACCTTTCAATGTAGCTCTTATTGTCTGGTATTTAGATGTGTGACTGTTACAGAATAAAGAGGCCATATGTGGCCCTTAATCTACAGTGGAAGTCCAGCTGGGTGGAATTTTCAAAAGCACCTAGCTGTTTTAGGAGCACAACTCCCATTAATTTACAATGGGATTTGTGCTCCGAAATGAGTTAGGCGCTTTTAAAATCTAATGCAGTAATATCTGTGGGAGTTTTGCACAAAGAATGTGAATAGAATATGACCCAAAACTGAACTAGTCCCACTGTCTGCTAATTCCTTTGGGATAATTCATTAGCAAATACCTTTCCCTTATGACTGTCCCTTATAACCTTTCATCCTGAAGGGTTCCAAATTGCTTAACAAACATTATATTTACAGCATGGCCCACATGAAACAAACTCTGGTGCAGAAAGTGAAAGTTGGGTGGCCCTCCAGCTGCACAAGAGTGGAAGAGGGGGAAATACCAAGCTGGGATTTACACTTTCCTAGTGTATATGATGGATATAAAGCACATAGCTTCTGATCATGGTTGAGAAATCTTCAGTAACCACAGATGAATAATTATAGGATAATATCCTAGACCCTGCCAAGTCCCCTTTGTTCTGCTCTCTTAAAACTGCCCTATATGGGGAACCAAGAATTCCTGACTGATGTAACTAGCTGTATGCTACCTCCTCTCCAGAGTAGGGGGCCAGATGGGAGTATGGCTGGAGGTGCTGCATTTTCCTGTAGGTGTAAAGGCCTCTGCGGGTTGTTACAAGCTAGGAACAATGAAAAATAACCCTTAGGCTGTTCAAAGTTGCATTTTAGTTTTTTAGTTCATAGTCAGTTTTCGATTATGCTTTTACTGTGTCTTCCATGAGTTTGATGTTGTAAAAATGTATTAACTGCTGGCTTTTCAGCTAACACATATGAACCATTTCTACTATCCAGTGAGTGGCCTGTTTATCTTCCATAGCTACAAAGCACAAATTAAAATGGGAGAAAAAGCAGGAGGCCAATATGCCAGTTCCTATTGGAAACCAAATCCACAGAGACTTTAAGTACTTTAAAGGATTTAGAGAGTGGATCCATACTACATAGTGATAGGCAGATGTTTTCCATATGTTGTGCAAATGTAACTTAAACATTCCAAGACAGGCATGTATAGCTTGTTATGTTATACATTTCTATATGAGACTTGGTTTCAAATTAAATTATGCAGGCACATCTTCAAACACTAGGAAATATGTCAGAGTATTTTGCATGTCTCTCTCTGATTGACTCTCTCATCTCTTCCCTTTGACTCTTGGAAATGGCACCCTAACCACTTATGTTCAAATTCACCTTCATGCTCGTTTACTTCTTTAAATAACCAAATACTGTTTCCATATGTTGGTTGTTTCATTTTAGCCTTTTATTCTCAGCAAACAAGAAAAAATAGTTACTGTGCATTCTGTGGTCCTTTTCAGATTCATTTAAAACTACACTTACTCTGTCTTTTAGGTCTCAGTTAAATATCACTCAAATCTGAAATCTCATGAGCCAGCCTTCATTTACATGGGCTTGTACTCAAGGCTGAAAATAATGATTAATAGGAAATGTTTTCTATTTTCCCCATATTGCTTCACTTAGTGAAATTCCTCCTTCAGTAATTTGTTCTCTGGTTTCTTGGTCTAATATACATGTTGTACATCTGTGGACTTTTTGTTTTTCTATATTCCCCATAATTCTCAGAAATTCAAAGTTGTTAACATGCCGCACCTGTATGGAGGTATCTAGCTATAGGGATGTTGGTATCAGAAATGCCAAGATGGCAGATAAAGCTTTGAAACACATTTCTTGGGATTACTCTATTTTCACTCTGTTAACAGGAAATTCCATGTTGCTGCGCGTGTTGCCTTCTGTGTATGAAAAGCAGCCACAGCCAATTAACAACCATCTGATGGAGCTGGTGACATTGATGTCTCAGCTGGAGCAAGCAGAACAACACCACCTTCTAAGGCTATTTCAGATAGTGGCAAGGAGAAAGCAACCTGAGGTAAATGTATAATACCAGACATTGCCAGTGGAATAAGGTTATTCTCTTTGGAGAGTTTATGTTGTTCAGAACATCCTGACAGTACAGTAAAGTGTCCCATGTACTGCACATACCAGGTCAGTGGTTCTCAATCTTTCACATACCAGAAGGCTCCCATGTTACAATAGAAAAGGTTTCGGGACTCCCTGCAAGTAGCCATAAAGAAAGAGAAGGTGATCCTGACCCTGCTAGACCTGTTTGTGACTCCCTCACTGAAAATCTATTAGACAGGACTAAAGCTCAAACAATACTGCAAACATTTTGTTCGACTACTTGTTGGATTTGGTAAATGAATTTGCTTCAGCCACACTCTCTTTTGTGTTTGCTCTCTGCAAACATTTGAGCAGTAAAGGGTTTACCTACAAAAATGCTGCTGGAAAGCAAACGTTAGTGATCTGGGTGAATATTTGTGAAAATTGAACTTTAAATTCAAATGGATACATTTGTGTGCTGGATGTGTTTGTTCACTCAGTCAGACAGGCAAGGAACCCCACCAGGCAGCTTATTCAACCAATTACAACTAAGCAACACAGCTTAAATTTTGAATATTTATGATCAATCCATGTAGTAAATTTACAAGATGCTGGTTAAAAAAATGCAAGGAAATTACTATCTTCCCATGGATATTCTGCAAGAAGAAAAGGACACTGAATTTGTCAAATAAATTACTTCTTGCCAATTATTTGCTCAGCTCTGCTAAAGAGATGGTCAAATCGTCAGGAAAATGTTCAGAGTGCTGACATTTTTACTGAGTTAGGGAATGTAATGTAACTATTTTACATAAGGTGTGCTGCTATATACACTACATATTTGCAAACAACCTTCGAAGAGCCAGATTTTCGCAAATGTTCTTTAATTACTGTAATTTAATACATGGAAGTTTAATGTACTCAGCTAATCTGTACAGGCTGCCTGAGGCTGTCAGATAAGATTTATTGGGGGTATTTAAAGCTGGCACTGTTATCTGGCCAGGGATGAAGGATCTAAAATGGGAGACTATCCACCCTGACTCAGCTCATTTTAGCTTAAAATTTCCTACCACTTTTGGTTATTCCTTTGCCAATTATGTATTGTTTCTCATCATTACATTTCCTTTTTGAAGATAAGGATGTACTAAAAAGGCTTAAACAATCTTTGAAGTCAAGTTAAAATGAACTAGTGCCAGAATATGAGTGAGCAAGAGTGTAACTAGAGCGAAAGATGTTGTGCTTTGAAAATGATACACCTACTTACACAAGCATGACACTTATAAGGCACAGAACATTAGAAGTGGGTACAATGCTGGCTACTTTACAGAGCACACATTTAATAAATCTTCTTAAAAATCAACAGTAGTTTAATACCGCCCCCCACAGTAGCCAAGGAAACCATATAATAAATATACAGTTACAGAGGAAATGTAACTCCCTTTGAGAACATGATACTTTTCAGTCAGATGGGGCCCATTTTACCATTGCTTGTGGGTCAAAATACTTTCCTCACATGATTCATACTGTCATTGCTATGTGCTATATTGCTTTTTGAGTCATGCACTTCCTAGTAAAAATGGGATGAGCCATTGTGAAAAGAGAATGCCTAAACCAAGGAATATACAAATATGCTTTAAAAACCTGATCCAATGTTCATTGAAGACGGTGGAAAGACTCCCAATAAATTCAGTGGACTTAGGATCATGGCCTTATTACCCAATCCAGATCCATACAAATCTCTATGCTTGACCAGGGCCATCTTTAAACTACTGCATGTTTCTACAGTGCTTTGAAGCTATGCCACATTACATAAGTGCTAAGTATTATTTATTATTACTAACAGTTTGTACTGTCAGCACATCTTCATTATGCTGACAGAGTATTGGTTTTTCCTTATTATGAGCAGTAACTCTCCAGAGTTCATGGAACAGTGACACAGTCACATTCAACATTTACTTCTCATCACAAACATGTATTACAATAGTAGCGTGTGATCACATAAACTATATGACAACAGTCACTCTGACTTGGATATATAGATAGACACTTAGTAGTCACTCAGTAACATGCACATACTGGAGTATTGACGCTGCTGTAGCTGACCATACTGTGTACTGCTTACTGGATCGTTCAGTTTTAAGGACCAGATCCTCAGCTGCTGTAAATTGCTGTAGCTACACTGAGGTCAATGGAGCTACATCATTTCACACCAGATGAGGATCTTGCCCCTTATTCCTGTCTTTGTTTCAGCCACTAGTCCTGGGGTTTTAGTCAGTCTCTTGGGAAAGCAAGAATTTCTACTAATCCTTAATTTACTGCATCACTGGGGAGATTCATTCACAAATTGTTTTAATCAATAAAACATAGCATTAGTCTAGTACAAATCAAAAGGAGAAAGTTTTGGTTTTCGACAGTTAAGCATTTCCTTAATTATGAAATGTTGCATTCATGCATGTAGAACTTAAGGCAAAGTCCACACTTGTTCCATGTGTGGAACTAAACTCCCCTTGACCTCAGTGGCAGCTCTATGCGAAGATTGTCACTGGTGGAAAATCTTTAATATTACAAAAATGGATTGGCATAGTTCAAAATCAAAATCTAATTGCTCTTTTATCACTGCCATATGCAGTACTTGTCTTGGCTCCATTACAAATATATTTCTGATTCATTTTTCCTTTTTATTTTATAGGTGCTAAAAGAATGTATCCCTTTTCTAATTGGTCACTTAAGAGACCCTAACCATAATGACATTATCCTAAATATACTGATAGAAATATCAGGCTATGAACCGATAGCCTTGACCAGTTTTCTTCCAATGCTGAAAGAGATTGGTGAGAGTTTTCCGAGCCTGATTGGACAAACCGCAAAGATCTATGGAGCTGTTGGGCACGTTGATGAGGTAAATGACTAATTTTTTAAAAACATGTTTTCCTCCCTTTGTTTGCTAGGCCCTAAGTAAAAGATGAGAGGCCCCATTCAGTACCTTCTGGACTTGCAACCAAGCCTCCCAATTTGTACACACTCACAATATTACTGCCAAGTACATATAAGACAGTATGTCACAAGTATAACATTAGGGTGGATAGGCAAGCCGATAGCAAAAGAGCTCAATCTGGGTGCCATCTGAAGGAATATAGATGCAGTACTGGGTCCTGAAGAAGGGAGACATGAATTCGTGTGGAAGTGGGCAATTTTCCACAAAAGATTACTGGACGGGGGCAGGGAAAGATAAAGATCTAAAGAAGAATTAGGACCTTGCATCAGATGCAGTATGTCTCCTTTTCTGTTTATGGGTTCTGGAGTTGTTCTCATCTTAAGTCATTCTTTAAAACTTGTATATAACAACACAAAAAGATCATCATTTCGATAACAAAGCCACGTGAGACTGCAATATCTACTTTTTAAATTAAAGGCAGAGCATTTGGGGGGAGGAGGAAATCTGCAGCCTTTGTATGTTGTTAAATTTAAGAAACAAATTAAACAGTCCCCAATGTTGTTTTAATAAGGCAGTGAAATATGAACTTATTTGGATAACATAATCCAAATATTTGGCTTTGGGTCCATAGTTAATTGGATATTCTACGCACACGTCCTTAAACTGAAACTGTTCCCTGAGGACGATGGACCACAGTCTCATCTCAGGAACACCAGTGTAAATCTGGAATGACTACATGGACATTATTGAGTTACTCTAGATTTACACTGGTGTAACTGGGATCAGAATCTGGACCAATGGGATTATTACATATAAAAAGTCAATTAGTGGGAACACATTCTGGAAACTCCAACTCTGTATACTGTCTTTTTAACTCTGTATAATAGGAAGGTCCACAAAAGTTTGGATGGGAGGATTGTATTATATGGTATGCTTGCAGATCTAAAGGAGTTCCTTTGTGACCATCATGTGATATAGCACAAGGTACAGTGGCTGCCATCAAATGTCATTCATTAGCTATAATTGCCAGCTCATTTGCTTTTTTAATTACAGACAAAAGTGTCAGTATCTCTAATATCGCCGGGGTAGGGGTGGAGGGTAAGAGTTGACTTTTTAATGCTGTGGCCACTCTAATTCAGTACGTGTCACCTCTCTCCTGGCAGCCTGTCTGAGTGAGCATGGTTGAATTTTTTTTACAGGGCCCCACTCCTTTGAGTAATCTTGCAGCATGCTGCAAAAGGATCTAGGCTCACGATGCTACTGGGACGTGCATGGCTGAATAATAAATTTGCATATCATGCTAATAACTTGCACCAGTAAGACATTTTAGTGCTTTACTCACTAATGTGAAATCTTGATGTCTTTCTAAATGGAGACCACAATTAGCAAATAGTGAATAAATTACTGCATGTTTAACTAATCCATATACTACAGACATAACTATAGTACATAAACCTCTTTCATACATACTCTCTTTGAGGATGGAGGCTGAACCCCTGTCCTTCCACTCCTAAATGATAGGTATCTAATTAACAGTAGTAGTAGATCCTGTATCTTCTTGGTGGTTCAACCAATAGAGGGTAACATCACTCACACACACTCTGTTTTCTGTTTTAAATGCCCTAAATCACTAACTATATAGGGTTTTGTCAAGGAGAGCACTGTAGTATGTTCAATCACTCTGTAATATCTGTGTCATAGTCCATCTTTAGATTTATAGTGGAGTGACTGTCAACTCCGTATGCTGCACAAGCACTTCTACTTTGTTGATATCTGCAAGTACTAAGAAATATAACCCGTGCTGAGATTAACACTGGAAACCTGCAAAGTACTCTCTAGTCAGAAGACATGGTGTGTTCTGAGGACACTGAGCCCATTAGATAGAAACGTGGCATGTCATAAATTCTAATGAGGTTTTATATTCATTCCTGTGAATATGCTTTATGTGTCATTCACAATTATTAATAGACATTTTCCTTCTGTTTCAAATCAATAGCCTGTAAAATCAAAATTAAAGTTGTGCTGAATTCAAACAGCTTATGGTAAATTATTCAGATTTTTAGATTTGTGACAGAACTTGATTATAGATAGAACATACGTGGAATATAGTAAATGTAAACATTTTCAGAAACATAGAAGTGGTACCTATGTTACAATAACCTGATTAGTTTATTCCAGTAAGGGATAAATCCTACAGTCTCCTCTCACATCCTGCGCAGAGATCACTCAGGCAGAACTGCCACTGAAGTCAACTGGACTTTGTCTGAGTAAGGGCTACAGGAACTGACCCTCTCTGTATAGATTAGAAGTAGAATAACTTTGGAATATCAAGGAACAACTTAAATGTTTTAAAATCCTTTATTGAAGTTTATTTTCAAATTGTCTATTAAAGTATCAGCATAATGGTATTTTGCTCCTGAGACAACAGCATTCATTTTTCTAAAAATGTAACTCAACATTTAGTTTTCTTTCTTCAGCTAAAAGATCATTGTTTATTTCAGTGATTCATTTTGAGCTTAGGCCCAGTCCTGCAGCTCCTCCCATAAGTTTTGCCTGCAAGTGGATTGCAGAGTCAAAAAAGTAAAATATATAAATTATATTAACAGAAACTCATATTTCTGAATAATTTCTGTGATGGAATTGATTCCCTGAGGTCAAATGTATGGAAAGACACTAAAGTAACTCCACTATAGAGTATTCTGTCTCAGGAATTGAAACTTAATGCGGACTATATTGGGTGCATAAATGCAGATGCGTCAGGAAAAGGAACATATGGAAACAGATTGCACAAACGGAACTTTTGCTATTGTATCACACTTGAGCACCAAGTGAGTTTCCTAATGTGACTGCTGCTTCCAGCATGTTCTTCAGTGACTACCTGATCTAAATAAAAGATGCAGTTAGACTATTCAGCCACTTGCCAGTAGTACACAGAATATAAATGTCCTGCATACAGGTGCTTCCTAAATTCTTAAATTAGGAATTTACCATAAGATTTTCCTTCCTGGATCAGACCTTGGGCCACATCCACAAAAGTATTTAGAGTCCTAACTTCCAGGCCTTTGGTTCATCTTGTCCTCTACCCTGCAACCAGTAGAGACTAATAGTAAATATGTCCAAGGAAAGTGAAAAAAGATATCTTAAAGTACTGAAACCATGTGCTCCCCCACTCCCCAAACAAACAAATCAAACACAAACACAAACAAACTTCCTGACCCCACACAGGTACTTAGGTTATGGAACATGACATTTGATTATTGTTATCATTATCTTCATTTGCTTAGCTACAGATGATATCCAGGGTCCTAAATAGTGATATTGATCTACAAAGAATCTCTGGAGTAAATACTCTTTCTCCTAGCACCCATCTTCCTTCATCCCAAAATATTAATTTTGTATCGTGAGGCATCACTGTGCCTCTGTGTTCTGCAGCTCGTCACACAGCTCACTGACAGACATCAGCACATAGAAGTAATAAATATATTTGATGAGGAAGGAGCCATAGGGGGAACTAGAAGGGAAGACTGCAAGCTCTGATAAATGATCAGCCATCAAGATGAAGGCGCAGTTCAGCTGGCTTAACCCAACAGAGACTCTCTTATACTGTACATTGCCTGCCCTGGTGTACTTCAGACAGACTCGAGTTATATCTAGCTATGTTGTGTCCATCACTAGTGTTGCAAAGGATAAATTGATGTGATAAGAACACATCAGGAATGTAGTGACGTTTATGGGAAAATGCTCCTTCATGCAACTGTTTTGATGGATGAGGAATTGTCATTCCCATAAACTTAGGTTAGGTAGTTGCTTTTATTTAAAGTGAGAGTCTGATGCAGAGGAAGGAGGAAATTGGGATGTGACCATTTGGATTCTGGTTCAGGGGATGAGTTCAGGGGTTGGAGGTGTGATTCTTCCTCTACAGTCCAGTTGGTTGATGGGGAGATTAAGCATGCAAGGGCTGATAAATCAGTGCAGACTGCAGGGGCCCCAAAAGTCTAGGCTCCAAGTAATTGTTTGTACCTTGCTTAAGTGTCACTATAACTAGCTGTACTTGAAAATCAATTGATGACTTTTTGAGAATGGGGAGGGGAGGGGCAGCAAGTGGTGTATATACCATCCCCATGAGCATTTCTAGTCTAAGGATGTCACTTTTGTTTAATAATGGACCGAGTGAAATATACAAGCAAAAGCCATTTTTTTTTGGTTTGAGTTCACTTGTTGCAATAAGGCAAATTCCGTCTTTTGGCTCTTGATTTGCAGTATATAGTGCCACAACAGACAGGCAATAGCTGCTGTCTGCTCACAGTGGTGGAACAGACCTCTGTTTCAGCTCAGCAAGTTTATCTGCCATTAGTGTCAAAAACCCAGGCTAGCAGGGCAGAGTGAGCCAAAATTAGCTTGTTGCTGCCTTTTAGGTTGGTTAGGGAACCTTGTCAAATTAACCTTCCCCAGCAATTGCTATTGACCAATCCCGTGTAGCATCTGTTCATTTCTATGAACAATTCTTAGCAGCTCACATCACACAAAAGCTTTACAATCTCAAACTAATTAAACCTAATAGTGGCAGAGCTGTAATTAGAACTGAGGCATTTGATTCAGGTTCTGTATTTAGACCATTAGACCATCTTTCTCCCCTTTGAGAGAGTCACAGATCCCAATAGATGTGTATTGCTTTAACCACTTTTCTGCTGCATTCAGCTACAGCCTCTTAATCAGTACATTGGCACTTCAGTTGATTTATACCAAGTATAAGGGAGTAATGGTCTAGATGGATTTTGCATCTCATACAGAGACTGAAATATTAAACAGTAATAAATCAGTTTACAAAGAAACAATTTGCTGAGTATTTTTCCTATATATTTCATCTGACGTTATATGTAGAGGTGTAGCTACCAAACACTCTTCAGTCTCAACTGGGCCATATACCTGTGGTTTATTTCCTCTGAACTTATCTTCTGTAAGTGTTTAGTAACTGAAGTTATTTCCTGTGTCATATGTCTTGTTTTCTAACTAGCTGTAACATGCTGACTTAGCGTAGTGTTTAGTTACAGTCTGGCTATGTAGCAATGAACACTGAATATTTGAAGGGATAACATAAATTTGACTTGTTTGTCCTGTTCCAGTGACATCTGGCAGACCTTTCACTAGATATTGAAAAACATTTATAGAAGCAACAAGCAAAGGTGAACTTTCCAAAATGGTCAAGCAACTCCTCTCCCCTTTTTTTGCTTTCTAAAAAATGTCCTGGGTCAGCGTTTCTCAAACTGGGCCCCGCTGATCAACTCCTCCTCCTCCCTCCCAGTGCCTCCTGCACACTGGGGAACAGCTGTGGGAGGGAAGAGGAGGGGCAGGGGTGGAGCCTTGGGGGAAGGGGGGGAGGGGGGGTGGGGCCTGGGGCTGAGCGTAGATCTTGGGGGTCTGGGAAAAAAATTAAATCAGAATGGGGGTCCTTGGGTTGGTAAAGTTTGAGAACTGCTGTCCTAGGTAATGGAAGTTGTCTACCCTGATCCAAATGACTAATTGGGTTAGAAACAGTACAGACAAGAAGAGGAATGTGCTTTGGACCTGTCTGTGTGCCCCGCTTATTTAGCTTTACTTACTGACTCTTCTCTGAACCACATTGTTCAATGGGTTCAGGAGACACTCATGTATTTCATATTGTTCTCAGGCCAGATCGAGCATTGTTAAGGCTCGCAAACAATTTGCCAGTATCTGCCGCCTGGTTACACACACTTATAACCTTCTGAAACATCCAGCTTCAGTTCTTTGGTCTGATATTGTCCATGCTCAGAGTCAGACTCTCGTTCCTGCTCTGGCTACTTTTTGCTGGGAAGAGGGGCCAGAGTGGCATACGGGGTCCTACACACCCTGCTTCTGGTCAGGGAACAATTCCTTGGTGTAGGAAGTAAGGAGGATAGCTATAGGCTGTCCTTCAAGGACTCCCCTACAACCACTGGTGTGTCCGGCTTGGAAGCAGCACGTCCAGGGTGGGGTTGGGGGCAGGAGGGGTGTGGTGGAGATGAACACTATCAAGATGCGGCACAGCCTAAGGAGGTTACTCTAACTTAGGCCTTCAAGTCTGTCTAAATTATGTCTGGGGCCTGCAGCTGTGGGAGTAGCTTAGACTTAGGAGGCTGCAAGGGTGACTTAAAGCTACCTTCACCCTTCACCTCCTGACCTGTACGTTCTGTACTGCACAGAATCTACCCCTTGGTTTTTGCCCAAATGGTGCATTGCATGTTGTTATTGGAAGTTTGAGTGTTCCTGAATTCTGGGAGTGGGGGTAAAATATACAATTACTAACGTTGTTCCTGAAAGTTTTGGTTCTGGGCTCTGTTAGTCACAGCATCCCAGTAGTATCATTCTGCCTGGTATAATTAGTGCATGCAACCTAAAATGTGACATTTAGCTCTGATTTTTAAAAAGGAAAAAAAGTGGGCCAGAGTGGTATTTTAGTAATAGTGTAATATGTTGCCATGTAGGGTGGGGTGGGGTCTGTATACAAGGTCCCTCTTAGGGGGTTAAGCAGGTTTTGAAAGCTTTGGGGAGGTATTTTGTGCTGTTCATAGGGGAACTTTTTTTGGTCTCCCATAATAACACGGTGGTCCTCAGCTCATGCTCCAGTTTTCTTCCCAAGGTTTTGTTAAAATAGCGCATTAGCTCTCTTCAGAGGTTCTGCCCCCACCCCACATTGAGCAGGCAGAGGCGGTGGTGCTGTTTTGGTGTCTGCAGAGCCCCTGAAGCTGCCCGTTTCTCAGCTGTAGGTAGACTTCTGAAAAAAAATTCATTTCTTTGAATCCTTCAAAAATTTCACTCACTTATAACCTTCGGATGTTATTTACGACAGTGCAGCAAATCAACTAAAGATAAAATAAGCAGACACACAGCTGGCATCATAAAAACTGAACAGATGTCAAGTATTTAGAAAATGAATAATTAGTGCACCCAGGAAAAATAATAAAAGTAATAATCTCGTGCAAGCATAGCTGTATAGCCATAAACATTGCAGCAACTGACCAAAGGAAATAGCCTAATTTATTTTGATGGGGTTTGCAGCAGAGATGTATAAGCAATAGAACAACTACTCCCTTGAGTACTACCCTGAGAGTCTCTGGATTAAGTTTTGAAATGTGAGCAACAAGGGTGATGTCGTGGTGGGAGTCTGCTATAGACCACCAGACCAGGGGGATGAGGTGGACGAGGCTTTCTTCCAGCAACTAACAGAAGTTACTAGATCACAGGCCCTGGTTCTCATGGGAGACTTCAATTACCCCGATATCTGCCGGGAGAGCAATACAGTGGTGCACAGACAATCCAGGAAGTTTTTGGAATGTGTAGGGGACAATTTCCTGGTGTATGTGCTGAGAAACCAACTAGGGGCAGAGATCTTCTTGACCTGCTGCTCACAAACAGGGAAGAATTAGTAGGGGAAGCAAAAGTGGATGGGAACCTGGGAGGCAGTGACCATGAGATGGTCGAGTTCAGGATCCTGACACAAGGAAGAAAGAAGAGCAGCAAAATACAGACCCTGGACTTCAGAAAAGCAGACTTTGACTGCCTCAGGGAACTGATGCGCAGGATCCCCTGGGAGAATAACATGAGGGGGAAAGGAGTCCAGGAGAGCTGGCTGTATTTTAAAGAATCCTTATTGAGGTTGCAGGAACAAACCATCCTGATGTGTAGAAAGAATAGTATATATGGCAGGCGACCAGCTTGGCTTAACAGTGAAATCCTTACTGATCTTAAACACAAAAAAGAAGCTTACAAGAAGTGGAAGATTGGACAAATGACCAGGGAGGAGTATAAAAATATTGCTCAGGCATACAGGAGTGAAATCAGGAAGGCCAAATCACACTTGGAGTTGCAGCTAGGAAGAGATGTTAGGAGTAACAAGAAGGGTTTCTTCAGGTATGTTAGCAACAAGAAGAAGGTCAAGGAAAGTGGGGGCCCCTTACTGAATGAGGGAGGCAACCTAGTGACAGAGGATGTGGAAAAAGCTAATGTACTCAATGCTTTTTTTGCCTCTGTCTTCACGAACAAGGTCAGCTCCCAGACTACTGCACTGGGCAGCACAGCATGGGGCGGAGGTGACCAGCCCTCTGTGGAGAAAGAAGTGGTTCAGGACTATTTCGAAAAGCTGGACGAGCACAAGTCCATGGGGCTGGATGCTCTGCATCCAAGGGTGCTAAAGGAGTTAGTGGATGTGATTGCAGATCCATTGGCCATTATCTTTGAAAACTCAAGGCAATTGGGGGAGGTCCTGGATGACTGGAAAAAGGCTAATGTAGTGCCCATCTTTAAAAAAGGGAAGAAGGAGGATCCGGGGAACTACAGGCCAGTCAGCCTCACCTCAGTCCCTGGAAAAATCATGGAGCAGGTCCTCAAGGAATCAATTCTGATGCACTTAGAGGAGAGGAAAGTGATCAGGACTATAAGAAGGATGTGGAAAAATTGGAAAGAGTACAGCGGAGTTCCCCTCTATTCGAGGGGAATAGAGTTCCCCTCTATTCGACATTGGTGAGGCCTCACCTGGAGTACCCTGTCCAGTTTTGGGCCCCACACTACAAGAAGGATGTGGAAAAACTGGAAAGAGTCCAGCGGAGGGCAACAAAAATGATTAGCGGGCTGGAGCACATGAGTTATGAGGAGAGGCTGAGGAAACTGGGATTGTTTAGTCTGCAGAAGAGAAGAATGAGGGGGGATTTGATAGCTGCTTTCAACTACCTGAAAGGGGGTTCCAGAGAGGATGGATCTAGACTGTTCTCAGTGGTAGCAGATGACAGAACAAGGAGTAATGGTCTCAAGTTGCAGTGGGGGTGGTTTAGATTGGATATTAGGAAAAACTTTTTCACAAGGAGGGTGGTGAAGCACTGGAATGGGTTATCTAGGGAGGTGGTGGAATCTCCTTCCTTAGAGGTTTTTAAGGTCAGGCTTGACAAAGCCCTGGCTGGGATGATTTAGTTGGGATTAGGTCCTGCTTTGAGCAGGGGGTTGGACTAGATGACCTCCTGAGGTCTCTTCCAACCCTGATATTCTATGATTCTATGACAGAACAAGGAGTAACAGTCTCAAGTTGCAGTTGGGGAGGTTTAGGTTGGATTTTAGGAAAACCTTTTTCACTAGGAGGGTGGTGAAGCACTAGAATGGGTTACCTGGGGAGGTGATGGAATCTCCTTCCTTAGAGGTTTTTAAGGTCAGGCTTGACGAAGCCCTGTCTGGGATGATTTAGTTGGGGATTGGTCCTGCTTTGAGCAGGGGGTTGGACTAGATGACCTCCTGAGGTCCCTTCCAACCTTGATATTCTCTGATTCTATGATACCCACGTACATGTACTGATGACCCCTTCTTATCTTGCAGCTCATCTTGGTGGTGCAAATATTGTGTGTCCTGAGAGTCATTCTAAATATGTCTCTTTTGTGATTTTTCACCTTTTTTATATAAAATAGCTTGAGATGGAGCTTTGTTACAGATATGCCATTTGCATAGGCCAGTTAAATTTAGAGGAGGGTCAACCCCAGAAATACCACATGAAGAAAATAGGTGAGAAATTGGAATAACAAAGGTATTGTCGGCATTTTGCTATTTGTTTACCGTTTATTGGGAGTTTAAGGCAGCTTGCTTAAGGTTATTTTTACTATTAATTGTCCTGATCCAAATCCTGAAGTCGTTATTTATTTACTCCTAGTTCCTTCCTTTGGGAGGTTTATTTGAATGAGTGGGCAAGGATTTCAGGATTTGGCCCTTTTTGGGTATAGACTGTAAAGGTAGATAGAAAGTAATGTAATGCTTCTAACTTCTGGAAGCAACTTCTTGTGCTGTACTAAAATGTATTCAGTACCCAGATAGTTTAGATAGAACCCCTAAAGAGATGAGATCTTGCTAGAAAAGCCTAATACATCCCCTTAGATGTAAGTCTGCCCTCCTTTCACACACACAGATTCCACTGACTTTAGTGGGGGCCTCATGTATGAATCTGAAGGCAGAATTTGACCCTTAATTGGCAATTTTTCAAAAGTAAAGCATCTCCAGTTTGGGCGGGATAGTCAATTGGACATTTTTAGGAATCCTACAAGTGCTGAGTGTTTTGAGCCAATACTGTTTTCAGCTCACCAATGTAAATCTGGAGTTACTCTGGGTTTCTTTTCTAGTTTCCTGATCCTGCTTGATTCCACACAGCGAATCTTTTTTAAAATGTTGCTGATCTTGATTTTTTTTATTTTAAATCTTTCCCCATAACAGGTAATGTAATGCCATAAAATGCAAGAGATGCTTTTGGTAAAGCACATAAATATACGAAATAATCAAGCTTAAAATAACAATGGTTATTTACATCTAAATACATTTTATGAGGAGTTTTTAATCTAAATTGTGGCAGAGATAATGGCTGCTTTCATGCTGAGTTTTTTCCCTGTAATTTTGCTTTGTATAATAATTACATATTATATTACTAGCTACAGTTTATTGTTCTACCCCTTTCTGGGCAAACAGCAGCATTTTAGCATTGCTGGAGTCATTCCAGCTGGATCACAATATCATGAAAATGGTGGAAACTTCCATTCTAGTTATGTCTGCTACAAATATTGTTTAGGAAACAAAAAATGTGTGTTAGATGTTAATTGAGCCCTTGTTTATCTCCTGAAGGGAGGAATGTCTTCTAAATAAATAAGTGAATATATACCAAAAAGTTAAGATCTCTCAGACCCATAAAGAAAAGAGAAAAAGGCACTGAGTCAGACCATAGCTTTCCAACAAATAGATTCACCTATGGTTATCTTTTAATATATGTTGAAGAGAAGAAACAACTCATCCTATGTGTAGTCACTGTTCAGTATATGAGATACTGCTCCATTTGAAATGAGTCCACTAGTTTTTCTTTTATAAATATTTTTCTGGTTATATTTAGACAATGGTTTTGCTGAAGTCTCTGCGGTATTTTCATGTCCCAACTGTATTGGAAATTATTATTTTCTTCCCTTCTTAAATAGCCCAAGAAGAACAGACATGAGAATGTCATTACACTGAAGTACACTTGGAGTATTGTTCTGCTAATTTTTGGGAACCAAAGAAAGAAGTTTTGGATTCTGCTACAATGTTTTTATTTTTATTTACTATAGATCCTGAAAGCAAAATTTATTCCTCGTTTTATAACAACTTATAAAGTGTGTACTGAGTAGACTGTGATTTCAATGGAACTACACCCATTTACACCAACTGAGTTTCTTGCCTGGAGTCTGTTTCATTGAATCTGGCTAGTACTGCTGCAATTTGTGGTTCCTGTGCACTTTTCTCAATACTTGTTCCTCTAATGTTTTGATGAATGTGGAGTTTGAATGTATTACAGTCAATGGAGCTATCCTAACAAAACAGAGAAACCTTGGAACATCTCATGGAGATATACTTTAGGATCTGATATAAATAGATACACACACACACACTTTCAGATACTATATATATACTATATTATATATATATATACACACTATATATAGGAGATCCTAACATATATTTCTAGAAGAACAACATTTATATATGTAGTTTTTATTACACTTGGAGATATTACCAATTGCAAGGAGGAAATCCCAGCGTATCTTCGAGAGAAAACTATAATATCTGCATTACCCGAGGAATTATATTAGGATCTGCGACAGTGTCTATAGTATTAACTTATATGGATCATGATCCTGCTCCCTCTGAATTGAATGCCCAAACTCACACTGGCTCATTGGAAGCAAGAGCAGGCGCAAGATGATAGCAGTGTTTGATAGAAGAGTGTCTACTCATTGACGGTACACATACAGGGTGAGACTGGTTAGTTTAGACACCGCTAAAGTGTACAAATGCAATAGCCCCGATCAGCTCTGAGCCCAGTAAAATTAGATGGGAGACACTTTAATAATCCTTTAAAAAAACAGACATTCACATGGAAAAACTTTAAGGAAATGCATAACTAAAGTGATAATGCTCTTTATGCTGTTCAGCTGCTGGTTGCACTTATACAATCATTTTAAATGTTGTTCTACAGTTATGCAAATGAACTACGAGCTGTTTAACTGCATATAGGGCCTTTTCACCTAAATTGTGCATTTCCTTAAAGGGGGGGGGAGGGATAGCTCAGTGGTTTGAGCATTGGCCTCCTAAACCCAGGGTTGTGAGTTCAATCTTTGAGAGGGGCCACTTAGGGATGTGGGGCAAAAATCAGTCCTTGGTCCTGCTAGCAAAGGCAGGGGGCTGAACTCAATGATATCTCCATTTATTTATAAAGTTATTTATGGGAAGATTTTCTAAGTGAATGTCTGTTTTGGCCCTGATCCTCTAAAGCCCTTTACAGCACTCTGGTAGCGTAAAGGGGCCTTAAAGTAGGTATCAATCTTTTATGCTGCCAGAGGGGCTTTAGTGTAAATGAGAACCAGGCCCATCATGAGAAATAATTCCTGCCCTGAAGATGTTACAGCATAACGAACAACAGGTGGGAGGGGAAACACAGGAGAGAAAGGTAAACAGATTTTCCCAAGTTCACACAGCAGACCAGTGGCAAAGTCAGCAATAGAGCCCACGTCTCCTGATTCCTATTCCGGTGCCCTACCCTCTGGGCCAGGCTGCCACTCTGAAGTCAATGCCTTCAGGAATTTGTCCTTCAAGTCTCTCTCTACAGCTGTAAATTGTAGGTCAGGTGTATTGGTGTCAGGCCAGCATAGATAATATAGAATAAAATGAACTGTACGTAAAAATAATGTCACCAATTGATGCAATTGTTCTTTTCTCAGTAATCCAGGAAACAACCACTTGCACGTTGCCTTTGTGCTTTTCTCAGTAGCATACACACAGTCGGCTTTAGTTTTAAACAAATATTAAAGGCATTCATTTTAAAATGATTTATCTTCTCTTAATGGATAGGAGAGAGCCAGGATGTGTCTGATCTATTTGGTAAATCAGCTGGCCAACATGGAGCACTCGTTTCACCATATCCTTCTGCTGGAGATTAAGAACATCACCGACACCTTCTCAAATATTCTGGGCAACCAGAGCAGAGATATCTACCGTATGAGTAACAGTTTCACTGCCATAGCCAAGCTTCTTATCCGACAACTGGAAAACGACACCACATTAGGAAGCAGGTAAAACCAGTTTCTGTATTAATCTTATATCTGGATAAGTGGAGACATTTGTCATGGTGTGATGAGTGACAGGCGTATACAATTATGCTAAATGTACTCAATTAGTAATGAGCTAACATACAAGTACCTGCAGGGAACTTCAGTAAAATCAGTATATCAGATGTCTTCTACCGTCACTGTAGGCTGCCATCTCTAAACTGACTTTCAATCAATTTAATATCAAAATTGGATGCCATTTTAGAAGGCCTGCTCCAGTTCAAACAGGGCTTAATGGAGAAAGCACTTGGCAAAATTCTATAGCATGTGTTATGCAGGTGGTCCGACTAGATGATCAGAACGGTCCCTTCTGGCCTTAAAACCTATGACTCTAGGAAGGAGGGATAGTACCAGTATCTATTCTATTTTGCAGCCTCCAAAATACACCAATATGGTGAGAGGAGGATTGCCACCAGTCAGAAGGGCTGAAAAGCAGTTAAATGGTTAAAGGACTAAATAACAAATTACAGAGTAGGAGACATCAAGGCCTTTTAAAGGGTGGAATAATTTCACTAGGGAAGTGCTGGTCGCCCAGTCATTTGAGTCATTTATATTGGGTTGAGCAAAACACTGAAGAATATGAACAATCTGGAGTTGGCAAAGGTCTGGAGTAGATTTAGTAGGGCTTTCCCCACTTTACTTTGTGATTCCCAAATCAAACATGAAGAACCATGCAACCATACAGCAGTAGTGAGGAACATCAGAAAGTACAGAGGTAATCTCCGAGAGAGCTGGGAAACATCAGAGAGGAGAGTCAAGGGGGCATCTGGAAGGGTTAAGGGAATCCTAAAGACAAGTGTCAAGATTTTCAAAACAGTAGTCCAAAGATAGACTTCTAACTCCATATATAGGCACCAAAATAAGTTATCTTATTTTCAAAAGTGCTAAGCACCCTGCGGTTCCCAGTGAAGTCTCTGGTTGTACTGTGTGCTTAGGACTTTTTAAAATCAGGTCACTTATTAAGGTGGATTTAGGAGTCTAACTTTAGAAGTCCATTTTTGAAAATCCTGGCCAAAGGCATTATCTCTAATGGCAGAGGAATTACTACAAAGAATTTCACACTCCTACCACTTTGGGAGGAGTTATAGCTGGCAGTGATAAGGGAAATGTGGTTTCAGAGTAGCAGCCGTGTTAGTCTGTATCCGCAAAAATAACAGGAGTACTTGTGGCACCTTAGAGACTAACAAATTTATTAGAGCATAAGCTTTCGTGGGCTACAACCCACTTCTTCGGATGCATATAGAGTGAAATATATTGAGGAGATATATATACACACATACAGAGAGCATGAACAGGTGGGAGTTGTCTTACCAACTCTGAGAGGCCAATTAAGTAAGAGAAAAAAAACTTTTGAAGTGATAATCAAGATAGCCCAGTACAGACAGTTTGATAAGAAGCAAGTGTGAGAATACTTACAAGGGGAGATAGATTCAATGTTTGTAATGGCTCAGCCATTCCCAATCCCTATTTAGCCCTGAGTTGATTGTGTCTAGTTTGCATATCAATTCCAGCTCAGCAGTCTCTCGTTGGAGTCTGTTTTTGAAGTTTTTCTGTTTTAAGATAGCCACCCGCAGGTCTGTCAAAGAATGGCCAGACAGGTTAAAGTGTTCTCCCACTGGTTTTTGAGTATTATGATTCCTGATGTCAGATTTGTGTCCATTAATTCTTTTGCGTAGAGACTGTCCGGTTTGGCCAATGTACATGGCAGAGGGGCATTGCTGGCACATGATGGCATATATCACATTGGTAGATGTGCAGGTGAACGAGCCCCTGATGGTATGGCTGAT
Source organism: Terrapene triunguis (assembly GCF_002925995.2). Taxonomy (NCBI): domain Eukaryota; kingdom Metazoa; phylum Chordata; order Testudines; family Emydidae; genus Terrapene; species Terrapene triunguis. Next base: position 27,816,267 of record NW_020664439.1, on the reverse strand, counting down.
GTGATTAGGCCCTATGATGGTGTCACTTGAATAGATATGTGGACAGAGTTGGCATCGGGCTTTGTTACAAGGATAGGTTCCTGGGTCAGTGTTTTTGTTCAGTGATGTGTGGTTGCTGGTGAGTATTTGCTTTAGGTTGGGGGGTTGTCTGTAAGCGAGGACAGGTCTGTCTCCCAAGATCTGTGAGAATAAAGGATCATCTTTCAGGATAGGTTGTAGATCTCTGATGATGCGCTGGAGAGGTTTTAGTTGGGGGCTGAAGGTGACAGCTAGTGGTGTTCTGTTATTTTCTTTGTTGGCCCTGTCTTGTAGGAGGTGACTTCTGGGTACTCGTCTGGCTCTGTCAATCTGTTTTTTCACTTCAGCAGGTGGGTATTGTAGTTTTAAGAATGCTTGATAGAGATCTTGTAGGTGCTTGTCTCTATCTGAGGGATTGGAGCAAATATGGTTATATCTTAGAGCTTGGCTGTAGACAATGGATCGTGTGGTGTGTCCTGGATGGAAGCTGGAGGCATGTAGGTAAGTGTAGCGGTCAGTAGGTTTCCGGTACAGGGTGGTATTTATGTGACCATCGCTTATTAGCACAGTAGTGTCCAGGAAATGGACCGCTTGTGTGGATTGATCTAGGCTGAGGTTGATGGTGGGATGGAAATTATTGAAATCATGGTGGAATTCCTCAAGGGCTTCTTTTCCATGGGTCCAGATGATGAAGATGTCATCAATGTAGCGCAAGTAGAGTAGGGGCGTTAGGGGACGAGAGCTAAGGAAGCGTTGTTCTAAGTCAGCCATAAAAATGTTGGCATACTGTGGGGCCATGCGGGTACCCATAGCAGTGCCGCTGACTTGAAGGTATATATTGTCCCCAAATGTGAAATAGTTGTGGGTGAGGACAAAGTCACAGAGTTCAGCCACCAGGTTAGCTGTGACATTATCGGGGATACTGGAAATGTGGTGGCATTTAAGGGAGGAGGTAACAAAAATTCTTTTTAGGACCATTGCAGCAATACCAAATATTGATTCTGCTCATACACTTATACGTTGCCCAGTGTTTGGGGCACTCCTGTTTTCTAAGACATTTGTCCCTTCTCCTATCAGAAGTAACTTAATACACAGATTTTCAAGTATTTATTTTAACTTTTCATATCTCAAGAGGAGGCTTCACCATATCTTCCTCCAAATAACTCTTGTATTAGCTCAGTTGATGGAAGGCATTGCTCAGATTTTCAAATGTGGAGCAAAAATAATCCCAGTGATTTTCATTTGAAAGCTTGAAAAGCCTTTGCTTGCAATAAAATAAACAATATGGACCTGACTTCAGTGGAATTACCCCAGACTTGAATTTGTCGCTGTGCTTCTAAGTATGTGAATAGCTCCTCATGTAGGAACATCAAACATCAGAGAAAGGCATAAGGTTTGTATCAACACACATGAACTGGCCACTGGATTATTTCATTTCAAGAGCCTTATAGGTGTACAGAATGTTTGACAAACATGTAATATAATAGACAATATCCCTACCCATAGAAGCTTACAATCTAACTCAGGCAAATACAATATGCAGCTTACAAGATTAAATGCAGAAATAGGGATGGACAGCACCAAAGCAGAGATCAGTGTTGGAAAGTGTGTTTTAGGTGTGATTTGTAGGAGATTTGTAGCTAATCATATTACTTAGTGCACTGCTGGATACCAAGGTGCTGGGCTCAGTGTAATAATCTGAATAGAATAGCAAGAGGTTGCTTGGAACCTGAGAAGAGAAGGGTTGTTCCAGATTTCAGGAGCTATGTGGAAATGGTATGGTATCCAAGTCTGAGAGAAGAGACTAAGGTAGAAGGTTGAGAAGGACCTAGACAATGGAGTTACACTCATTGGGTGCTGTAATTTGATAATGCAAAAGTTTTAATGTCTTCTTCCTGAGAAACTAAGTTAACATTACCTGTAGCTGGATTTTTGGTGTGTAACTACCTTGGACTTGTCTACTGAAGTTTGCACTCCGAATATAGCGCCACGGATCGTAGTATCTCATACTAATATGGTCATCTCAGGAAACATCTCAGGATATGATAGAGGACTATAAAATCATGACTGGCATGGAGAAAGTGAATAAGGAAGTGTTATTTACTCCTTCACATAACACAAGACCCAGGGCTCACCCAATGAAATTAACAGGCAGCAGGTTTAAAACAAACAAATGAAGTAGTTCTTCCCACAACACACAGTCAATCTGTGGAACTCATGGCCGGGGATGTTTGTGAAGGCCAAAACTATAACAGGGTTCAAAAAAGAATTAGATAAGTTCATGGAGGATAGGTCCATCAATGGCTATTCGCTAAGCTGGATCAGGGATGCAACCCCATGCTCTGGTTGTTCCTAACCACTGACTGCCAGAAGCTGGAAGTGGACAATACGAGATGCATCACTCAATTGTTGCCCTGTTCTGTTCATTCCCTCTCAAGCACCTGGTATTTGCCACTGTCAGAAGACAGGATACTGGGCTAAATGGACCATTGGACTGACCCAGTGTGGCCATTCTTATGTTCTTTTTATTTCACTAAGAGTATATTTTACATAATTTGATGCATCCAGCATTTTTTTTAAATGGCCCAGTGACTAGCTCTGCACAGTTGGATTGTTTTACATGGATATGTCCAGCTTTTAAAACAATAAACCAGCTAAACATCTTCTGTTCGGTTGTTGCTCACAGACTGAGAGCAGTGCTCCCCATTTCATATACTTTGATGAAAGGGACACTAGGAAGGATTTAAAGCACAAAACATGACCTACGTCCCTCACCTTTCCATCATAGAGAAATCAAATCAGAAACAACTATTGCTAGTTTTTTCTAGGCAATAGCAGTAACTCCATTCCCAGAGCTCGGCTGAAATCAGTCAGGGAGGCTGATGTGTGCCATCTTAGCTTCCCTGGTCACTGGTGAGGGGGTGGGGCGACTCCATAACCCTTCCCTCATTCCTCCTCACCCTTTCTTAGGGCAGGTCTACACTACCTGCCTGAATCGGCGGGTAGAAATCAATCTCTCGGGGATCGAATTATCGCGTCTCGTCAGGACGCGAAAATCGATCCCCGAATCAATGCTTCTACTCCACCAGCAGAGGTAGGAGTAAGCGCCATCGACGGGGGGAGCCGCGGAGGTCGATTTGCCGCCGTCCTCACAGCGGGGTAAATTAGCTCCGATACGTCGAATTCAGCTATGCTATTCGCGTAGCTGAATTTGCGTATCTTAAATCGCCCCCCGCCCCGTAGTGAGGACATAGCCATAGGGAGAGTAGCTAACAAGATCACCCGATTGATCTTGTTAGCTACATCTCTGTTAATAAATACATCTCTATTGCTGTTAGCCCTTGCCTCACAGCCTTGCTTCAGAGAGCACGTGATGGGATCAACCCGTGCATCATATGAAGAGCTGATGTAAAGAGCGCCACAAAGGAAGATATTTGCAGTGACACCAACAAGTTTGATCTGTCCTACAAAACACAGAAACTATGCTACATATTCACGAATGCCTTCTATTGGCACCTTAGCTAGTAACTCTTCACTTCTGTACCGACATAAAGTTCTCTCATAACATCTCCCATCTTATCACGCAACTGGCTGACAAAATGAGGCCCTCGCAGGGCTAGTCACAATCTAGCTCAAAAGTGTGTCTCTTTCACCAACAGAAGTTGGTCCAGTAAAAGCTATTAGCTCCCTATGACCTTTTGGGGTGCAATCCACACCAGAGAGGGGCTGTGTCACCCCTGCCCTGAACCTTGGGTGCCTTACAATGCCTTGCTGCTGTAGCTCCCACCTGGGCTGCTTACAAACAGCCTTCCATTACACTCTGAGTGTCTGTGTATAGCTGTAGCCTGCCAGCATGCTCCAGTCACACTCTGGCTTCTACCAACCTCGGTTACCACATGCAGGGTAACCCCAACACACTCCCAGACACGGATTTTCCCTCCAGAAATGTGTATTCTGTATTACGCTGTCCAACCCTCTCCTGGACAGTTCAGATAACAAAGGTCCATTGTCCCTGTAAGGGAATAATTTACAACAACTTGCCATCTTAAATGGAGTTACTCACGCAGTTCACAACACTGGATTAATTTTGATTAAGGAACAAAAAAAGGTTTATTTAACTACAAAGAAATAGGTTTTAAGTGAGTACAAGTATTAAGGCATTAAAATCAGAAATGGTTATAAGAAAAATAAAGATAAAATGCTTCCTACTCTAAAACTTTACAAACTAAGCTTGGTTTAAGGTAAAATTCTTACCATATGCTTCCAAAAGCATTACTGACCAATCTTCCGGTCAGGTTCCCTCCCAAAGTTAAAGAACTGGATTTTTTTGTCTTCTTGGGTTTAAACGGGACAAACATAGCTACAGTAACACTACAAAAAGCACTAGGGGGCAGACCTGACTGCTAGGAGGTCTCAAGCCTCCAGAACACGGGGGGGAGCTGCCCCAGCAGGTTCTGAAGTCTGTGCTCTGGGTCCCCTCAACTTCATGTGCAATCCTCAAAACCTGCTCATCACCTCTTCTGATTTTAAGGGATCTCACTCCTGACATCTAGGGGTGAAATCCTGCCTCCACTGAAATCAATGGGGGTTTTGCCAATGACTTCAATGGAGCCAGGATTTCACCCCTAGATCCTAAGTCTGTTCTTTGGGTCCCCCAAACCTAGAACACAGTAATGAATAACCGTTAGTGCTCTGTTTCTTCATGACCTGCTGACTGGAATCCTCCAGGGACAGGGCAGGGTGAATGTGGCACAGACCCTTTAAATCCAGCCAGTCTCCGAAGCCAGTTGGCCTTATTTTCACTATGCTCTGGTTCTGGCTCAGAGAGCAGCCTTTGAAGCCAGCTGACTTTGGAGAACCTGGAGCAGGGCCTGTGAAGCCTGCTGGTTAGCTATGGAGAAGTTGCTTATAGCTTCTTATTGATCCACGGGGGTTGGGGAACCCGGAACACTGTGAAGAGGGACAGTGCAATCCCAGGTAACCTGGGGCCAGAGGCACAGACATGGCACACAGCTCTGTGTCTTAGCCCTGCCCTCATTCGAAGAGGTGGTGGCAGGGGAGCTCTCTTCTCTCCAAACAGACTGAGAGAGTGGTGTGGGGGCCCTCTTTCCCCCCCCCCCACACACACACACCAGGAGTGGCAACAGAAGTTCATTCTTTTCCCTAAAGAGATGGTGGTGGCAACAAGGGGTTCTTCTAGTATTTACCCCAGCAGTTTAGCTATATCTGCTTGGGTTTTGGGGCCCCTTGACTTCCTGCCCCACAGAGCCCTCTGCTTGCGTGGTGTTGTTAGGGTACCCCAGAGTAGTGGGTCTTAGAGTAAATATCCCATTGAGATGCATGGGGCAGTTAACACCTCTTAGAGCAATTGTTTCAGACTGAGGCAGACATCACTGTATTTGTGACACTTGCATTACATTTTCAAGTTGTCCTTAGTAATCATAAAGACTACATTTAAAAAAAAAAAAAGAAAGCTGAGTGTCTGATGTAATCACATGACTCCAGGAGCTGGGGCTCTAGGCGCAAATCTTAAGTGCCTATGCTTTAATCTGGCCCTGCCAGGGAATGTAACCAAGCTTCATTTAACCAGAAGTTCAGGTTAAAAGTGAGGTAGTATGTTTTATCAACTGAGTTTAGTCCAAAAGATAACCAGAAAAGCCTACAGGAACAGTTACTGAAATAGCCCCTTTCCCCGCAAGTTAATATTTGCCAAATGGACAAAATAAATAGGGAGAAAAGTATTTTCAAATGTCTAAATAAGTTTTTCTAACCCTCCACCAGCACCACCAACCTCTTTCTAATGCACCTCGTAACAAAGTACTTTGAGTGTTCCAGTATTTGTCCCACAGTGGATAGTTCAAATGATATTTAGTGTAGTTTACAGCGAAGATACACTAGTTGCTATTTTACTAAGAGCTGTATAAATACCATTATGTGGTATGTGACAGGTCAAGAGGACACAAAGGGAAACTACTTCTATGATAAAATTCAACACAGATGTCATCAAGCTCATAAATGTGAGGAATGGCCTTGGAGGCATGATAATGAGTGGAAGCCAAAATGTTGGGGTCATTCAAGAAACAATTAATTGACATTCTGGAGAGAGTTAAATAGTAAAAAAGAGAGGAATCCCGTGGAACTGAATCATTTTTAAGGAAAGCTGTGAGAAATTTATACAACTCACCTGGTGAGAAAGTGCTTGGTCAAAAAATAGATCTGAGGCCCAGATTTGTAAAGGTATTTAGGGATTGCTGCTGTGCTCAGTGTTGCAATGCCTAACTGATTGAGGATCCTAAAACTCATTTTCAAAAGTGATTTAGGCACTTAGGAGTCTAAATCTCATTGACATTGATGGGATGTAGGCTCCTAAGTGCCTAAATCGCTTTTGAAAATGAGTTTTAGGATCCTCAGGCATTGCAGTGCTGAGTTTAGCAACTCCTAAACACCTTTAAAAGTCTTGGCGCTCGCTCTTGTAAAGGGTTTATTAAAGTCACCGGAGAATATAATTGGGAATAAAAAATAAGTCCATGTGAGATAACATGCACGTGTTGGAAACTAGTCCAAGAGTAACTAAAGGGGAATGATAATGCCAGTTGTCATTTGTATTATGATGAAGCAGTAGAAGGAGGGGAGGCTTCATAAACGATCTGATAGCAGAGTTTAATAATTATTGATATAGACCATGCTTGTTCACTTGATATGTTAGTAATACCAGGAAGGCTCAAAGGTATTCTACCCACTGAAATGTTATGATATCCCTACTCTACTCTACTCCCATGTCTGGTACAACTGGTTGAAAAGCAGGAGACATTTTTCATTAAAATTTCAATGAAATATTTTCCAATCTTTTCCCACAAAATTCTAAATGGAAAGAACTCACTTTGCTGAGGGGAAGAAACCCCTGGGGAGAGGATGCGAGAGAGAGCGTGAGAGAGACATATATTGGTTTTCTAATATTTGCTTGTGTATGTGAGTTTGCAGGGCCGGCTCCAGGGTTTTTGCCGCCCCAAGCAGCGGAGGGGAAAAAAAAAAAGCCGCGATCGGCGGCAGCTCCACCACGCCACTTTCTTCTTCAGCGGCAATTCGGCGGCAGATCCTTCCCTCCGAGAGGGACCGAGGGACCCGCCACCGGATTGCGGCCGAAAAGCCCGACGTGCCGCCCCTTCCCCTTGGCCGCCCCAAGCACCTGCTTGCTGAGCTGGTGCCTGGAGCCGGCCCTGTGTGTTTGACCCTCACCAGAGCATATAAACAATTGAAAAAACAAAGTTTTAACATTTCAAAAGTGACCATTTGGACTCAGGGACAAATACTATTTTACACCAATGCAAATCCAGGGCAAATCACGAAGTTGTCATAGGGCTGCAGTGGAGTTGCTCAGGATTTAATCCTTCTCAATTTAGGGCAGAATTTGACCTTCAGTCCACAATGTAGAGAATAAATAACAATAAAGGAATAGGATAATAAAGAAATAAAAGGCTAATAAACAATCAGGCTGCACTGTGTAAATGCTCAGCGAGGGCCTCATTTTAGAATAAAAGAACTTCTATTTCTGAAAGTATGTAAACAACTAGCTCCTTGACTGCATGCACACTCAATCACAATTAGCTGTCCCAGGGATTGGTCCACTTTCCATTGAAGTCCCCTTGACTTCACTGGGCTGTGGATCAGGCCGTAAACGTTGCCATATGCACCTGCAGTTCTTTGTGCTATGCCTTACACAATTGTAGGTGTCAAATTAGAGGCTGAGTTGACACCCCTTTAAAAACATAGCTGTAAGAGATCATAGAATAAAACAAAGATCTTAATCGAATGCAGAACTTTAAAAATCTTATGTTATTCCCTGGTTTTATATTTCAGAGGCTTAGCCAAGGACAACATCAGATAGATGAGGGGCAAGACAAAACGTAGACCAAAAATTAGGAACGGAGTTAAAGTACTTTACACAGTATAACTCCACTGACTTCATTGGATTTACCATTGATTTGTACTAGTGTAAGTGAGATCAGAATCAGGCCCTGAACATGGAAATATGCCCAGTAGCTCCAGAGCTACTGTAACTACTTAATTGCAGAAAGCTTTTCTTAAACAAGAGTAACAATTCAGAGTATTTGTGCTGTGAAAGAAAAATAGGTTTTTCATCTATGTGCAATAACCCATTCCTTTCTATAAGGAAAAACTGATTTCTTCTAAGTAATTGTGGGCTTGGAATCATTTGACATGGGGAATTTTACATGCATTTGATGGAGAGTATCATTAAAATCATGTGATGGTCTATTAGCATTGCCACCTACTATCACAAAGAGGCAAGTCATTCACCCCTGAGATAACTTTTAAAAATGAATGTAGAATGTTAATGTCTGCTGATCCAACTTAGAAGTCTGTCGTGGTCAATTAAAAAAAAAAATACAGGATCTAATAAAGCTTCCCAACCACCATTCCTGGGAACAACAAAGTAAGCATGCAAGCCAGACTGCTCTTTGTTGTTTATTTTTATATAGTGGCTGGATGAAATTATTTCTTCTTTTTATAGGAAAAGCAAAGTCTGGCATATGGTGTCATTTACAATTCATATGCCTTTCATTTTCTCCTCCATTTATCCATCTTTAAAGCAACGTTTGTTATGGTGTAAAGGATTGTAGCTGTATTTAAGAAATTCATAGGATGATATGGGACTGTAGGGTGACATTGCTATCAGCTTTGGAAACAATATGGTTCACGAAGTTTGACTGGATAAAGCTCATGTTCTAGTGACAATAAAGTTTGATTCTAATAATTCTCCCATAGCAAGACATGCAGCAGCACTTACAGCAGGGCATCTCCATTGCTCACAGCTTGTTCAGAATTATTTGAGAAATCATTAACAGATTATGCCTGCCCAGTTACAGAATGTTTTTACATTAGCTATCTCTAAGGTGGAGTGATAGTAAGGTGACACTGTATTTTTGAAGCTTTTAAGGCTGTAGACCCTGACTCTATTCAATAACCTTGAGCATTGCTCTGATACTTACCTATGCTTACATACGACCTGTCTTTTAGAGATTCTACTACTGCATCTTAGTGCAGGAGGTGATTATGCCTTTGCTTGGTGAGCCTTGGTAGTAGAACCTGATCCTCCCATGTAACTGCAGCGGGAGCAGAGGTAGGCCATCATCGCGTGCTTTTGCAAATCCCACCCTTCGTGTGTTTTTAGAAAGGTATTTGGATTGTGCTGCATCACATTCTCAGCACCTGGTTGAGGAGGGTGTATAGAAATAAAAATATTATTCTTATGATCATCTGGTGACCTGTATAATATTTTGATACCTCACCATAGAGAGTTGAAAAGTAATTCAGTAATAAAGAATATGGTGCCACCAAAATCTTCCTGCAAACATGTTCTATATACTTCCTTGGATATTTCTACATCTCTTTTCTTCTGAAAACAGTCTGGGCCAAATTCAGCTCTGGGGTAAGTGGGGCCAACTCCAGCAGTGTCAATAATGTATTCAATAATTTTGCCACGATTTTACACAATTGTTAATTTTATTGTTGTTTGACTGGAGGAGCCAGAAGAACAGCCTGCCTGTCTTCCAGCCATGCACAGTATGTAGGCTCAGTGAAGTATTTCATGTTGGTTACATCTTTCCTACTTGTTAAGAATGGCTTCATGTCAAAAGGTCACATTGTTACTGCAGTGAGCCTGGGCTTACAGAAGAGAGATAATGAAGCCTGCCCCCCCAAGGATATCCCAAGAGATGAGTATTTTGTTTTGTCCATTAAGACTAGTACCAACTATCCTGAAAGTCCCAGGAGCCTGGTATTGGCAGGCTAGTTGAGTTTGAGCCAAGCTATTGATTTGTGGACTTCTGAGTTATAATGAACCATGTTTTTAAGAAAGTCATTATTGGTTTACATCTGACAAATAGAACCAAATGTTTCCCTGAAAGAAACACTGTGATAACATTTCCTTTGAGAGCATGATCCAATGTCTATTCAAGCCAATGGAAAGACTCCCATTGAGTTCAGTGGGCTATGGATTATGTCCCAAGTGGGGAGGGGTGAAAACAAACCAAATGCAGTTTACTCAGAGTCTGCTCTTATTTCAGAATTCTGTAGAGCCTTGTTAGTTCACATTCCTCTAATCCACAAACCTGATCGCTCCATCAAATACCACTCCAAAATCCCAATGTACAGGGGGTTTGCTATATATAATTTTATTAGCACATAGTTGACATGGTAATGGGCATACCATTGATACATATATTAGAGAGATAACAGTAGGTGAGATTAAGTCTTCTCCTACATCTCTGCAAAGATTTGATAGCCAAATCTCTAGTGAGGTTCCTTATTGCTAAGACTTCATTACTTTTACAAAATGGTCTCCAGAACATTTATTACTATATCAGGAGCTATTGCCTACATAAAAAAACTAAACTGCCTATATCAAAACAAATGAAAAATTACATTTTGTGATGCAGTTTCCTTGGTTGCTTCTGTTAAATATGTTTGTTTTCATAAGCAATAATTTGCAATATTTGGAAATTCTCAATAGGCCTTCCAGTCATGAATGTGAATTAGCAAGATTCTGCTATATTTGGCAACATTGCATTTTAACTCTCATCTGTGACATTCCATAAACCTAGCTGTTTTGCATTTAATAATTTATCCACTTAGACACTCATTTAAAAAAAAAGAATAAAGAGGTCATCAAAAAAATTCAAATTATGATATAATGTTTAAACGTGTGAATAGAGTTAAAAATACTGACACTCCCCTCTTTAACCCTGTGGGAGGGTTCTGATTGTTATTAAGAAATCTATAAATATTACACATAAGAGGCTAAAGTATGGCATAGGTATGTTTTGACCCTGTAAAATGTGGTAACTCATCCCTCTGTGAATTACGGTGCATACTGCCCCCATGATTTTGTTGTCTTGATAATTTTGTAGCCCTGTTGGCAGCCTCGCACCAAAAGAGAAGGTGGGAAACTTGGCTATAACAAAATAACAGCAAGGGCACATACCGACTGTTCACATGATACACCTAATAGTATTCCAGAATAGTAGTAAGCGACAAAGAGTCCTGTGGCACCTTATAGACTAACAGACATATTGGAGCATAAGCTTTCATGGGTGAATACCCACTTCGTTGGCTGCATCAGAATAGTAGTAATATCCATATCTTTGAAGAGGGACGACATAGTAATGGTTTAGCTGTACCACTCTGTTCATTAAGGGTGAAATTCACCTCCTGCACCCAGAACTGTTCAGAGGAGACACTCCCCCTCATACACTCTCTCTCTAGGACTGCTATGACCTCCCCTTCCCCCCGAGCATCAGGCTTTGGGGAGGAAAACTGCAGAGATGAGCCAGCCACAGACTCCAGCTGGTAGGAACAGGAGTGGTCAAGGAAAGGAGCACTGGGCATTCAGAGAACTTCCTATTAGTGTTGACTGAACATTCTTCATCCTGTGCTGATGGGCTGTTTGCTCCAACCCACCTCCTTCCCTCATGGTCTTTTGACCTCTGCTTCACTGCACACCTGTCTGTTTTACCCTCTTCTCCCCTGCCCTGACCCCTTCACCTCCCTTTCCTTCCTTTTTCAGCTTATCCCCACCTAAGAAAGAACACACACACACACACACACACACACACACACACACACAGAGAGAACAATGGAACTAACATACCACTTGCTGCCATCGCACAGTTCACTTTGCTCATGTGGTCTACCCCTTCCCTCATTCTATGTCTGACTGGTCTATTCAGATTGTAACCTCTTCAGGGCAAGGACCATCTACTACTCTGGGTTTGTACAATGGGCCCCCATTCTTGGTTGGCCCTTAGACACTGCTGTAGTAAACATGATTAATAATAATAAATTCAGTTCCCTCACTGCTGCATAAAAACAAAGCTCAAAATGTTCAAACTACAGTGGCTGAAGGGATGCACCTAATTCCATATTTTGGCTTTTGTAAAAAGTGGCCTGATATTCAGAGGTTCTGTGCACCCTCGGCTCTTATCGCAGGCAATGAGAGCTGCGGGTGAACAGTATATTTGAAGATCAGGCTTCAAGGCACTTAGATCTTCAGTATGGATCTAAGTGCCTAGCACTGAGGTTTGAAAATTTTGGTCTAAGAAATCAGACTTTAGGCAAGTATCCCCTGTTTGGGTGAATGAAATCCTTCTCCACGGCGGCGGCCCATCCATATAGGCGAACGAGGCGGTCTCCTAGGGTGCCTGCTTAAATGGGGCACCAAATTCGAGGAAAAAAATCAAATAAAAAAAAATGAAGATGTCATTATTTCAATTCCCATGTGCGTACAGAGGGAATATGAATTATAATTCATTTCTCTACATTTCTGAGAATGTATTAATATGTCAACTCTTTTATTTACAGCAAAAATAAATAATATTTTAGCGAATTTTCTTTCCAATTTGCGACGTAGGGTCAAGATGACCCACTCTGCCATTTTGATAAGCAATAACTCAGCCACAATGAAACACATCCACCAGCGGCAAGAGCTGCAATGCTAGTGATGCCTAACTCAAATATACATCAAGGTTGCATAGCCGGAAATTCATGTAGAGTGGAGATATCATGCGTTGATACATGTCAAACGGTCATTTTAACACATGTCGCAGGTAGATGGTTAAGAATCGAGCGAATATTGTGGAAAATTGTGTTTCTTGGTGCCAAAGAATAAAGAATAACATCTTTCAGCATTATAAATCCAAAATGTGAGTATCTTTAAGCGTTATTAAACCTTAGCGTTATTATCGGGGCTGTATAATTATTAACTTTTCTTTGTTATAACTGGTTCACATGTAATAAATAAGGTCCATAAAAGAAAAGTAACAGTGTTAACGCTTAATAGACTACAAAAGTGATGATGTCACACTCCAAGCGGGTAACCGTGAGGAAGGGGATTATTTCCAAACAACTGGTGTCGGGTTATAACATCGAAAAAGGTCATTTTGTTTCCATGTAAACGCTGTAACTAACTGTTTTAATAGGTAAGTGAGTGTATGTTACTAATCATTGAGCCTTTAAGCAGTGAAAAGATGTGTTGGGATGGCTGCAATGTGGTTTAAATCGCCAACCATGTGGTGGGTGTGTCAGCCATCCATAACGCTATAATGCTTGCAGTCGGGAGCACAGTTAGTACATAACAATATTCAAATGTCCCATGGCAGAAAGAGGAAAAAGAAAAGCCTCAGGAGCTGAGTATCATAAACAAAAGGCTGAGAAGGAAAAGGACCAAGCGAAACAGCAGGGATCCTTCCTGAAATATCTTCTCTTAAAATGAAAAATTATATCCTCCGGGTAATGGAATCTCTTTAAAATTTGTTGAATACCTCGCTTTGTTTGATCCAGTCATGAAGAAGCATCTACGTAAAATAACTGATCATGAAACACAGGTTCATTACTTAGGAAAAAATATGCAGAATGAATTGATTCAAATCCTAGCAAATGCCATTAAAAAGAAAATTGTAGAAGCTGCCCATTTTGCAAAATACTTTTCAATAATACTGGACTGTACACCAGATGTGAGTCATGTTGAACAAATGACGATGATCATTCATTTTGTGGATATGGAAAAGTCTGCATATGAAGAGAATGTTGAAGTGCTCATAAAGGAACATTTTTTGGGTTTCGTACCACTGAAGGAGATGACTGGAGCATTTATGACTGAAACTATTCTACAAGAGCTTGAAACAATGTCATTATCTATTGAAAACTTACATGGCAACGGCTATGATAATTGGAGTAATATGAAGGGTAAAGACAATGGTATGCAAAGGAGAAGGATGGAAATCAATCCTAGGGCCTTTTTCGTTCCTTGCAGTGCGCATTCTCTGAATTTGGTTGTCAATGATGCTGCTAGATGCTGTTTGGAGGCAAGCAGTTTCTTTGACCCGGTACAACGTGTTTACGTGTTTTTCTCAGGCTCAACACGCCGTTGGGAGATTCTGACTCGCCGTGTGAATTCTCTAACTGTGAAACTAGTTATGCTGATGCTTTGAAGCCTCTTTACTATGAACTTGGAAACATTTATGATGCCCTAATTGAAATTTCTGATGATACTACCTTTACTGGATCATCTGGCAATATGGCACATTCAGATGCAGAAGCTCTTGCAAATGGCCTTTCCAAATTCAAATTTGTGACTTCACTCATTTTAGGGTATAATATCCTTTTCGAGATTAACTTCACTAGTAAGCAGCTTCAGGAAAAGAACTTGAACATACATTCTGCTATTCAAAAACTGCAGCAATCTAAAAATATTCTGGAGGAATTCAGAAGTGATGAAGGGTTTGAAAGAATACTGGTAGATTCTCTCGAGCTTGCTGAAGAAATAGACTTTCCGACAGAATTTGAACCAGAGGCAGTTCGCATTCGGCAAAAGAAACAGCAGTTTTCATATGAAGGACGAGACACACGCATTCAAAACCCAAAACGAAGGTTCAAAGTGAATTTCTACTTCACAGTCCTTGATACTGCTAGTCACTCGGTTGACGAAAGATTTCAACAGATTCAGCAGCTAGAGTCAGTATTGGCTTTCTATATGATATCCACATCTTGCAAAAGAAAACAGCAAAACAGATAAGAGAATTTTGTTTAAAACTGGAGTCAGCACTGACTCATGAAAATTCAAAAGACATTGATGCTACAGATGTGTGTAGTGAGCTTCAGGCTTTTTCAAGACGACTTAAGAAACATTCCACTCCTGAAGAAGTACTGAAGTTTGTTTGTGAAAATAAACTCTCAGACAGTTTTCCAAACATTTTTATAGCTCTACGCATTCTTTTAACTTTGCCAGTTTCCGTAGCTAGTGGGGAACGCTGCTTCTCAAAGTTAAAATTGATAAAAACATATCTGCGTTCAACAATGGTGCAAGAGAGACTTGTTGGGCTTGCCACAATGTCCATAGAGCATGAAATAGCTGGAAAACTAGATCTAAAAGAACTAGTGACTGAATTTTCAAAACTTAAAGGAAGAAAAGTCATGTTTTAAGAGCACAGAGTGTTTTGTAAATACAGGTTAAAGTTCACTGAAGAGTTCTCTTATTTCTTTCTATATTGGATGTGGTGGTAATGGCAGTTAAAGCAGGATAGCGTAATGGATGATTTAGGATTTGTAATAATAAAAATTATAATTAACATTTTTAATGCATTTTTATTTGAAATTGGACTGAAGTATCATCTAGCTGTCATGTACAAATCTAATCTGAACATTTCATGTCTCTATTTTATCTGATCTCAGAAACATTGGTTGGACAGACTGACAAACCGCATAATTAAGCCTCTGTTTAAAAAAAATGCTTAAAAAACATTAAAAGGAAAAAAGGAGCAAAATGTTTCCCAGTTTACCAAAAACTTCAGGCTAGATCTGCCCTTGGGGTTTGGGGGTGGGGGCGTTGATTGCATGCTTCGCCTAGGGCGCCAGTTGCTGGCAGCTAGTCTAGGGCCGACCCTGGTTCCCCACAGCTGCTGGAAGGGCTGCAGAGCTGCAATGTCACCTGTCCACTGCTGCTACACTAGCCTATGAGCTGGAATAACAGCTGCAGCTCCTCTGTGACCCCCATTGGTAGGGGGTTAGAAAGTGGATCCATTTAGGATTGGATCTCATTACCTGCTTTCAATGGGCTCCCTCCATGTCAGGGTAATTTGGCAGGTGCAAATTATTCTACTGTTAGTTACCCCCATGTAACTCCACTGAAATCAACTGCAGACAGAATTCATCACTAATGATATGACAGTGTCATCATTGGGACAATCATTTTCATCAGTGCTGTGAAATCAATGAGGTTCACAGGTATGTTTGAGGACAGAATTAGGTCCTATGTTTTTAAGAGTGATAACTTCATGCTAACTGGTGCTTTAAATCCAAATTTATTATTGCACAGAGTTTATTCAACTCTGTGCTTGAAAATTTTAATGACGATGTAAATTTCTAACCATTTTGTTCTATTAAATAGAAACTCGAGCTGCACAGACTTCTAAATAAACCCATTTTAAGTATTCTGGGATTTCTTTTGCTGAACATGAGTCAGATTACTTAAAACTTTCTCTAAACCAGTTTCTTCCCAAGTGCTGAGTTTTGAAATATGTTTTTCTTACTCAGAGTACAATTATTCAGGAGAAAGTACATGTGCAATTTTGTAAAACCACAAATATTCACAGACTCCACTGTGAGCTCTGCTGTTGGTTTATAAGTATGCTGTAATAAATGGTTGTTTAGTAGCTTTGTAGGACTCGCTTAAATTCAACTGAAAAACATTTCCCTGAGAGGTTTGCTGGTGGGAATGTGGTTGAGGCCATATCAAGAGGAAGCGTGGTTTTTACCTTTGCAGATATATTGCATGCTATTTCTAATCCAGTGTTGTCATAGTTAGTTAATGTTTCTAATCCTTTTGACATAGATATTGAGCTGAAAGCTGTTTCCAAAAATGATTAATCAAGTTCTAAGAAATTCACTACTGACACACAATTATTTTACCAGATACAGTATGTGGTTCAAAGTAAGAGAGACACTGTCAGTGTCATCTTGGGCAAAGCATGACCGTATTAAACCCCTGATTTTTTCTTCTTCAGGACAGAAAATGATGCTGAAACAGAATCTTCTGTACAGTTGGATGATTTAAAATCTGTTATGAATGAAAATGAAGAGGATGAAAAGCTTCAAGTTAAAATACAGGCTTTTGAAGAAAAAATAAATATTGACAACAGTACTCCTGGCTCTGTGCGTAGGTATAGTTTAGGCCAGGTTTCTAAAGAAGAAAGGAAGGATATGAGATTTAACAGGTATGATTCTGTAAAATGCATGACTGACTTTCATGCATATCAGTCTTGCAATAAATCTTTATCCAAACATTAAGGGAATAGTTCAATTATAGTATACCTGTGGGCACCATGAGTCTAATTCTAACCAGATCTCTTGTCAGGGCATCTCAGAGCTGGATAAGATCTTTCTAAATTATGTATTTAACCTGCCCTAACATGACAAGAGAGAAGGAAGAGGAACATGTTTGTTTACAGAACACTCTAGAACAGTGGTTCTCCACCAGGAGGATGCATATCCCTGAGGGTACGCAGAGGTATTCCAGGGAGTACATCAACTCATCTAGATATTTGTCTAGTTTTACAAAAGGCTACATGAAAAACACTAGCAAAGTCAGTACAAACTAAAATTTCATACAGACAATGACTTGTTTATACTGCTCTATATACTATATCAGTGTTTCTCAATCTGGGGGGTTGCAATTTATTTTATAATTATATGGTGAAAATGAGAAAGTCAGCAATTTTTCAGTACTAGTGTGCTGTGACACTTTTGTATTTTTATGTCTGATTTTTAAGCAAGTGAGGTGAAATTTGGGGTACACAAGACAAATCCACCTCTTGAAAGGGGTACAGTAGTCTGGAAAGGTTGAGAACTACTGATCTAGAAATGAAGATTCAAAGAACTCTCCTGGATACTAATAATGGCAACTCTAACGTTAGTTTAGGTAATATATTTGTATCAATATTTTGGGTCAGATTATGCCCTCAATTACTCTAGATTGATACTTTGTGTCAAGTTAAATTTGATTCTGCCTAGACCCATTGTGTGTTGCGACCAGGGCCAGCCCAAAGAACTTGCAACTAGAATGTACCCCTAGGACATGCAGGCCTCACCAATTCTAGTGGGATGTTTACTGCTCATGCTGCAGTGTTGCACGGGTGGAGCATGACCCGTTTCATACTGACTTAGAGTTCTGTGGCGATAACTTCAGCCTTTGGGGAATTTGGACATCTCCTCTGCTGGGGCTGTCATAGCTTCCACCTTCCTCCTCTTTAACAGGGAACCTATGTCCACTTTTCTCCTAATTCTCTCCAGAGACACATTCACCAGTTGTGTATGCATTTCCTGTTCCCCAGCTCCCCTTTGAGGATTAAAGTTTCCCATGTTGTGAAAGGAGTGGTGGGGAAGGATGCTCACTGAGGGCTTGATTCTCCATTGCCTTCCACCTTTGCACTCATATACAACTGTTCAAAGTGAGTGTAAAATGCTGCCAAATCAGAATTCTTCACTCACACCAGTAGTAGCATTTTATACCTCATTTACTCTGGTGCAAATGACTACACAAGAGAGTGGAGAACCAATTCCTGAATGTTGGGGCTTGTGGCGAAGGTGGCCCAGCTGAAGGACTTTGGAGAGAACTCTGGATTTGCTTGAACCACTGCTGGATGGTATTATTTTATAATGTGATTGATAGATTGGATACTGAGATGTTATAGTGATGAGTAATAGATATACTGGTGCATTCTCTAGTATGCATTATGTGACAGACCCAGACCAGTGGGGTACAGGAGTCTGGTAGAGGGCAAATATACTGGTCACTTATGAGTAGTTTTCTGTTCCCTGAGTGACCAGAGCAGGGGCTGCACTAGAGTAATCAGGAACCTGCTAGAACCAGTTAAGGCAGGCAGGCTAATTAGGACACCTGGAGCCAATTAAGAAGAAGCTGCTAGAATCAATTAAGGCAGGCTAATCAGGGCACCTGGGTTTTAAAAAGGAGCTCACTTCAGTTTGTGATGCGAGTGTGAGGAGCTGGGAGCAAGAGGTGCAAGGAGCTGAGAGTGAGAGGGTGAGGGTGTGCTGCTGGAGGACTGAGGAGCACAAGCGTTATCAGACACCAGGAGGAAGGTCCTGTGGTGAGAATAAGGAAGGTGTTTGGAGGAGGCCATGGGGAAGTAGCCCAGGGAGTTGTAGCTGTCATGCAGCTGTTACAGGAGGCACTATAGACAGCTGCAGTCCACAGGGCCCTGGGCTGGAACCCGGAGTAGAGGGCGGGCCCGGGTTCCCCCCAAACCTCCCAATTGACCTGGACTGTGGATTCTTCCAGAGGGGAAGGTCTCTGGGCTGTTCCCCACCCACATGGTGAATCTCTGAGGCAAGAAAATCCGCCAATAAGTGCAGGACCCACCAAGATAGAGGAGGAACTTTGTCACAATATGTTGTGATATATAGATATTGTTGTCTGACTTCTTTTATTACCACAGTTGTGGTTTGATTTGGGTTCTGAGTACCTGTTCGTGAAATACAGGTTTATTAAAAGCTATTTGTATTTGCCAACCAACAGGATATTTAGGCCCAAATTCTGCTCTGAGTTGCACCAAAGCAGCTGCACAGATGTAATTGAGAGCAGAATTTGGCCAGAAATCTTGTTATCTGATTCTTCAGCATGGTGTAGTCCATCTTACCTCTATCACAAACCATTTGTCTTTCTCTTTATTTACATTGCAGGTCCAAAAGTCTAGCTTTACATGCAATCCGTACAAAGGGGATGAATTCAGACAATGGACAAGACATGGACAATGGAGATATAGCAGCTGGCATCTCTTTCACAGAAATTTATCTTAGCCAAGAAAATGACAAATTGCCTCTTAGTCCAGACACTGAAGAATCACAGCTGGAAAATTCTTCAGTTTCACACCCAAGTATCAAATGTACAGAATCAGAAAATTTGCCAGGATCTGTTAAAGAAAACTGCCATGAAGGAAGTACAGAGGCAATAAAAAATCCTGTGGAATATCAAGATAAGCTCTACTTGCACTTAAAGGAAAATCTTAGTAAAGTGAAAGCATATGTCATGGAGATTGGGAAGAAAATTCCTAGCCCAGATCAGTGTATTATTGAAGGTAAGAGCTCTGAACCTTTCAAATTATGGGAAACTTAAAGAAACAGTTTAAAACACGAACAAAACCCTTCAATACTCATGCAAACCGTTAAGTAAGATTCTCTAAGCATGAGTTCTTATGTTGGATGAAACACGTTTATACACAATGACGTTGTTATAAACTACAGCATTTTGAACCCTCTTTCATAGGTTTTGTCCTTTCCTTCAGCAATATTGTGCATCCTTCAGAGGCCCCAAGCTGGCAGTCTTCGCACACCCAAAACTCCCTTTGAAGTTAATGCAATATTATGCAAAGAATGCTGGATTGGACTCAGGGTCAGTGTTTGAGTCTCTTCTTACATCAGGATAAATCAGGGTAGCTAATAGAGTTACATCAGGGTAGGTCAGAAAAGAATCAGATCCAGAATCTCAAATAAAGGTGTTCTGTTCTGCTACGCTCTGATTCAAAGCCCACTAGAAGTCAGTCGAAAGATTCCCAGTGGGATTTGAATTGGGCCCTGTACAAGAGTTTGCCGGGGCTCGACCCTCTTCGGGCGACGGGGAGCCACACTGACTCACTACACACCGGAGCGGGGCGTTCTGTCCGGCGGCCGGGTTCCCCATCGGTCCGCGCTGCCCTGAGAGACACGATAAGCCCGACCCGGGCTCCAGGCGGACACCAATGTTATATCAGGGCTCAGACCCTCAGTCCGGGCTGAGCAACAGTATGAAGTCTTTAGGCCCAGGCCCTAGGGCAGGGCAGAGCAACAAATGCTGGGGCAGGCACTCAGGCCCTCAGTCAGGGCAGAGCAACAGTATAAACTAAGCCTCAAAAGGCCTGGGAGAGGGGGAGACTGCCACCCACGGGTTGAGTGGCAGGGGGACGCAGGCCCTCCCACTCCACTGCGTCCCAGCCCAGGGCCCTAGCAGCGGCAGAAGGCCCGCTGCTTAGTCAGTGGGGATCCTGGCCGCAACACACTGACATAGGCTCTGGCAATGCTGTAGCCAGACTGGGGTCGGCTGCCCCCGGGCTACTTCCACACTCCCCCTCTGGGTCTACCTGGGGGCCGGTGTTGGCCTCGGGAGGATCCTGGACCATGGGTTCGTCAGGCCAGGCGTCATTCGGTAGGTCCGGCAACTCCTCCGGGTAGAGGGCACAGGGCGGGCCCGGCGGCTCCTCTGGATAGCAGGCGCAGGGCGGGCCTGGCGGCTCCTCTGGATAGCAGGCGCAGGGCAGGCCCGGCGGCCGCCCCGGGCTGCAGAGGTTTCCCAGCCCCGAGCTCGGCTGGAGACGTCTGGTCTCTTCGGCGGCTGGGGCCTGACTGAGTTCTGAGGGCCAGCCTTTATACTTCCGGGTCGCCGCCTGACCCCCGGAGGGGCGGACTCAGAGCTCCCTGGCTCCGCCCACTGCGGCTTCCGGATGGGCTCTCCCGCCTCTGGGGCGCCGGGGAGCCACACTGACTCACTACAGGCCCCTATTTACCATTGCATCAGAACTCTATAATGATTCTCAGTTTCATTATGCAGAGTCAGTGGATAGTGTTGGGATCCTCCCCTACCCCCCTGAGACCTCTTTCTACTTGGCTTCCCAAACACTCAGTTCAACTCCACATTTTATCATTCAGGTATTTTTATTTGGCATACAGCAAAGCAGCAGTGAGTGGACCAGAGAACTAGATAAATTCATGGAAGATAGGTCCATCAATGACTATTAGTCAGGATGGGCAGGGATGGTGTCCCTAGCTGGGAATGGGCGACAGAGGATGGATCACTTGATTACCTGTCCTGTTCTGTTCATTACTTCTGAAGCACCTGGCATTGGCCACTGTCAGAAGACAGGATACTGGGCTAGATGAACCTTTGGTGTGACTCAGTATGGCCGTTCTTATGTTCTTATGACTCAAACGCAGGGGTGAATGCAGGATACATCACAGAACCAAAGTTACACTGCAATCCTCTTCCTTTATATATGTTTACACAGATCATTGCATTTACTATACATTGCATCACACGTTTTGGGATTGACTTGGTTCCTTTGTAGGGACCAATCCCTGTACTGCATGTTCTGTCCACACACTTCCCATGCATGACTTACTGTTTAGCTCATCTTTGGAATCTGGACTTGTCCATTATTAACTTGTTCGTTGTAAATGGTTCCCTGGATGTTCCCTTCCCTTATCTTAGCTAGTTCAGACATTCTGTCGCTCAGCTTACTGACCCATTTGCCTATCTTAGTTAGCACGGACATTGTGTTTTTAGCCTGCTCATCATTTACCTCCCTAAGCCTGTCTTCCAAGAAGTGAGGCCTTCCTTATGTCCAATTATTCATGTCAAGCCAGGTCTACAGATAATTGTTTTCAAGCACTTGATAGCCAATAATGAAATGGGGCCTGATCCTGTGAGGCCCCTGTGGAGGTGCTCACTACCTTGCAGGATTGATCTCAGTGCATTACTCCTGAATAGAGTATAGTGAATAGAGCTGAGTGAACAATTGATTTTTTCGATTGAGTGGCCAAACCGGAGGGCGGGGGTGGGGGGAAACCCTAACAAACAATTCATTTCAGACCCAAACTGATTTCTTTTCTTTGCTTTTTCATGTTGGAAAAAACCCAACCTCTTATTCTGGCTGAATGAAATGTTTCAAATGTCAATTTGAACTGAAATTTCATGTAGAAACAACTGTATCTAAACAAAACATCAACAGGACTCATTTTGAAAATCTTTCAAGACTTCAAAAAAAATTCAGTTTTTGTTTGTTTGTTTGCCAAAACTATTAGCTGAATTAAGTTCAAATTCACTGAATAGTTTCAGTGCCCTGAAAAATATTGTGGGTTTTTTTTTTGGCATGAGTTTACAAATGTCGCCCAGCTCTAATTGTGAACATCTTACTCCCATTGCTGAGCAGTTACTCATGTGAGTAGTCCCACTTACTTCAATAGGTGTATTGATCACCAGTGGGAGTAAGGCGTTAATAGTTAGGCTAAATAATTGTAGAAAATAGCTGAATGATTCCGTTCAATCAATAAATCTGATACGAAAGCTTTTATTTCTGATCACTTAAAATATCATTCCATAGTAAGACATAAAGCAGGTCTCAATCGTTGACATTTGTGCATCAAATGCCTTTCCAGCTGTCTTTATTTATTTTGTGGCCAAGGAGTTGAATAGCAGTATTGACCTGCAAACGACACTTTTTGCCAAGTTTGTTTTTTTGCAGAAATTTGAGAAAAATACTCCAAAGTCCAGCTTTGCTGTTTGAAACACTTCTCATTGTCAAAGTTATTCGTATGTCTTACTGTTTCAGTAAATGACAATCTGGCTTGTGAGTTTGCCTAAAGAATTAAATGTGAGTCTATATCTTCTCTTAATATAGTGAATATTTTTAAACATTTTGTTCAGTTTCCTCTTAGTGCCATACTAATTAAAAGCCCTATTATAGTGATGTTTTAAGCAAGTCATTTATTTCACAATTCATTCAGACTATTGTAATTTCCTGGGAAATCATCAACTAAAGTTCTTGAAGAAACGTGATGAGTAAGGACATACTTGTTGAGTAAGATAGATGACTTATGTGACTCATTCTAAATACATTCACAGAAACTCACTCATGCTCATTACACAGGGGACAACGTGTTAATATTTCAGATATTCCATAAACTGCTCAGTCCAAAATCTGGCAGTTATTTGACCTATATTATTTCCGCATGTCATAACAGGAGATCATTCAAATTTATACATGTTTTACTCTCTATAAAGCTATTTGTGCATTATTCAGATTTTTTAAAAAACATATCTTTGATTGATTTTGTGTCAGTTAAGCAGGAATTTGTTGAATTTTGGGGTGTGTGTGTGTTATGCAAAATAGGAAAGAAACAACGAGGAGGATAAGAGGATGTTGCAACAAAGCAGTACAATTTATCAATAATGGAGAGTACAACAAGTTCCCAAACAATAACACTTGATTTGGGTCATGTCCTTTCCTGGGCTTTTTAAATATAACTTTTAATGTATATTATACACACAAATTAACAAAGAAGAGTATTAGATGTAAGTAGCACCCAGTAGATTATGGGCTGGATTCTGTCACCCTTACTCAAGGTGAATTAGAAATAAGGCATACATTTTTAACAATGAAGGTAATTAACTATTGAAACAAACTACTAAGGGCAGTGGTGGATTCTCCATTCCTTGATGTCTTCAAATCAAGAGAGGATGCCTTTATGGAAGATAAGCTTTAGCCAAACACAAGTTATTGGGCTCAACAGAGTAACTGGATGAAATTCTATGGCCTGTGTCAGACAGGAGGTCAGATGATTTAATGGTCCCTTCTGGTCTTAAAATCTGTAAATAATACCATATACTGTGAAAAGTCCCATTGATTTCAGTGTGGCTGTTTCTGGAGTAAGGTACTATTTGATGTTTCTGAGGGTAGAAACATCTGGCCCTACAGTACTGCAGTTATACAGAATTTAAATTATGTTTTTGTTGACCACAACATAAAATGTGTGTAAACGTCTTAGGGCAAAATATATCCCGTATGGTACTTTCTTGAACATTCAGTGTGTACTCCCTTCCTTTACAAAATCTCAGGCTAGGTCTACACTACGGGGGGGGATCGACCTAAGATACGCAACTTCAGCTACGTGAATAGCGTAGTTGAAGTGGCGTATTTTAGGTCGACTTACCTGGCTGTGAGGACGGCAGCGCCGCCGTCGACTCCGCTTCCGCCTCTTGCCGCAGTGGATTTCCGGAGTCGACGGAAGAGCCATCGGGGATCGATTTTATCGCGTCTTCACTAGACGCGATAAGTCGATCCCCAATAGATCGATTGCTACCCGCCGATTCGGCGGGTAGTGAAGACGTGCCCTCAGTCTGGTCCTTCCAAAACCTGATCACCTGAATTTTCACTTAAGCTGGAAACACATCATTCAAAAATATCATAAGCAGTGACAGCAGGTGCCCATAACCCATACGGATTTGTTCCAACACTGCTTTATTCCTGCATATCCCTTAATACATTAAACACAAGCTGAACATGATTTCTGCCCAACCCTAATAAATCATTTCCCTGGTAGAGGGCAGAGCTTCCTGTAGGTCCAGAAGGAACTTCTTGGGAAGGTCTTAGAGAAGCAGTGGTGAAGATCACCACTTAGCAAACTCCCTTATCTAGGCTGTAGTTTTGAATTCTAGAAGTGAGGGTCTGGCTGGCCATCACTACCTCACATATTTGTTGTATATAATCTAGTTGCCTCTGCTGGTGCTGTAGGTAAAGTGTCCTAGAAGTTCGTCATCTGTGTGAAAAAGCTTTGCAACAATTTTCATTTTGTCTGTCATTTTCCTTAATTTTTAAAAAAAAATCTGTGTCCCTGAGTCCTAAGGCTAAATTCTTGTCCTGGTTATAGGTATGGGACAACCTTGACTTCAGTGGGAATTGCATACAGGGATCCAAATGCAGAATTTATCTCCTAGTATTTAGCAGTTTAAAGGGTTTGTAGAAACGTCTACCTTCCTCACCCCTTTCAGCACCTTGAAAATGCCAACCAACACCCTCTCAACCATCTTTCTTCTAGTGAGTTTGACAGTGGGTCTAACTCTATTCAAGCCAGTCAAATGGGAATAACTACACTGAAGTTAGTAGCATTATACCAGTCTAAAACTAGTGTGAAGAGAATCAGGCCCATGTTTCTAACTTTATGTTACTCTTCCTAGCAAGGATGTGGATAATGGATAGTGGCTGATCATTCATTCATTTATTCTCTTTGTATCCTGACATGAATAAATACATAGATTGACCTACCATAAATACATACATACATATGTATTTCTCTGATCTGTTACACTGTGTTTTGACCAAGTTTCTTTACTATTGGTTTGCACACTCCATGTGTATTTCGTAGTCTTTGCATAGCAGTATTCGTGCTTTACAACATGTGTTTTGCAGACTCCTTATTGATTTATACACTCAGCCAGTAGTATTACTCAATCTCTATGGATTGTAATATTTCTTTATATGGTATTTCAGAATCTCTGTAATATTGATTTGTACATTGGACTTTACAGTCTTAAAGGGACACTAAAGTTAAAAACTGTGGGGTCAGATCCTCAGATAGTATATATTGTTAGTTTACACTAGCTGAGGAGCTTCCCCTATATATTGAACAAACAAACAAAAACAATCACCATTTTCCTCAGCTGTGTTATCACATTTTGTAGGGTGCAGTGCATTCTGGGGTGTTTAGGCCCAAAGAGGGTTCAGATTTTGAACTGAATCAGTGATCTAATGATTTACACCCTAGGGATCGGAGGTGTGGTGGCTAGTGGTTAAGGTGCTTGACTACATTCCAGAAGGTCATGGGTTTGCATCTTGCTTGATCTCACACTGAAAGGCCACCTCCAATTCACATAGCTGCAGAATGGGTACCTGATCCATCAGGTTAGGGCAGTCAAAGGTGGCTGGACATGAGGCTGGCCGCCTCAGTAAACATGTGTACTGTTGGCTATGAAATGGATGTGCCTTAACTACATCAGCCTGAAGAGCAATTGATTCAGGGGAACTTCGATGGGAAATGAAGCTGGATGGCTGGCTTGATTTTGGAGCGGGCCTGAGACCATGGTCAAGTTCAGGGTATGGTTGCAAGTGCTTAAGGTCAAAATAGAACTAAGTTAATGTGTTGGCATGAGTGAATATTTGGAGCTAAGCTCTACATTTTGGTATAGTGCCAGAAGGAAGTCATCTGAAACCTACAAAATTAATTGATTTGGGTTTGCTTCCATTTGGGGTTGAATATTTGGTTCAGTTGTTGTTTTGAACCAGTTTACCCATGTTTGCTTCTTTTCCATACCTTATATGCCTTTTAGACATTCCTGTATATTATGTCCATCACTTCACCCTTATTTAACCCTCTGAATTTTTCCTTGAAATTTTCACCATATTTATCATATGATTTTACCCTTTATTAAACAAAGCAAAGTAGTTTTCAGCAGCTCATACTTCTCCATATGCTTTGTGATCTTATATATTATCAGTGTTCAAGGATCTTGCTTATCTCAAAGGCCAGATTCCCTGGTCTATAATTTCCTGAGTACTCCCCAGTCCCTTTATTAAGTTTAAGTTTATGTTAGCTAGAATTTCCAACCACCTCAGTTTCTCTGTAAGTTGAGTGATTAAGAACAGGAGACTCAACATTGACTCCTGGGTACTGTTCACAGACTGTTCATTGACCCTACTGTGTGCCCTTTGAAAGGTCACTTAACCACTCTACCACTCTGTCTCTGTTTACTCGTCTGGAAAAATAGGGGTAATAATGAGTGTAGTAAAGCACTCTGAGATCCCTAGGTTAAAGGTGCTATGCCAGCGGGAAGTATTATCATTCTATTCAGTGTCATGAACTTTTAGAGTAAACTCAATGAGGACTACAGCAAATTAGCTTAGAGCTGAAACTACCTTTATTTCTTTTTAGAGAATTTAGCATTGACTGATTCCTCCAGTCCCAGTGCAAGACTCACAGCCATCTACTGGGCTTACTTTTTAGTCTTACCAATTACCACTTAGGATGATTGCATCTGTGATGTTAGTCCCCTTATTTATGCCATTACCATCACCCTTATTCTACACATTTGTGTCATAGGAACATAGGAATTGCCCTAGCAGATCAGACTAGCAATCCATCTAGTGCATACCCTGTCTTTGAAATTGGCCGGTACCAGGTGCTTCACATTCCAAGACATCTTTTTCTCTTTTTTTTTCTCATGCTCTCTCTGCTGTGCCTAACAACTCCTCGCTATACCCATACAACAATTGCAGTTGTCTGTTTACAATTGGTGAAAGAAGGACAATATTTCCTCTCTTGCATTATTGCTGTTTCAGATAATTGATATAATAATACTACCGTTATAGTACCCACATCCCAAATCCTTACAGGTAATTTGTGTGGCAGGTGACCCATCAGAAAGAAAACATTTGAGAGTGCCTGTATATGGAGGATATTTTAGAATCTGCACATCTCTGGCCAGAGGTTAAACTTTTTTTTCCAGGGACAGAGCTTAGGGATTTCTAATGTATCATTCAAAGGCAAGCTTGGTATTGAATTAACATCAAAATCAGATTGGAAATGTAATGCCATTCAATGAAAATATGAAAATATTATAACATTCTGCATATGCTGTGCCAGTTGTAAGTCACTTCTGATTCTTGGTAGTTCTACAGGATAAAATATAAACAGAAAAAATTGTATAAGATTTATGACAGAAATTCCTTAAGGGGGGGGGAGGGATCTAGTTTGCAGTGCTCTGAACCTAAATCTGGGGGTTGTTATGTTTTTATGCTGAATTGAGAGATAATTGGTACCATATGACAGACTAGATGGAAAAGATCACAGCTCCCCTGCAGTGTTTGCCTCTGCACTCTTTTGATACATTTAAACATGCCATAAGCCAAACATTGATTTAGAACACATGGGCCTCTGCTAATTCACTATGACCACAAAGTTACAGAGACACAGGCCAATGTTTCTAGACATATTTTTGTCTATGCCAAAATGCATTAGTTGGCATCATATTATTTGGGACTAGTATTAAGTCCCAGACTCATCCAAAATCTAAAAATGTATGCACTGTGAAAACTGAAGCGTTAATATACAGAATGGCTTTGTTGTGGGCATTGATTGTGGTCATCAGGTTTCAGTGGAATCCCAGCTCTGCAAGGATTGTACTAGGAGCACAGACACACTCCTGCCTGCAGCCTGCACAGATGTGTGATCATAGTGAAAACTAGCAAATCAAGTGCATGTTCATTCTAGTACAGTAATTGGAACCATTAATTTAAGCATAGGAAATGAACTAATCTCTAGGTGGATCTTGCCTGGCAATGGGCTAATTCCCTATGAGGGGTTTTGGGCACTGTGCTGCGAAGGAAACAGGAATTTTGGCTGCTGGGGGGTGAGTTAGATCTGGACTCTTAGGTAGGGTTACCATATTTCAGCACGGAAAAAAGAGGACGGGAGGAGCCCCGCCCCCGTCCTGCCCTAGCCCCGCCCCCGTCCTGCCCTAGC
>NW_020664439.1:27731939-27782554 GCF_002925995.2 Terrapene triunguis | reverse complement strand
TAGGCATTCCTTCAGACTTCTCGGTGAAGACCGAAACAAAGAAGTCAAGGCCTAAATGCATAGTCCTGGCAGTAAAATGCTGGGTCAAGGCCTAAATGCATAGTCCTGGCAGTAAAATGCGCCAATGGACAAAGCTATAGAAAGGCACTATGCTCTTCCTTCTGTTGCAGTGAAGCTTGGGGAGTTTAGAAAAGTTGTGTCTTTTCCTAAAGTCAGTCACTAAGGATGATATTCCCCTGGGTGCAAAGGACTATGATTTCAGAGGGGCTGCACATGAAGCCCACTGGGTGAGCAGTTATACAGCGGTATCTGCACACCCCTGCTCACCCCCCAAAAAGGTTTCTGAACTGGCCCTGCTTAAACTGGCACAAGAAGGTCACTTGAGCATGTCAGGAATAGCATGTCAGGAATGGCATGTTTGCATATATATGGAGCCAGTGGCTCCATCAACCAGCAAGGAGGGCTGTCTGCTATTCCACCCTATGGATAGCAGCTGTGAGGAAAGTAGCACAGCAGTCTGACACACACACACACACACACACACACACACACTCAGGCCCACACACACTCAGGCCTAATGAAGACAGAGTGGATGTCAGCTATCTTTCTCATGGAGGAAAACTGATGCTCTAGGCCTGATTCTCCACTGCCTTGCACCCTGTAAAGTCATCTACACTTGTGCAAGGTGCATATCAAATGCTACCATCATTGTAAATGAGTGGAGAAGTCTGATTTCATTGTACTTTACACTCAGTCGGCACAGACATAACTAACCAAGGTGAAGCGCCATGGAGAATTAGACCCTCTAAGACCTACCTTATTAAAAATGTCTTTGTTTGAATATTGCTTAATCTTGGAGAGAGGGTTCATATAGATGGGATTTAAATTGTGCAAAATCATCCCTCGTTTTGCCAACCTTTACTCAATTATATCATAAGCATCAATGGGCATTGCATGCACAGAATGATTGCTGGATGGGTCCACTGACTGAATAAGAAATCTCAGGGCCAGATTCCCCATTACATTATGGCTCCTTTGTGATACTCCAGTGTGAAGGGACCATAAGGCTTTTAGGTCTGGCCTCTGGGAATTCCACCAACATAGTGGAAATCTCCAGGTGGTGTAGAGTCATCTCCCCTTTGCCATCTCCAGAGCAGGGGCATAAGAGATTATAGATGGGGAGGATCAGGATGTAGAATGAGCATGTTTGATCTGGCTATTCCCAGCTGCTGAAATGGCCTCTTAGGGTGATATGCAACTGGGCATAAGGTAAAGCACCATCAGAGTTGCTCTTATTTACACTGGGGGCCTGGCTGTCCCCGCCAGCCATTCTATCAATGGGTGAAGTGCAAAGATGGTGGAAAGTCACAGTTGTAGCCTGCATTTTTGCATTGAGCTTAGCACAGCCAGGACAGAGAATTCAACCTTCAACAAGGCCTCCAAGTCAACATTTTGCAAAAATGGAAACAAGCATCTAAAGGGCTGTGTCTGTGCTGCCATTCCAGTTAAACCTAGCATAAATATGATCAGAATCACGCTATAATATATTATGCGGAGCATACAGCCTTCTGTATTAAGAACGTCACACTGAGGGTGCTTTCAAGTTGCATGTCACCACCATGGTTTGTTTATAGATAACTAATATGAATGTGGTTGAGAAAAATATACAAAGCCAATACTGGTTTCGATAGAAAAACATGAGTGAGTGATGAGAGTCTGTGAAAAATAAAAACACCCTCTCTATTTTGATTGTACATAACCTTGCAACCAGCCAATCAAGCGGTGACCTTTGGAGAGAGTCTGTCTGTTCCAGTGAGACGATCTAATCTCCATTACAAGTGTTGGTTTGATGTTTTTACACCTATGAATGTATAGATGTTTCTGCAAACTTTCCCACGTCATTTAATTTATCAACCTTTAAATGCTAAACCACCCCCAAAACTAAAACTTTCCATTATTTTTTCTATGAAAATATTTGTATTTGCACTAATGTCAGTGATGTCTAGAGGTTAGAGCAAGGGACTGCCTCTGCCACTGTCTGACAGCAAGTCACGCTGTAAAATGATGGTACAATAATTCCCTATCTCACTTGGGTGCTGTGACTCTTAATTAGTGAATATTTGCAAAGTGCTTTGAGATCCTGAGTTGGAAGGTGATATTTAAGAGCAATGTGTTATTATGAAGATGATTATTTTATATACACTTGATGAGAAGTGACATTTATAGAGCCCGAAGTCCTTTAAACTGATGACAGACTCAGAATGCCAAATTGCTCATTGAACCCTGAATAATACTGCTCTTATTGTAACTTCTAGGATGACTGTATTAAGTACTGCTGTATAATAAACATGTGGCATGCATATTGGTATTGTAAATATATTTAATTCTTTTGTGGCTTTCAGTAAATCTATTCAGTGACAGAGTGAGTTGAGTAACACTGCTCTAGCCAATGACTAATGGTGCAGCTTTTGTTTTTGAAAGGAAAAGTCCCAATTCATTATTTTGGGCATAACCCCTATTGAAATCAGTTTTTGCCTGAGTAAGGCCTGGGTGAGAGCTGCATAAACTTGGACCAGAAGTGAAGTCTCACTTGGTTGCTACCTAACATGGGATGCTCTTTCAACCAACTCTTTTAAATAAGAATGAGTTGTGAACAATTTTAATATATTCGTCTGTTTTGATAAGCAAGCCTGTGAGTGTAAAATACAAGTTTCAGCGCATTCTTTAACAAAAAGGAAGTGATACACACTAAAGGCCCAACTCTGCCCTGTGGAGTCAACGATAAATGGCTATATAAGGTGCAAAACAGTGGAGTTTTATATGTGCAGTGAGTGAAATATAATCCTGTGCACAGGATCGGTACAGGGCCTATGCACCACTTATTGTGGCTTATATTCAATTTAACTGGTACATTGCCTGTGTGCTGGCCCTCTGAGCAGTGCTGAATTTCACCCATTTTGAGTTTTAGAGACAACTAATGATACCGACTAAATGAATATCTACTCTTATCTGGATAAATACCATTGAAATGTGAGAAAGTGAAAAATATAATTTAAAATATGAAGACATAATTGGTATATTTCAAATATGAAAATAATGGTTTCCTATAGCCAGAAGCATTGCATGTTTAAGTGTAAAGTAATATCAGGTAGTTAAATCTCTTTTAAGTAGTTGATGTTAATATTGTGTATATTTGTTTCTAGATACTGTTAGAAGTTGTGTAGCAAAGCTGTTCTTCAGCTGCCCCCTGAAGGGTCATTACTGCCTATACAGTAAATCCAGTTTTACTCTCATCAGCCGACAGCCTCAGCTATGGATCCATATCATGTTTCTCTTTCAGCAGGTGTGTGCAATACATATAAGTAGTGGCACCTCAATAAACTGTACATGAAAAAACAATGTTTTAATGGTAACCCATTTAGATATGTTTATCATCTCCATCACTGTGACTGTACGTGTGTATGTCCTTTGAATTCCCCCTTCTGATTTCTCAAAAGTGGACAGAGTTACTTATAAGCTCTCCACTATCCAGTGCTTTGCAGTAGACTGGCATAATGTTGTATGACAGAGTATGTGCTTTCTGTTAAATATAACAAATTTAAGATGTCCATATGAAATTAAGAAATCTGAAGTACAAACAACATTGGACCAAAACATGTCATCCTTCTTCAGGCAAAACTCCCATTAAAGTCAAGACCCCATTCTGCTTCCGTGGAAATGAATAGGCAAACTTCAGCTGAGTTCTGTGGAAGTAGAGTCAGGTCTATAGACTTCAGTAAGCCTTGGAGATGATCAGCACCCCTTAATCAAAACTCCCAGAGGGCAAGTAAGATCATCAGGAGTTGATCAGTGTTGTTCACCTATTGATTAAGATGATTCTTTTGATGATTATATTAAATATATTTCCAAATAAAGACCATTAATTGATCATGCTTATCTATATATATAAAGAGAGAGAGAGCATTATTTTGAATAATATAAAGTTATAAAAGAAAAACAAATCTGCATTCCCAGTTCAAGATGAATCATGATGTTTTTCTTGTATTTGTAATAAAAAAAATCAGCTTCTCATAAACTATATATAGTAGTTAAAGATGCAGCATGCCCAATGTTATTGC
Organism: Terrapene triunguis; assembly: GCF_002925995.2. NCBI lineage: Eukaryota > Metazoa > Chordata > Testudines > Emydidae > Terrapene > Terrapene triunguis. The sequence goes on along the minus strand of NW_020664439.1, from coordinate 27,778,436 downwards.
AATGTTAGTAATTAGAGGTGGAAAAGACCTATTAGATCATTGGATCAAATCTCTCCGCAAGTGCAAGGCATAGTGACATAGAGGATAGATCAGATATTAAACTAATGCTACCCTTGATCTTGGCTAAATGTTTACCACAGGGAATATTCAAACACATATGGTACTGTAAATTGTATTCCTAATGGACATTTGGTTGATTTAACAGATCAAGATATTCCTACATGTTGTATGATGTCCTAGAAATAAGTACCCAAAAGATCAGAAAAATGCAAATGGGAAGTAAGAACCATTTTGATTTAACTCTTTCATTTCAAGTAGACATACCATCGAGCAGATTACTGTACCACCAGTGAGCTGAGCCCTCCCTGCCAGCTCCAGTCTAAATTCAGCACTGTCAGCAGCTGGTTCTGGAGCTGAGCATATTCATCTTGACCCTGACCCTGAGAAGTGATCTGTGCTCTGGCAGCCAGCAGGTCACTAGGACCTAATGGGGTAAACCCACCAATGTCACAGCTGAGTTTAGCAGGGTATGGCAAAGTACAATACCACCCACTGCCACTAGGATTTGGAGCTGCTTCAGCCCCTAAAGGGGTAGAGCTGGGTGCCACTGAGGAATTACCACCCTGCAGGACATAGACCACAGGTGGCTGAGGGAGGAGACACAGAGCAGGGAACACAGGTTTCTTAGGTTTTGCACAGCAGAGTACATGACTGTTTGCACATGCTTCCTTCAGCACATGGGTTCAAATAGCAGGGTGGAAGCTCCAGAGTGGGGATAGAGGGTTTGTTATGTGAGGCTATTTCAAATCACAATCACATGCCCTCTGCTGCCTCTGTTCCTGCTTTTCCACACCTAGAGGATGCTGGGGGGAGGGTGTGGATGGGTGGGTGTTCTGATTTGGTGGGGATGTGGGGAGGGGAGGGTCTGAGCCAGGTGATGATGGTTGTTGGGTAGGAGAGGGAAGAATTCTGAACCTGGGGATGGGTTCTGAGCTTGTCGTGGAGATGTTTGTTTATATTCTGAGCCTATGGGAGAAGGTTCAGGGCTGAGCATGTTTAAAGTCAAGCACATGCCTAGGAGCTTGGCTGGATTGGGGCTTAAGTGCTCACCCTGCAAAGATCTGGGAGCAACTAAGCCACTGAGCAAGGGGCAAACTGTTGTCTGCCCCAGCTGGACTATGTAGAGCCCAGGAGGAGAAAAGAAGAAATGTGATCTGCTGGCTTTTAAGGGTCTGGTTCTTTCTTGAAAGTAGGGAAGGGAAAGGGAGAGACACTAGCATTTGAGGGGCAGAGAGAGAATTCAAGGGAAAGAGGGAAGGTAAAAGGGGAGAAGAGGAAGGAGGACAGAAAGAGAAATAGGAAAGAGAAGACCAAACAAGTTAAAAATAAAGGGGGTAAACAAGAAGTTGAAGAAAGAGACTGAATTTGAAAAGAGAAGTCTTTTAAGGAAAAAGAAAAGGTGAAAGAGTGGCCTCAGGGAGAAATAACCTGAATACAATGGTGCATGATAGAAAAATGAGAACAAGGAAAATAGCTGATGAAAAAGATCAGAAAAGATGTATTGAAATACATGAGAATGAGCAGAGAAGGAAGAGCACATACTAGGAGAGTAAACAGTCTATTTCTTTATTAACATATACAGTCTGATGCCAAAAACACACCATCTTGCTGGATATTAACAAAATGACTTTAGTCCTCTCTTTCTCTCTGTTGTATATTTTGAATCAATTGTAGTGATGATTTCATCTTTGATTCCACCTTTATTTCCTCGTGCTTAACATTTTCCTCATAATTTTTCTTTTTTAAAACTTCTTGCTTTAACCCTTTCACCAAGATTACATTGCACTTTGGCCTGACCCTTTCAGTCTTTTATTGAGCTAGGACAATAAGCGTTGCAATATTTCCCATCTCAACAGATTTCCCATCCCTCTTCCTCCACCCCTTCTGTCTGCATTCTGTTCCTCATCTCTCTCTTTCTCTCTCTTTTTTTTTTTTAATACCTCCTCGTCCCCCTTTGGAGCCTCACCTCATTTAGAACTCCTGGACCATGACCTCTCCAGTTACACTTTGGCTTTAATGTGTTTTTCACTTTCCCGTCTTGGGTAATTGCATTTGTTAAATTAAAAATGCTGTTGCCAAGCTGACACCCTTAAATTTTGGCTCATCTTAGTCATAGCAGCTCATATACTGATGCTGTTCCTTATCTGTTTATTCTCTCCACATTTTGGTGATTAATCTTCTATGGCGGGATGGGCAAACTTTTTGGCCTGAGGGCCACATCGAGGAATAGAAATTGTATGGAGGGCCATGAATGTTCACAAAATTGGGGTTGGGGTGTGGGAGGGAGTGTGGGCTCTGGGGTGGGGCAGGGGATGAGGAGTTTGGGGTGTAGGAGGGTGCTATGGGCTGAGACTGAGGAATTTGGAGGGCAGGAGGGGGATCAGGGCTGGGGCAGGGGTGAGGGAAGGGGTGCAGGTTCCGGCTGGGGTACGGGCTCTGGGGTGGGGCTGGGGATGAGAGGTTTGGGGTGCAGGAGGGTGCTCTGGGTTGGGATCGAGGGGATTGGAGAGAGGGAGGGGGATCAGGGCTGGGGTTGGGGCATGGGGAGAGGCTCAGGGGATGCAGGCTCCGAGCAGCACTTACCTCAAACGGCTCCCGGAAGCAGTGGCATGTCCCTTCTCTGGCTCCTATGCAGAGGCACGGACAGGTGGCTCTGCACGCTGCCCTGTCTGCAGGCACCGCCCTGCAGCTCCCATTGGAGCATGTAGGAGCCAGAGCGTGGCCATGCCGCAGCTTCTGGGAGCCGCGTGGTGAGGCCCATGACCCTGCGTCCCAGCTGTAGTTTGCCCACCCCTGTTCTATGGGCTGTTGTGTACTGTGCAAGTATTTTTGTTAACTTCTGGAATATACTCCATCTATACTATGGTAGAAACTCACAAGACTACGTTCTTCCATCTATGCACAGGAAGTCCCACGTGTAACCCCTTATGTACCCAGAAGAGAATAGATCCCTGAACGTATAGGGCACATCATGAGTCACCTTTCACACCCATTCTGGGGGAAAAGAGGCATAAAGCATTCCCCTGCGTGGGCCATCTCCATCTGGTCTGTGTGCGTGTGTGAGAGCAGCTGCTGCAGGGGAAGCTGCTCACCCTCCCATGCAGGTACACAGGTAGTAGACAGGCAGGATTGCAACAATAAGTGGGGTCTTGGCTCTGCCTCTTCAAGGCACTGGCTGGCAGAGCTGAGCCGGGCTAGAAGGGGATGTAAACTCTGCTAGGACCAGAATATTTCCCTCTTGGAGCAAGGGGGCAGCAGGGACTGAATGGTGACTCTGCATTGGAGTTGGAGGTGTAATTTCAGTGAGACATACCTGTGATTGAGCTAGTGTGCTAAAAAGGAGTGTAGCTGTGGCAGCACGAACAGAAGGAGGGGCTAGCCGCCCTGAGCACAAACCCATCATCTCAGACGGGATCATACTTAGGGTGGCTAGCCCCTTCTGCCGCTTGCACTACCAGGGCTACAGTCTATTTTTAGCATTCTAGTGCAATTAGAACTAGTACAAGTATGTCTCCTTGCGATGGAAATTACACCTTCCAGCTCTTGTGTAAACACCTCAGAGTCTCATTCTGTCCCTGGTATGCTCCTGGGGCAGTGAAATTCCACATTGCCCCTTCCTGGGGGCTTGTGGTAACACCATGATCTAGTCCTTATTTCCCTAGGAATTTATGTTCTTTTTTTTACCATCTTTTATGTGTATGGGCTGGTCCACACTAACCCCCCCCCCACTTCGAACTAAGATACACAACTTCAGCTACGTTATTCACGTAGCTGAAGTCTAACTATCTTAATTCGAACTTACCACGGGTCCACACGCGGCAGGCAAGCTCCCCCGTCGACTCCGCGTACTCCTCTCGCGGAGCAGGAGTACTGGTGTCGACGGCGAGCACTTCCGGGATCAATCCGGGATCGATTTATCGCGTCTAGACAAGACGCGATAAATCGATCCCAGAAGATCGATTGCTTACCGCCGGACCCGGAGGTAAGTATAGACATACCCTATGGCTTTGTTTCTATTCTGAATTACTGGTTAATATCGGGGTCCTTGAAGCTTTATTCTTCTATTGCTTTTGAAGTAGTTGTAGTAAAAATTACTGCTGAACATCTAGAGCCTGATTCTGGTGCCAGTGAGTCCACAGCAATACTCCCATTGGCTTCAGACGTGCAGGATCAAGTCAGTAACATTTGGTTTTGTGTCCTTGCAAATACATTGTACACATAGCAGTTTATATGCCCTTCTGTGAAAAAATGATGATTCTTATTATGTTGTATTCTCTGTTCAAACCTATTGTACAGTAACATGAAGTTTGATGTATCGTAATTTACACTTTTTCATTTGTTTGAAACTCTAAACGCTTTTACATACTGTGTATATAACCATTTTTAAATTAAATATCATGCTAAATTCATCCCTGGTGTAACTCCATTGAAGGCAGTGGAATTGCACAAGGCATGAATTTGGCAGAAAATATTTTATAATGTGTTAATAATTAACTAAATTAGGTAAATGCTAACTATAAAAAGTCCTTTTTGACCCTGATCCAAAGAATTCCGTGAGTTACCTTATTTTTGTGAATAAATGCTATGTTTTGCCATTTATTATACTCTTTTTGTTGAGTGCAAAGGAATAGTTTTGCTCTCATATCTCCATAACAGACCTTGACTTCTGTCTTCTGCTCTCCCTATAATTGTGAAAGTCTAGGTTAATAATTTTAATATGCTTTGAAATCCTTGGTTGAAAGTTGTGAAACTGAAAATTATTATTATTATATGTATTATTTATTGTTATTTCAAACTGGATGGATTTTATGCTCATAGAGGGAGCAGAATATTTGACTTCAGATCTGTTTTGCAGATTTGAGAGGAGACTGTTTTTCCAATTAAGAACAGAAATGAAGGTAGAATAATGATGGTCTTGGGGGAAGAAAGCATGGTATTTAAGCAGTACTGACATTTTCTGAAAATGCAAGACCGTAATGACCAGCTGAAGAGGAACAAATCTAGTTCAATTTTTCAAGTTTGATTGATTTATTTATTTATTAATTTTTTTCCTACAGCAAATTTTGCATCAGATGATATAGGTCAACTCTACAGCCACATCACCTCTGGCTTCATTGGTCTCTTCAGGCGTGAAACTGTATAATAGGCAGTGTTGGTAGTGCCCCCTATTTTTAAGGTTGTCCGATACTTCGTATTATAAGACCCTGTTTTCAGTTGCTTGTAACTTTGCCAAATACTAACTGTTTGGGTTCAAATTTTCCATGCAAAGGTGTCCCTTAAGCAGAAATTGTTTTGGAAAATGTAAGCTAAAATGGTTTAGCCATGTCTAAGAATGTGTCTAGGAGGATATATGTTGTTTTGCCCATATTAAAAAAAAATTGGGTGACCTTTTCTTTACATCTTTGAATCACTCTGGTGCCACTATACTATACTACACTATACTATACTATACTAGAAATTTGGCAAGGGGTGGCCTTTATGTCAGGGACATGCCTTTTGCCACTCCTGTGAAAATATGCCTGAATTTGGCCAAGTTCTAAGTCTCTGAAAAATCACAGTTCACGCATGCCCAGTAGAAATGTCTTAGATTTTTAGCAGCTAAATTGCCTGAAACTTGCATCCACATTGGGCATGCTCCAGCCCAGAGCTGAGCAGGCTTTCCCTGCAATTGCATCTCTAGACTGCTGTGGGTCAGGCTGGGATCAAGCTAGGGTGACCAGTCAGCAAATGTGAAAAATTGGGACGGGGGTGGAAGGTAATAGGAGCCTATATAAGAAAAAGATCCCAAAATCGGGACTGTCCCTATAAAATCAGGACATCTGGTCCCCCAGATCAAGCACCAGAACTGAGAGCAGGGAGCCTGTGTCTTTTGGGTGCTCAGTGACCCCCTGCTGGTCCCAGGCAGCATGGAGGAGTAAGCTACATGATTCAAATGCTGAAGAGACACGAGTCAGACTTGGGGGTTTGTGTGCAGGGGGATTACATTGGAACAAGGAGCCTGTGGAAGGGAAAGTGCAGGACTTGGAGGCTGCTGGGGTTGGGAGGGAAATTGGAACTGGTAGTTGGGGAGGGAGACTGGGACTAGGTGGGCAAGAAGACAGGGATTGGGTGATGGGGCAGACTGAGACTGGCTGGAAGAGGAGATTGAGACTAGCAGGCAAGGACACTGGGCTGGGGAACCAGGGAGGAAATCGGGGAGGGGGGGACTGAGATTGGATGAGGAGATGCGGGAGACTGGGACTGGCGGGGCAAGGAGACTGGGACAATGAGCCCTGGCAGGAAAACTGGGACTGCAAGCCAGTGGGGACAGAGAATGCAGGTGAGGGGAGGAGTGACTGGAAGCCAGGGGGAGGAAGAGAGATAAATAAGACTAGGAGCCAGGAAGGAGGAAATTGGGACTGGGTCACAAGAAGGCTGGAGACAAGGAGTTGGGAGTGTACGGGGAGAAATGAGCATGACGGGGCTGTGAGATTGGGATGGGGAATCTGGAGGGGTAAGACTAGGTCTTGCTGAGAAAGGAGACTGAGATAAGAAGTTAATTTTCTCTCTGCACTGGGCTTTCAATGTACGCATCCCAAGTCTTTTACCAAAAGAGACATAATACTAGTATATAAGAGTGCTGGTACAGCTACTAATAGCTAGTTCATATATACCACTTTTCAACATTAGATCTCATAGCACTTTACAGCGTTGGTCAGCATCATTAACACCACTTTACTGAGGCACAGGGAGGTGAAGTGACTTGCCCATGGTCACCTATAGGTTAGTAGTAGAGCCAGCAATAGAACCCAGATCTTCTGAGTCCAGTGCTCTCTCCACTACCAGCACTACTATATACTAGTGTTATGTGTGTGCGCACACAGGGTAGTAGTGGTATGTTGTAGGTATATAGTAGTACTAGCTTATATGTAAAATGTAATGAATCAAGTGCCTGTGAAATCAGGTGTTGTGCAGAGAAATAGTCTCAGAAGAACTAATGGAGTATACAGGAATTATTTAGTTTCACAGATTTATATACTTTGCATTGATACGAATCAATCTTAACTGTACTGAATTTTTTTTTAAATGTCAGTGTCAGACATTCTGCTCTTGATATAAGATGCAACAAGGACAGCAATTACTTTGTGTAGTTGTATCATTCTGAAATAACAGCAATACGATTTTTGAAGACTCAGATTGAAATTTTCTTTTCAAATATTTTCTCCAGAACTTGTTTCCAGAACCCTTGTCCATACAAAGTAACTCTGTGCAAGTCCTTAAAACCCTGTGGGAGAAGACACAGCTGAAGGGAACACATGGTTTTGAAACTGCGATGATTCAATCTACATTTCCACACCAGAAGGTAAACATTTATTCCTTGGGGTTAGGGGATGGGGAAGTGATTTTATACCAACCTTTAGAACCGGTCTACATGGATCTTTGCAATAGATGTGATGGCTCCATACTGTGTTTAACTACTGGAAAGCAAACCTCTTACACACATGCACATGTGTGTGCACACATAATATTAACAAATCATAACTATCTTAGCAATTAAACATGGGGCCCAATCCTGCTTCCAAAGAAGTCAATAGAAATTTTGAGGCTGACTTAAGTCAAAGCAGGATCAAGTCCAGGTGGCCTCTGCTTCTTATTTCTAACTACTGAATCACATTAAAATAAACTAAAAGGACACCATTTTTTTATATTACTTTTCCATGTGAGCAATTGCTGTGTTGCCAAAAAGATGCTAAGCATTTGCTCTTGGGAGAGGAGGTGGCCCATGACACTGAGAACAGGATGGGAAGTGGTTTGTGGACACAGGTGGGATTTTCAAGAGTGCCTTAGGAACAGAAGTCCCATTCACTTTCCATCTCTCTATTAAGAGGTGATCTGAATTAGGAAAATGTTTGAGAACTACTTACTTTCGTCATTGGTAAATTACAACCTGTTTCCACCCTCTTTTGCTCTGTGTATGTTTGTGTGTTGAAAGGAAGCTTCTTTATGCACTGAATAATTTTTATGTCACTAAATTTCTTTTGCCTTCAGTGCTGTATAGCTCTGGTTTCTTCTAGGTATTTTCACTCATTACCTTGCCAAGTCCTCTTCAGCCAGTTCATTCATATGGCAATCTATGGCTTATTCATGATGTGGGGCCCCCTCTCTTACATAAACCACACCCAGCTTGTAAGGGCATTGACCAGTGCTCAGCAGGAATTTTATTTCTGAGCTCTGTAGTGGATCCATAAATGTGTCATTCTGTATTGTACTTTGAAATGTCTCCAGGTTTACCTAAGCCCTCACATATGCTTCATGGGAGTTGCTAGTGAAGTGAATGAAAACAGGTGATGGTACATGTAGGTATTTTTTCCTATTTACATACATAATTTTAAAGGCTAGAGTCAGAACAGCTGCCATGATGGACTGTTTAGCTGCCCTGTGGAAATTCACACAATTCTGCACAATGCCTTGGATGCTATGAAAATGATGATTTTTACACACTCCATTCTTACCCTCTGTCAAGTTTAAAAGCTATTTACTGTTTCAGGAATTGTAGGGAAAACTGTTTCAAGGCTATTCATCAGACTTCATGGAAAAGACCAGTAGAGGATTATAAAACAAAGATGTATTTGAGCTAAGTGCAGAAATATTCTTCAACATGTACAATTTTTTTTTTACATCTCAGCCAAAATTGGATTAACTAAATTGTCAGATCTGGTTTTAAAATATTCTTTCTCAGGCTGAGACTAAGAATGGAAAATGTCTGCCTGAAAGTATTATTTTACTAAAGTGATGACAGTTGAAAATAGGAGTTATTAATGGAAACATCTTCTGAAACATAAGGTGATCGTGTTGCATGACCTATCCAGATGCAACATATACCAGTACGTGCATATCATACACATGCACATACAGATTTTTTATATTCAAAATTAGATAAAACTAGATCCAAGCTGTTTCTTCCAAAATCATAAAGCTGTTCTTTGTTTAACTTAGAATAAAGCTTGTAATAGCTCATTTGCTGAGAATGGAGTAACCTGCACAGTACTATGAACTAGGAGATCTGTCAACTGAAGTGATGCGAAGGTACTTATGACTGCATATATAGGAACAAATTGAACCCCAGCATACAATCTGAAGAACTGGGCTGTGCACTGGGCAGATTCATAGAGTCTAGTGGTGTTTACAGTAGAACCACTTCATGGCCAGCTGCAGTAGCCCCCATGGCTGGTGCATCTCCTTTCCATATGGGGACTGGCCACTAGCTCCATATTGTTCCCTCCCCCAAATTCCTGTCCATACTTATATACTATGAGCCCACAATGCTCAGAGCGTGTCACACCAAGGTTAATGGCAGCCGACCTAGTAGTCAAAGCCAGCGTTCACAGTCACGAGACAGGATATCTGGAGATCAGAACCAAGAGACAAACTGGAGATCAGAACCATGAGTCAGGAACCAGAGTGAGACCAGGTCAGGATACCAGGGGGTAAGAAGCAGGAAACACATAGGAGGTCTGGAACAGCAAGGCAAATGCCAAGTGTCAAGCTGGGGTGGGATACCAGGAAATCCAGGAGCCGGAGCTGGAGCCAGAGCCCAGTTGTTTAGACAGCTTCCTGTTCCTGCTGCTGGCTTAAATAGGGCCAATGAGCCACACCAGGGCACTAACAATCACATCCAGCAAACTATTAGTCTCCTGAGTATTTGTTGCATAATTCTATTACTCTTAGTCCTTTGGGGGTTATTTCATCATTCCTTTTTTGTAAGAGTACTTTCTTGGTTAACTGTATTCCCAAACTAATGGGACAGTACATCAAGAAACTGTAAAATTAAAACACTGATCCCAACCAACTAGAAAATGGAACTTTGGAAACTCAACAAGTTGTAGAATTACACACTGTTATTAGGATGCTGGATAACAATCAAGTAGATGCAACACATTCAAGACTTTCTTGAGATTTTAAAAATGCTGAGCAGCATTTGGCTGGTTTCACTTTCTTTGTTTTTGGTTTGCTTACTAATATAGGGCCTGCTATTGCTCCTATCAAAAAACTCATTGATTTCATTGGCAGAATTCCCACTGACTTTTCTGAGAGCAGGATCTGGACCTATTGTTTAGTAGATTTCTTTTTATTTCTTGTGAAATTCAGAGACCAAGAAGACTAGCTAGAGTCCGGTGTAATGCTGTTGGCCCAATGCAGTTTTTTCAATGTCTCTCAAACATGACCAGGAGTGGCTATAAGAAGTGCAAATGTGTGACTACACACACACACACATTCTCCTGAAAGCGTTTGCTTTTTCAGAAAAGTTTGCTTCAGTTGGAAAATTTGCCTTATACTGTGTATAGGTCCAACCGTGCAAGACACGACATACTCTCAACCCTCAGTGACTATAGTGGAAGCTGAGAACGCTCAAGCACCTTGTGCAGAAGGACTCCGTAACTTTCTTAAAAGCAATTGTGGGTTAGAATTCTTAACTAACTAAACTCTTAGGCACTTGGGTTTACCAAGGGACAGGATGAAGTGCTTAGTCATGTAAGCTTTCTAGCACTACCTTTGAATATTCTGGTAACAGATCAGCATATTAGGCCAGATTTTCAGCTGGAGAATCTTGCCCGCATGTCTGGAGAATCTTGCCTGCATGCTCGGGGTTCAGCTGATCGCCATATTTGGGGTCGGGAAGGAATTTTCCTCCAGGGTAGATTGGCACAGGCCCTGGAGGTTTTTCGCCTTCCTCCGAAGCATGGGGCAGGGGTCGTTGGCTGGAGGATTCTCTGCGACTTGAAGTCTTTAAATCATGATTTGGGGACTTCAACAGCTGAGTCAAGGGAGAGAATTGTTCCAGGAGTGGGTGGGTCAGCTTTTGTGGCCTGCATCATGCAGGAGGTCAGACTAGATGATCATAATGGTCCCTTCTGACCTTAAAGTCTATGAGTCTATAAATGAATGGAGGTCCGGTGGTTTATAACAGTTGGGGAGCTGGCCCATCCAATTTCTGCAGGTAGAAAGACACTTAAAAGAAATGCTAACATGGAAAAGTAAATTTAAAAACAAAATATCCTGCTTTCCCCCCACCACACATACAGACACCCTTGCAGTTTTATTTCATCAAAAATTTCAGGGGGAAAAGTTTCCTTACCTTTTTTCTTTTCTGTTTATGGGTCTATCGAAATATAATCAAACATGGCAATTCCAGCACCATACTGTACATTCCGTCACAAACAGACACATGTTCTACATCAGCTTAGGAAATTCAGAAACTCTGGGTTTCTGAAAATGGTTAAAGAAACCACTCTCTTCCTGGGAGAAAGCAGGCTGCACTGTCCTCTAACAAATTCCAGTAGCATTTTGAAATATTTTTGCAAGTAATCAGTAGGTAGGTGAATAAGACCTTATTCATCCTGTCCCTCAGTAAGTTGCCATTACTTCTGAAGTCTGGAGACATGGCAATCTCTGCAGAATCGTTCAGAATATATGTCTAGCTATGAAAGAGAGAGATTAGGAGAGTAGCTGTGTTTAATAACGGTTTGCTTTATAGTAGGATCAGTTGGGAATGCAGCCAACAGACACTAATGCTCTAAGTATCTGTTTTGCTATGTATGCGTGCATGCATTTCACTCTTTCATTGTGATACAAGAATGCCAAAGAGAGATCCAGTTCTTCTCTTTATTGGCACACTAATCCTTCGTGATCAGTTAACTGGGTGCAGTGAACAATTTTAGGTTTTTGATAACATGCTCCTTTCTTAACACACTAAAATAAATATTGTTTGGAAAAATAATTCCTTAGCAGTAGTGTTGTCTGTTGGATAAAGTATAGGATGGGGAGCCACAAGACCTGGGTTTTTCTAATCTTGGCTCTGAGAGTGATTTATTTATGTGACGTGGGGCAAGTGACTGAAACACTCTGTGCCTCAGTTTCCCCACCTGCAAAAAGGATATTAAGGCTTGATGTTTGTGAAGTGCTCTAAGATCTTTGCATGATGCTAGGCTGTTGCACAAATAATAATCACAGATGATATCACCTGCAGAAATGTGATCAAGTCTCTACAAATAACAATACCCACCAATTCATAGGAAGGGCAAATATCTTGTATTGTGTTCTAGAGGTGGATGAGAGATCCATTTGCCTTTTATTTCACAATCTGCATCTTCAAGAACAGCCAGTTGGCCTACTCTCTTCCCTGGGCTCTTCAGGGGTGCCCAGCTGGCTTGCTCACTTGTTTGGTTTGGTGGCAAGTTAATAACACCATTCGCCCACTAAAACCAGGAAAGCATCATCTTGGATGAGCAACTTGCTGGAAGCAATTCAGAGAACACTCTGTATCATGTGGCTGCTGCTGCTTTCAGTGCTTTAAAACACTTTGTCTCTAGTTCAATGTTTTGAATGGGCAAACCAATAACTCCTGTGAAGCCAGTGAAGGTTCTCTGGAGTAAAGTGATGTAAGTGAAAGGAGAGCCAGATGCCATGCTTCCAATGCACTCAGTTCACCACCTAGACACAATGTGGCATATGGAAATGCGTCAGTCACAGATATGGATGAACTAAAACCTTGTCTTGAAAACTGAATTTAGGGCATTCTAGGAGTAAAAGCCTTTAAATTCCTGTTGAAATGGTTAATGTTACTGGCATTTTATTGTGATATTAATGAAGTCTTAGGGAGCCTGAAGCCTAGGTAGGGATCTTTTTTATTAAATCTAAATAAAATGAAATAAATAAATGTCATTGTTACTGATACCAATGTATTCATTTCTTTATTTTCTGTTTTGTTATTATGTGTTTGAATTATTTTTGTTTTGTGAGATTTACAGTTGTTGAAATTAACATTTTAAAATAACCAGATTAACAGAATACTTTTGACAATGCCTAAATAGTTGTTGTGCATGTAGATTATACAACATTAAGACATTAGGAATGAAGGAGATGCTCAGATTTCACAACTATTTGTTTCTCATTCTTAAATGTACACTTATGCTCAGTAAGTTTCCTGTTTGCAATGTCACTGAAAAATGAAAAATATGTGAATAATTTGAAAAAATATTAGTAGTTAGGAATATTATTCCTCTTCTAGTAGTGAAGACGTTACTCCAGATTAATGCTGGTATACTTGAAAGCAGAATATTGACTCCAGTAGAATTGCTTCAGATTTGCATCATGGTGATTGACTGCAGATTTTGGGCCAATATGTGCAGCCAACTCACTATCATAAATACCTAGCATCACACAAAGAATCTTATGTAGCAACATACTGTATGTTCATGCCACAAAAAATATTTATACAACGCAGTTTAAAATTTGCCAGAAATAAAGTATTTCCAGATGTATACCCTCATAGATTTCCGGTCAGTTGCTTCACAGTTCTTTATCGGAGAACATAGGCTACATTATAAAAAACAGAACCAGTTTTATACTCATTGCAAAATCCATTGTGTTGACTCATGCCATCATTTCATCAGAAGAGTGATGGAGCAGCTATTTTATGAACCTTACACGATTCCTTCAGATTTATTTGCTGAGTAGTTTTGCAAGAAAATAAATAACATTTTTAAGCAATTGTCATTTCCATTTATTCCATTTCTGCACTTGATAAATCACTTTATCCATCAAGAAATAATGCCCCATTTTCACAGCTGAGTAGTTGCCTTACACCTTCCAGATGATGCAGGTGAGGGACGGGGAAATCTCTTGCCCCAAAAGTTTGACTACCTCCCACCTCACAAGATGGTGTATTTCAAGCAACTGCTGATTGCCACACAGACTTTTCTTGAGCCTTTTCCCCATCCCCTGGCACCATAGCCAACGCACCCTAGCCACCCAAGAGGTGCTTTTAAAAGCACAGAGAAGGCACCTGCTCTCTAGATGTTTTTCCTTTCAACCCTGACATTATCAACTCATCTCTTCACAATGTGTCATTCATGGAAGACCCTGGGGACACACTGGAGGCAGCATCACCACTCTTGTCCCCAGCTTTCCAGTGATAGACTATGGCAGAGAATACACACCACACCAGGGCAGAGAGAACCACACATCCCAGGGCACTTCACTGCCCATTACTTTGCTCAGGTCCCCTTTTTGGAAGCTATTCCTTCACTGATACAAGGGACCAAAGGCCAGGGAAACTTCCAGAAGCTAGCTGGGCACATCCTATTCTGTTTGGTTCTCCGACACCATCCTGCTTATGCTCTGTTGCCTCAGGTCATTGTACCTGAGGCTCCCTCCGAAAAACCTGAGGTGGTTCCTGCCTAAGTAGCTACCAGCTATCCTGCCATTGACAAGTCAGCTGAATAAGTATGGTCAGTGTAGAGAAAGCTCTCCAATTTCAGAGCAAAGCAGCCTGCTGAATACCATGAATGGAGAGGATTCCCCTGTAGAAGGAGAGTTAGTCCCACTGGTATAGGAAGGGCAGTCAGTGAGCAAAGTAGTCAAGTTTTACTGGCCATTTTCAGTGAATCAGTGCTCAAGCGCCAGGAAAGAAAGCACCCTAGACATGGACAGCCTGGTTACGCCAAACCTCAGGTATGCTTGAGTACAGTCCCCATATCAAAGAAACTATTTCAGAACCAAAAGGGTTCCAAACTGGGGGAGGAGGAATGTATCCCTCATGTAGTCCAGTGGGAGCTGGCATGTTAGGCCAGGCCAGGCCAGAAATCAGTAGAAGACAGGAAGACCCTCTTGCTTCTATAGGCCTTATATAGATATTTCCTCCATTAGACAAAATGATTTAAAAACTTTTTAAGATGCAGCTTTTCAGTCCTTAGTTCTTGATGTGCTGGGAAACACATTTATGTTCCAGCTCCTTTTGGACAGAGAAGAATCTTTCTTTGTCCTGTTTCCGCTGATGGAAATTAAATGTTTATAATTAGCAGATTTTTCAGATGTGCTTCTTTGACTGCCATCTCTCCCTGGGACAATAAATGTGTGTTTTGGCAGATGTCCCTGTACTGGTATTTGTGCATGTGTCTGTTTCAAACTCAGCAGTTGGTTGAGATGAGGTCTTTAATGGAGGGAGAGGATATTCAACCATTTCTATCTCCATATTAGAAGTACAGGAGAGTCCCTAGTTGTGAAAACAATGGGCCAAATTTCCCCCCGCAATACAACCCCTTTCCTCTGTCTGCCAGCACAAAGAACCTTTAGAGCCAGGGACTTCAGCCAACTGGGGATTCCCCCAACTGGAGGAGTCCCTGAATGGCATAGAGCTGATGTAGCTGGCTTAGGGTGACCAGACAGCAAGTGTGAAAAATCGGGATGGGGGTGGGAGGGTTAATAGGAGCCAATATAAGAAAAAGCCCCAAATATCGGGACTGTCCCTATAAAATCAGGACGTCACCCTAAGCTGGCTCCTCTTTTCCCCTTGGCTCTAGAGACATGGCCAGGAGATAAGGCAAGTCTAGAAAGCTGCTGTGGTCCAGCAATCCACAGCTGGGATAGTGGCTCCTTTAAAGTTTGTTAGGAAAACAGTTTGTATGAGCTTCATTTAACCTGTTACTGCAGTTTTGGAACTAAACCTCATAATATCAGTGCTGCTCACCAGAGGTTTGAGTTCTGGCAAACAAGACCCTCTCATCTGTCTTTTAAAGAAGAATGGGCCCCAAGCCACCATTCAGTGATTAACCCTCTGTTGTGGCCTCATATCCATTTAAAAGGGAGGAAATTCCCAGCGATGTAGTGTCACTAGAGATCATTGGAGCCTAGTGGGTCACCAAAAAAAAAAAAAAAAAAAAAAAGCACTGGAGAGAGGCTGAAAGTAATAAAGAAGTTGCTGCTGGAGGGAAGCTATGGCAGGCGGTAGTGGCCAGAGCACAGCTGGCAAGAACGGAAGAGTATCAAAACCTCTCCAAATCCTACCTTCTGAAGAGTTGCAACTTCAGCTGCTTTTGTTGAGAGAAAAGAAACACCCTGTTTTTAATAGATCCACCCAGACGGGGTGTTTGCTGCCACAAAACATAAGAAAGAAGGGACTCTACTAGATCTTAACCCTTCAAAGCTCAATGCTCACCAGGTGCTATTTATAAACTCACAGCTCTAGTTTTTATCAGGTGGAAGTACTGACCCTTATGATTTCATTTTACAAGTAATAAATTATGGGGCAATTGGATCATTCATACTGTGAATTTTTTATTACTGCCCTAGGATCTGGACCATGTTCAGATGCATCTGGAAGAAGTGAGGTTCTTTGATTTATTTGGATACAGTGAGGAAGCAGGAACATGGCAGTGTTTCATGTGCAATAATCCTGAAAAGGCAACAGGTAAGGGATATTCATTCACTACTTCCATGCAACAAGTAGTAGGGTTCCGGTTCTGGCAGACTACATTACCTGGCTGGATAATGCAGTGTAGACTTCGAGTCTCCAAAAGTAACATGATTCCTACACCTTATGTAGCAGTAACAACAGAGGAGAAGATCTAGCCATGGCATTGTTGGGCTTTTCTATACAGGGACACTCAGGAAAGTTCAGTCAGATCATTGGATGATGAAGTTGCAGTTACCTAAAGACCACCTACTCCTGAATGAAACTATGGGGGGTGGGCATAACGTAATTTAATTTATGTGCATTGACTTCACACTTTTGATTATTCACCTTAACTTTTCTGCATGTCCCTTTGTAGACATGGCCTATGAGAGGGAGGCTGTTAGAAGGGAAATACTGCAGCAAACTCTGAAGAAGAGGGCAGACAAGTTCTCCCTTTAATTGGAGCTCATCAGCAAAGTTCTTCCCTTCCCTTATCTCTCTTCCCAATATTTCTGAAGAGACACAGGATTAAATTCGAACTTTATTAGCTGTGTGTTGGAAGTGGGGTTGTAAACCCAGAGTGAATGTGGACATGTATACTGACCTGTCCTACAGTCACCTTGTGCAGCAGGAGTAATCTGCAGACATGGAGTGGCCAGATACGGGAATATGAATTTAAAAGTCCATGCTGGCCCAGGCCACAGGTTCCAGCTGAGAATGTCCTTGCTGCGGGTGTTTAGGGAGCCTAGAAGGGATGCAACAGTTGCCCTTTAATTGATGTCTCTTTGTATGAGTACACATCCCTGGAAGAAGTAGCTTAAATTTGACTCAGAATTATTAGTTTTAATGTGATCAAATTCCTGGCACACTTTTTCTGGGAACAGGCTGTTTAACAATTCAGTGATGAAAATGTTTGTACAGGTAAAAAACTATAGGTGTGTCAAATTGCCTAATATATTTGGTATCATTATAAGTAGAGCTGGTAGCACTGCCTGTTACTAAGGTCGCCTGACATTTCCCATTCTAACACCGTTTTGCAATCATTGTGAACATCTGCCCAAATTTGGCCAAGTTATAAGCCTTTGAAAAATCACAGTTAACACATGCTCAGTAGAGACTTCTTCAATTGTAGCAGGTAAAATATCCAAACTTTCTCACCTCACTGAGCAAGTTTGAGCCTCGCATAGATCCTAGTGCTGACCTAACTGCGTATGTGCCATCACCACAAAGTGACAGAGCCTGCTCCATCCCTTTACTGCTCCGAGCATCCCCTGCAGCTCTGGC
The DNA here is from genome assembly GCF_002925995.2 of Terrapene triunguis. NCBI lineage: Eukaryota > Metazoa > Chordata > Testudines > Emydidae > Terrapene > Terrapene triunguis. The sequence continues at coordinate 27,760,879 of NW_020664439.1, read as the reverse complement.
AGAGCCTCAGTCTTCCCCCTCCACCCTGGCTGTGCAAGGAGCCCCCCCGCCAGCGGTCCATGCAGCCGGAGCTGCCTCAATAAGAGGCACTTAAGAGTCTGAATTCAAAGTACTTGAACAGATCACTAACATCTTGAGTGCATAAATGTTACGTTGTGCCTGGCTCTGAGAGTCTTTAGGAAGAAATGCCTGGAAGTAAGGATATGAAGTGTTTCTTTAGAACATTTGAAGCAAATAGGTTGGCATATTAGGTTTCTCTTTTTGTTGTTGTTTAAAAGTAGATAATTCTCAGGCAGAGGAAATAGACTGGTAAAAATTCAAACACTACCAGATGTAGGTTTGAACATAGTGAATCAAAATGTTTGACATTAGAATCCTCACTGTTCAAGTTTTTCTTTGCTCATTTCCTGCTGCCATAAATACAACATGCAAAGGCATTAGCTATAGGACTCAAAAGTATTATTTTATAGATTGCTGGAATCTCAGTCCTGGAAATGGAGCAGTTCTAAACTATTAACCCCCAAATGCTTAATACAACATTATGATTTAAATAAAATTTTACATGCACAACATGCATGAAATTCAAATTCTATGTATCTTGAGACTTTAAATACACAACACTCAAGGATTTTAAAATAATGATACCCACGACAGTTATAGCACAGCCCCCTGGTACATATGTAGTTTTTTCTATGAATATTCTGTATATAGATGGTATTAACTTTAATGCCCTAATATATGGTTTATAACAATAATCAAGAAAATCATTTGCACTTCTATAGTATCTTTCATCTGAGGATTTCACAGTACTGATGGACATTAGATATTTAAGTCTTGCAACACTCTTCCAAAGTAGGTATTCTTCTCTATTTTACAGAAGGGGGGGTGGACAGAAGAGAAGCCAAGCCCCAGAGAGATGAAGTGACTTGTTCCAAGTCACAGAACGGGGAACAGAACTCAGATCTTTTGTCACCTGGTTTATGTCTCAACCACTAGACCATGCATTCTCCCATACGAATGCATGTGTCCAAGCTGTGGTTGCTGTAGGAAGCATTCCCTGACTGTTGGGAATTAAAAGTCCTGAGATTTATTGCATTAACACATCTCTTTGCATCTCAGTTCCTTGTTTCTTTTGTAAAATAAAAAAACAGCTTGTCACACATTCAGAATAAACATGCTTCTTTGGATGGAGCATGTCAGTGCTTTTAGCATTACCTCTTCTTCCTTTTATACCTCTACTCTCTAGCCAGGCAATTGACTTTTTACAAAAGAGAAATTTCTTTCTAAGAAGGTTTTAAAATATTTTAATGATAAAATTATGCAGAAAATTTACCTGTCCTACAGCTGCTTTGTGTGTGGAGAATACCTGATTATGATGTGTCCTGATATATTTAGTGGCTTCTTCCTTGTATTCTCAAAAGCTGATAAAGCCAAGGCCTGATATTGTTCCCATTTGCACTGGTTTTCCCTTGGTGTAACTCCACTGAGATCAGTGGAGTTGCTTCAGATTTACACTGGTATAAGCGAGAAGTCTAAGGACATTCAGGAGCTGGACACTGAAGTTGATGGGAAAGAGATTAGGAATTAAAGGAATGATTGAGAAAAGATTCAAGACATTCCGTATTCTATACACTCATCTGGCAACCATGGAAACCCAAACCCTTTCCTCAATCCCTTCTATACTCTCAAGGAGGAGCAGCTATTCCATACTGCCTAGCAGTGTAATCCTCATTCTCAAATGTTCACTTTGCCTTGTAAATTGCAGCTCTTCTTGCCACGTGGAGAGAGAGATTGCTTTGGAGACTTCCAGTCCTGAGAGAGCAACTCCATTTCCTTATTAACCGCATTCAAATGAACAACTGATTTTTCTCAGGATAGATGGGGGCCTGTGAAAGTACTGAAATGTCCTGAGGGAACATGCCCTCGCACTGCTTATTATAGGCTTTCTTACTTTATGAAAAGAGAAAAACAGTGATTGGGAAACTGGAATTAACAGCATAACCTCCCAGCTCCACAGGGTGAGATGCAGCCACACGCAATGAGAGACAGGGAGGGGCATTGGCCTTTGAGATGAGGCTACAGGGAAGAATATCATTTTCCTGACATTACACACACACCTCCTTGTCCCTCCAAACTTTAAAATGTGCCCACTGTTTTGGGGTACCTAACGTAGACACCTGGGGCATGACTTTTCAGAGGTGCTGAGCACTCTCACCTCCTCTTAAGGCCTGTTGGTGTTACAGATGCTCAGCATTTCTGCAAATTATGTCTAGGGTGTTTCGAGTTGGCTAAAATCAGTGGCCACTTCTGGAAATTTTGGCCCAAATGTCTGCATTTTTTTTGCCATTTCCTTTTCCACTCTCGCATTTTTGCCACCCACATTTGTCTGTTCACTCTCTCCCTCCCTCCCTCCCTTGCTCCTTTCTTCCTCCATTAACTTTCTTTTTCTTCCACTCATTCCCTTCCTTTCTCTCCCTACCTCCTGTCCTTTAAGATGCCTCTCTTAACTCCTGTTAACTTCCAGCCTTCATTCCTAGTCCAGGGTCAAAGACACTATAATTGATATCACAGGACTCCATTGGATCCAGCCATTTTTTCTGTTAGGACACTAGTCAGCCATCCCTCTGAAAAACACTATCTGTATCATTACCACTATCTTACTCTCCCAGCTAAAGATGTGAACTGCGGGTACCTGGACAAATTTAACTCTTCGCTTGTCAGGCAAATATCAGGACTCCGTCTCTACTTGTGTAGAAAAGAAGTTCCCTAGGGCAGGAAGACCTTAATTAGATCATGCCAAACTACTGATTATAAAGGATCTATGGGAGGTTTCTATCTGATGGTCTCCCTCTCAGACTGCATCTCTGCTGGGGTGTATAGATCCCACAAGTCAACGGCACCCAAGAGTTAATGAAGAGCGCACTCGCTCTCTCAGCTGTGCCTAAATGGTTTGTTAGTGGTGGCTGCAGTAAAAAGCTGCAAACAGACAGAGTAGGGTGACTGTCAGAGAGGCCAAACACCACAGTGGAGAAGCACTACAGTATCAGATGCAGGAAAGCTGCCTAGAGGGAGCACTTTGCTGGCAGAAAGATCAGGGAAGGTTGCCATACAGAAGATACCTGCAAGGGGTAGAGGTGGGAGGCAGCAAGAGACATATGCAAATAATCTTTGACTGCCCAGCCCAGGATGACTGGGACTCAGAGGAGAGGGCAGGCCTGGGACCTGCACAGGACAGGGGGGCAGAAACTGAATCCCCAGATTCAGGGTGGGAGTACTAACATAAGACTAGGACTTTACTTTTGTTCCTGCTTTAATTTCCCTTGTTTCTTATAACATAAGAATGGCCATACTGAATCAGACCAATGGTCCATTTAGCCCAGTATCCTGTCTTTCAACAGTGGCCTGTGCCAAATGCTTCAGAGGAAATTAACAGAATAGGGCAACTATTGAGTGATCCATTCTCTGTTGTCCAGTCCCAGCTTTTGGCAGCCCAAGATTTAGGGACATCCAGAGCATGTAGTTGCGTCCCTGACCATCTTGGCTAATGGCCATTGACGGATCTATCCTTCATGGATTTATCTAATTCTTTTTTTAACCCAGATACACTTTTGGACTTCACAGCATCCCCTGATGGGTTCCACTGGTTGACTGTGCATGCCTATTCAATTCATTGGGTGACCCCTGGTTCGTGTGTTATGTAAAAGGGTAAATAACGTTTCCTTGTTACTTTCTCCACACCAGTCATGATTTTATTGACCTCTATCATCTCCCCCTTTAGTTATCTCTTCTCTAAGCTGAACAGTGCCAGTCTTCTTAGACCCTCCTCATGTGGAAGCCATTCTATACCCCTGATCCTTTTTGTTGCTCTTCTCTGTACCTTTTTCCAGTTCTAATATAGCTTTTTTGAGATGAGGCAACCAAAACTGCATGCAGTATTTAAGATGTTGGCATATCATGGGTTTATGTAGTGGCATTATGATATTTTCTGTTTTATTATCTATCACTTTCCTAATGGTTTCTAACATTCTATTAGGTTTTTTTGACTGCTGCTGCAAATTGAGCAGATGTTTTCAGAGAACTCTCCACAGTGACTCCAAGTGATAACAGCTTTCTTGAGTGATAACAGCTAATTTAGACCTCATCGTTTTGTATGTATAGTTGGGATTATGTTTTCCAGTGTGCATTGCTTTGCATTTATCAACTGAATTTCATCTATTTTGTTGTCGAGTCACCCAGTTCTGTGAAATCCCTTTGTAACTCTTCACAATCTGCTCTGGACTTAACTATCTTGAGTAATTTAGTATAGTGTGAAAACTTTGCCACCTGTTTCCCCCCTTTTCCATTTATGAATATGCTGAACAGCACCAGTCGCATTATAGATCCCTGGGGGACACTGCTATTTACCTCTCTCCATTCTGAAAACTGTTTATTTATTCCTACCCTTTGTTTCCTGTCTTTTAACCAGTTACATATCTATGCGAGGACCTTCCCTCTTATCCCATTACTGCCTACTTTGTTTGAGAGCCTTTGGTGAGGGACTGTGTCAATGCCTTTCTGAAAGTCCAAATACATTATGTCAAGTGCATCACCCTTGTCCACGTGTTTGCTGACCCTCTTAAAATTCTAACAGATTGGTGAGGCATGATTTCCCTTCATAAAAGCCATGTTGACTCTTCTCCAACATATTGTGTTCATCTATGTGTCTGATAATTCTGTTCTTTACTATAATTTCAACCAATTTACCTGGTACTGAAGTTAGGCTTATGAACCTGTAATTGCCAGGATTGCCTCTGGAGCCTTTTAAAAAAAATCAGTGTTACATTAGCAATTCTATGGTACGGTTTGATTCATACAATATTTGACTTTATGCTTTCTTTCACATATATTCCCACTCTCCCACCAACACAACTTTCTCTGTCATTCCTCTATATTTTGTACCCTGGTGTTACCATGTGCCATTGATTATTATCATTCCACCAAGTTTCTGTGATACCTATTATATCAATATCGTCATTTAATACCAGGCACTCCAGTTCACCCATCTTAGTATTTAAACTTCTTGCATTTGTATACAAGCACTTATAAAATTTGTCAATGTTTAGTTGTCTGCCTTAATGTGATGTAATAGATGGGACTCTTTTTCTGTTTCTCTTCAGGTCTTATCTATATTTTATCAACTTCTATCCTCTCCTTTTTAGTAGGATGTAGAGTATCTCCTTTAATAAATCCCCCCCCCCATGGCATGTCTCTGTCAAACAGTGTGCTCCTCCACACCTGTCAGCTTACCCCAAGCCCTTAGTTTAAAAACTCCTCTACAACCTTTTTAATTTTATGTGCCAGCAATCTGGTTCCATTTTGGTTTAGGTGGAGCCCATCCTTCCTGTATAGCCACCTCCTTTCCCAAAAGGTTCCCCAGTTCTTAATAAACCTAAATCCCTCCTCCGAAAACCATTGTCTCATCCATGCATTGAGACCAGACAGTTCTGCCTGCCTAACTGGCCCTTCACATGGAATGTTACCATGGAGGTTCTAATCTTTCTATTCCACATAGAGGCAAATATGTTGCAGCTCTTTTACATGCTAATCTGTGCTTTAATTAATTGTTCAGTGCCATATTTTCCATTGTTATTTGCTGTGTTCTGGTTCTGGCTCTGGCTCTGTAGGTAGCAGTGTGTGAACATCCAAAGGTTTGGAAGATCACCCACTTTTGATTAGCCTCCAAATGCTTGATTCTTTACCTGAACATTCAGAGGATCCTTCTCCTCCCTTTTCAAGACTATATAAAAGTCTTCCAGCTCTCAATCCCTCCCATGTCTCCTTTCTGCTTGTGAGACTCCAGTTGACCCTCTGATATCCTCTCCAACTATCCCCTCTATTTTTTGAAGATCTCGTTGAGAAACCCAACAACTCTGTTGGCCATCTCTTTTGGAACCAGCTGTTAATGCATTCAAATATCAAATACTTTAGGGCTGCATGTCCCAGAGGGCATTACACATCCCAGGTCTTATCAGGCTTTATTTCAGCAGCATCTACCTTCATCAAGGACTTGATCAAAGCACATACAAGCAATGGAAAGACTCTCATTGATTTCCATGGGCTCTGAGATCACACTGTGTTGTACTGGCAGAGAGAAGTAGCATTGTGTATTTTTCCAGTCATCAGTAACCTTTCCTTTCCTTGATTTACAGACTATGATTAAATGTCAACAGCATCTATTAAGTCTAGATTTACCCCCTTGTTTTGCTCCATTGCTGCCACATTGCCTCATCTGTTCTGCCATATCCCCTTCCTGACCACCGCATACCCCATGCCACAGCCACCTCCACCTGGTTTAGGGGTATGCGGTGGTCAGGAAGGGGATATGGCAGAACAGATGAGGCAATGTGGCAGCTCTATGTCTATGCTCCACTTGTTTGTGGTTCCGTAGGAACCTTATGCCGCTTGTATGAGTTAGAGCCATCCTCGGCTGCTCACTTCCATGCAGGCCAGCCAGCCCTAGATCCAGGAGCGATAACTGACTTGAATGCCCTCTCACCACCACCCACCACCCCGGCTCCAGGAAGGCTTGAGAATTTAGCCCTTGGTTTATAGCTCTGGTAGATCACAAGATATTGAAATTTAAATGGAGATATTATGTTTTATGGAAAAGCTATGTTAAGAATTCTAGAGGCTTATAAAATGTAGTAGCTATAATTTTGCTCTGCCTCTGAGACCTGTACCATTGAATTCATGGTGCTAGAGGAGCTTGATTTTACAAGGAAGGATATAAAGAAGTAACAATTTTCAAAAAAACTCACCCTCTTTAAAGTTTTTAAAATATATTTTCTGTAAAATATGCAGCCTATACAGAAGAAATGATGTGGTGTGGTGTAAAGGGCACTCATTTGGGATGTGCTGCCCAACCTGTGACTTGTCACATGTGCATAACATGGTCATCTATATCATTGAGGCTTTCATACCATGCCACGCCATTGTCCAAAAAAACACAGTCAAAGAGCTATTGGAGCTTCCGTGGGCCTGGTCCAAGGTCTGTGGAAGTTAAGGGAGTCTTCCCTGGACTTCCTGTTGTTTTGGATGAGGCCCCGTATGATGGTCTCCTAATATTCACAACCCTACCTTCTTCCCCAAAGTAATTATATTAGTCTGGAACTGGCCTTCTCTGAGTTCAATGGCAAGTTCATTGTAACTTACATACCTTTTTTAGTATTAATATTGGGTTTTGCTACAATTTTTCTATGTTCTACATTGGATACCATGTTGCAAGATGCTGCTTATCCTCAAGATTTAAAAAGGATTATGCCTTAAAGCCTGGATCCTGTCTTAGGCCACCAGATCAGTGACACTCTTCAGAGGCAGCCAACGTGGTTTTTAGAGGCCTCATAATCTTTGATAGTAAGATTATGAGGAGAGGCAACAGTTCTTAGGCAACATGGAGGATGGCCCCAAGTGGTGAATATCTGAGTAAGTTTGTATATTTCACATGCATTCTTTTCACTGGAAAGCTTTCACTAGGCAACCAAGCTTTTGCATAGGTGCTATTAAATAATCATAAACTGTCCCTACAATTTCCCCCTCTGCCAGGGGGAGGAGGATTCCCACAGTCCTGATATTCACAGCAAAAATCTGTGTTTGTTTCAATGTTCAGTGTCCAGTTGGTCTCATAACTGAAAAAACAAAGTTAAATTCTTTGAAATGTGTTTGTACAGCCCCAATTATGAGTCATTAAAGTGTGAGTAAATACAGTATATGCCTGTTCTTACAAAAAGCTGGCTCTTAACAGCCCAGTTTCAACATAACCCTCTGTATTAACAGTTGGCTTCTCAAGATCTTGCACAAAAAAACATTCAGTAAAAACCACTTGATAGCCTAGGAGGGAATTGAAGTACATTCCAGATTCTGGAAGCTTACAAAGAAATTGTAGTAATCCCTGTGGGCTTCAAAAGAGACACAGTGCCCATGGGCAATGATTCGGGTAAAACTGGGGCATTTTATCAATTCCTCTCAAAAAAGCAATTCACTCAGCCTATTAACTCTCTTGAATGCATTTATCTTTAGCTAGCAGTGAAGATTATCTAAACATTGAAATAGCCAAGCTATAATGCTTGTCTGAAAGCTATAGAAAGTGGCATTCAGAAATGTGTCTTTTCCAGGTTTTCAACAAAAGCATGAGCAATGATAGAATGTGAATACATATTCCCATGGGTTAGCTGCAGTTATCTTCTTCCACTTACCACCAACACATTCCAGAGCACTCTTTTAAGTTTAGTGGAGTTTATTATTGGTCATGATGGGGTAGAATTTTGTAAGCATCTTCATATTTTACTGTTTCAAAATTTGAGTTTTATTATTTTGTTTTTATCTCATTTGATTGCTATATATACTCTCTATATATTAAACTTGATATTCATTATTTCCACTCAGTCCCCAAAACTACTGAAAGCGCAATGAACTGCAGTTCTGTAACACAAAAGATGTTTAATGCAATTACTGGATGGGGGAAGGGAAGGAATTCTGGTGGAGGTACATTCAGGAATAGCAGTCAGGCTTAAATTGACTTGGAAAAGTTCTCTATAATATTCAGGTCCTTTGGAGGCAACCGACGTTCTAGGCAAAATAATTTTCCATTTGGGTTTGGGAAACATTTTCAGCATTGTTGTGGGCTTTCCAGAGAGTCAGAGGCTGTGAAAATGTTTTCAATAAATGTTTAAATATTTAAGTATCTTGAATCCATTGTGTGTAAACACTAGGTTTTAGAACAAAAGGTCACATATATTAAACCGTTCACATCATGATATTACTAGGGTGACCAGATAGCAACTGTGAAAAAACGGGACGGGGGTGAGGGGTAATAGGTGCCTATATAAGAAAAAGTTCCAAAAAAACAGGACTGTCCCTATAAAAACGGGACATCTGGTCACCCTAGATCAGGGGTAGGCAACCTATGGCACGCGTGCCAAACGCGGCACATGAGCTGATTTTCACTGGCACTCACACTGCCCGGATTCTGGCCACCAGTCCGGGGGGCTCTGCATTTTAATTTAATTTTAAATGAAGCTTCTTAAACATTTTAAAAACCTTATTTACTTTACATACAACAATAGTTTAGTTATATATTATAGACTTATAGAAAGAGACCTTCTAAAAACATTAAAATGTATTACTGGCACGTGAAACCTTAAATTAGAGTGAATAAATGAAGACTCGGCACACCACTACTGAAAGGTTGCCGACCCCTGCCCTAGATATTACCATAAATATAGATTTTAGGACCAAAAGGGCCAGAAGAATAATGATCATCTGGTCCAATCTCCTGCATAACACAGGCGATACATCCTCACCCCATAATTTCTGCATCAAGCCCTTGACTTCTGTTTGAGCTATAGCATATTTTATAAAGAAACCAGTCCTGATTTAAAGGGTACAAGTGATGGATAATCCACCACATGTCAAACCAAGTTGTTCCAATGGTCAATTACCCTCATTGTGCCTTATTTCTAGTCTGAATTTGTCTAGCTTCAGCTTCCAACCACTGGATCTTGTTATGCTTTTTTCTGCCAGAGTAAGTCATCTACTATCAGAAATCGCTTCCTCACGTGGGCGTGCGTAGAATGTGATCAAGTTGCTTGTTAACCTTCTCTTGGATCAATTAAATAAATTCTGCTACTGATGGGTCAAGTCCTGAAGTCTTTACACAGTAGAGTATGTACTCAATCTGAGCTCCCTTGCACCATTGGTGTCATTCCATGGACTTCAACAGTCAGTCCTGATTTGCACCAGTGTAAACAAAAGGAGATTTAGACATTCATTGGGCATTCTGCTGGAGTAAACACTGAGTAAAAACAAAATTAGGACTTCAGGATTTTGCTCTAAAGTGACTGTGACATCATAAAAAGGAGATTTAGTTCATTAAGTGAACAAACTGTAGCAACAAGAAGGTTATGAGAAAGGTCCTTATGTCCTATCGATATTTAGGAAACTTAATTGCTAAGAAAATAAGAGAAAGGACTTTAAAAATATTTGGAATAATGCTTCATTGTTATCCTTTATGAATTCCTCTCTTTTAATCAGGGCCTCAGACATACTGGCATCTACTTCATTATGGTGTCTGCTGAAACTGGCATCAGTGCAGCCAATGGATTTGTCTCTAGATGCATATGAGGACTATGATTGTAGGATTGGTTCCAGCTACCACATTCTTGAAGATGTATCTTCATTTCCAGTGTAAACCTGCTATTGAGAGATTTTATAATTTACCCATAAATATCACTTTGGTCTGAAACTGCATAGCAACTATCTACCTACTAAAAAGACAAGGAGTACTTGTGGCACCTTAGAGACTAACAAATTTATTTCAGCATAAATAAATTTGTTAGTCTCTAAGTACTTGTTAGCCACAAGTACTCCTATTCTTTTTGCGGATACAGACTAACGGCTGCTACTTTGAAACCTGTCTACCTACTGTTGATCTCACCAACATCATCATCTTGTGCCTGAATTTATTGCCCTTTGTGTCCTCTTAGTACTGGTCTACACTTAAAAATTAGATTGACCTAGCTATGTTGCTCAGGGCTGTGAAAAACTTTGCACCCAGAGTACCATAGTTAGGTCAACCTAACCTGCAGTGTAGACGTGGCTAGGTCAATGGAAGAATTCTTCTGTCGCCTTAGCTATTGCCTCTCAGAGAGGTGGATTAACTGCATTGACAAGAAAACCCCTTCTGTCAATGCAGGAAGCGTCAACACTACAGTGGCACAGATGCAAAACTGTAGCTGTGGCACCATAGCGGCTCTCCTGTAGACATACCCTGAGTTTGAGTTAGGACCTGTCCCTGCTACCTCTGAAATCAATATCAGAACTACCATTGAGCTGAATGGGATCAGGAGTGGGCAGGTTTGTAAGAGCCTCTGGAAATCTATCAATGTGGCTAGGTATTTATACTGTGCTCGTTGTGCTCTGTAAATCATTGTGTAGCTGTATGACACTCTATTACTATATAACTATAGAAACAATTTGTTTTCCTTTCTTCCCTTTTTATTTAATACTCATCCACTAAACTTGGCTACTTGATGCTGCAGGTAAGTTTCTGAACCATATCATTGTGCCATGTGTTTTTCAATGTGGACACTTCATCATAGCATTTCTGACATCTTGTCTTGTCAGGTATCCTCTCCTCCCCCATTATTAAGCATACCATGGATATTATTCTTTTCTAGACACCAAACTTCACGTTCTAATGGGGACACAGTATCCTCCAGCAAAACATAACACAGCAGTTTGTGTGTCTCAAAATGATATAATCACAATCTAGAAGGTTAACTACACATGTAAATATGGGGTCAAAAGTTGTCTACAACAAAATGCCTACGATGAGACATCAATGGCAATGACATATTCCTTTATTTTATCATGTCGCAGGCTACCCTACCTTTTCAAGGGCCAGGGAGCTTGCAGGCCTGCCGGCCCTGTACTTTTATCAGCTGGGAAGGGATCAAGTGTTTTCTATAAAGAGCTGAGAAAGCTCAGTTGGAAGGAGGGAGACTGGCTCCTGCAGTGAACCCTGAATTGGGAGGGACAGAGAGGCAAAGGGGAAAAGCCTCTGGGAGCTGTAGCCCAAGGTGGGCAGAGGAGCTGTTTTTGTGTTTGATGTTTTGCCTAGATTTTACATTTGGAGAATAAAACTGGGCCTGATACAGACTCTGAGCAAGGCACTGAGTCCTTCCTGGGTTTGAGAGGCACAGGCCAGCAGCCTACCTGTGGTGGAATGTGCGGGCAGGCTATCAGCCCCTGGAACTGAGGGGAAACTGCGGCAGCAACTAGCCAGAAACGAGATGGGGCAAGGTGACCCTGCAATTTAGAAAAGTTCACCTAGTTGTACAAAAACCAATAAACCACAAAAACATATTAACCAGAAGAACTGATGTCTACTAACAGTAATTAAAAACTCCCCATCTCCTCTCAGTACCTCCTCAACTCCAACCTGTCTCCTCTGGAAAAGCCTGAAAGAATAGACAGGTTTTGCAACATACCCTAATGGTAAACTAATGTCCTCTTGAATCCCAGGGGAAGTAAATTCAAGGGATAGTAGTTCTGGGAAACCTCAGCTAAGATCGGGGACCCATTGTGCTTGGTACTGAACATAGACAGCCAAAATAGACAAGACGGACAAAAATTGGGGAAAATAACAGATAAGGCACTGACAGATTAAGTAACTTTCCCGAAGACACAGGATGTCTGTGGTCGAGGGAAGATTGAACTTCGATCTCCTGGTTCCAATCCAGTGCCTTTACCACAAAACCATCTTTCCTGTCAGCCCCTAAAGAGGAATAAATCTAAGGATTGTCATCTTGAACATCCCAGCTAATCTCAACTGCTGGTTTGTAGTATAAAGAGAGAGATGATATTCAGGGCTCTAAAATATGTAGGGCTCAAGCCATAAAGAGATTTATAGCTCGAAACTAGCACTTTGAACGTCACCCAGACACCAGGTGGAACCCAGTGCAGTCAATGGAGCATGGGTGCAGCATGTGCCTAACTGGAACCACTGGTAGGTAGTAGACAGTCACGTTCTGGACTGGATGACATTTCCAAGGGTAGCCTTGCATTAATCCATTCTGGATGACAAGGATATAGATAATGATGGTGGGTTCAAGAAGAAAAGTCATAACCTTCTTGCCAAGCAAAGATGAAAAAGCACTCAAGTCCATTGCTGTTATCTGGGTATCAAGGAGAAACTGAGAGTGCATGGCCCTTTCCTCTGGCCATGTCTCCTATGCTGGGAGCCAGGAGGAGGGGTTGGGAAGGAGCAGGCACCATTGCCCTAAGCCCTGGAACGATTCCCGCGTGTCACACAAATCTTCCGCCAGGCACATCAAGGGGTCTGGTTGTGCATTGTACTGGGGGATGGGCATAAAGCAGACTTCATGGACTACAGAGTCAGGCCCGTAATCTTTGCTGTGTCCCCTGGTTGTTTTCCCCCACCCAACCAGTATCACTAGATCCAGCTTCAATGAACTAGTTCTCATCTGAGCCACAGACTCAGGCTGAAATGCCCATACTGTCTGGCTCTGAAGAAAGAGAGAGTGCCATCAGAATTTGAAGGGTTCCAGGTGAACAAATCATTTGCAGTGGATGATTTATGTGACAAATACAGCCTTTCCCTGCTCCAGGAACATCCAGGAGTGGATCATGATTTACGCCGATGTATTTACTCAGCTGTCTTTGACAATATTTGTATACAGAGTTTGAAAAATGTGAACATGGGCAGTTCTTGCCTCATATTTAAGGGGTGGCTAGTTGTGATTGGTCAGATGAGTCGCATGGATGTTCCTTCATTTCCCTAGAAGTTTTTACCTTGAGTTAATTAATATCTAATTAACTCAACAAACTTAGCAAGTTTGTAAGGGTGAATATGGATTTAGTGATCCTCAGGGTAAAAAACAAACATTTGGAGCCTGGATCAAATGTGTGGCCAATGTCCACACCAGTCTTTACAAATATGTTTGGTGAAGGAGTGTGCATGTTCTCTTACAGCAAAAACTCAGACCTGTGCATTTAAAATTCAGTTTCCACCAGTATTTACACTTGCAGATCTGACATTGCTTTCGTGAATGTTCAGGCCAGTAAAACTGAACTGCATGTGGGTGGAAAGTGAACATGAAAGCGGAGGAAAGGCTGAAAGCAGCTAGCATCAGTGGGATGAAAAGCAGGGAAGATATATAGGAAAAACCGTTCAGAGCTGCCCATTTGCAACAACCCACTATGCCTACATATTGTAAAGATCTCGCCACCCCTGGCTTTAATCACATCAACTCTTGATAATATTATGCATCTCCTTGATCCCATCCCACCTTGTATTGGATTCCATGCACAAATTGCAGATTCTTTCCAAAATTACCCACACTGGTAAAAGCCAATCTCCTGAAAGTACTACAGTTTTATAGCTGTACCCAAGCAAATGACAGCTGAGTTCATGTAAGTCATGGTTGGGCTGCATTTATTTCTCTCAGTTGCTAAAATGCATTTAGTTCTATGAAAAATTAGGAGTAATAGCTCACTTTTTCATTATCTCTCAAGAGATTTACAGTACAAAAGTGAGTGTGTGTGTGCGTGTGTGCATCTGTAATAAAGTTAAGGGCTATTACAAAGGTGTAAATTAAAAAATGTGACACCATTAATCTAGAGAACTTCAGATAACCTGAGTGCAGAAGCAAACAAAGTTTTTCTGCATAAACATTTACATATATCTGCAATGACAAGGTTATGCAGCAGGGAGGAAAGGCTTTTTGTTTCACTTTGTCTTGTGTCAGGTCGTGTCTCACAACACATCAAATATGACATGAAAGAATTCAACATAACATGACCTGACACAAAGAGATGCAAAGTATAGTTGAGGAATGTGGAGCATTGGGGTGAGCAATGAGAAAGGAACAGTTTTAACCACAGAGACATTCAGTTAGCTCTTCATGCGTGAGTAGAAATTTGGCACCCAGATTTTTGTTATTTGTGTCCTAAAACACTTTGCCTCATTATTTACTAAATAGGATAATCTGGAATGGATCATTTTTTTTCACTGATGAAAGGAAGCCTAACATTTATCTTGTCAGTTTAAACTGAGAATGTACAAGGTTTAAAAAGAAGGTAGAAGGTTTTTATTCATACATTCACACACTATATAGAGTGTGCATATAATCCATATCTATATACAGCTTAAAAGCACAGCTGTATCTTGCTTTGTGGGGGAAGAGTTTGGGGAAATAGTTGTTTGCTATTCACTTCCTTTAGAGCCTTTCATAAAGCAATTACAATAATACAACAAGAAAACCCCACCTCACAGCAGCTGGAGTGCAAGGGGAGGGAACCCCCTCAGACAACATTAGCAGTGCTGGAGAAAAATATCCATTCTTGGGCTAATTCTAAAGAATAACATTTTTAACGTTTTATTTGTCTTTCAGGAACCAGACAGTGAGTAGTAAATAGAGTTGTATAGATATAGAGTTATGCCTTCTCAGAAACTCCAAAGGATGTCCTCAGAGTTGCCATGTCTATTTTCTGTGGGCTAGACGGTGACTCTGACTATGCATCCATGCAAGGGAGCGTAGGGGAGTAAGAACTCCCCTGACACACCAACATGGGCTACCTAGACAATGGGTCCTTATACATACAAGTAAAAAGGGACTCTACACCCACTGACTCCCTCCTCCCCACCCACCCACATCCTGGAGTAGGTGGGCAGAAAGGGGTGAGGAATGGGTTGAACGTTATCTTTTTCTCCGTAAACACTGGTCAGTGGTCAGCGAAACCAGTGTGGCAGAGTGGCAGTCATAACTTGCCACTGGTATAAGACAGCAGCAAATTATTGCCATTTCCCCCTCCTCTACCCTGAGCAAGGGTGGCATCAGGGAAGGAACTGTGACTCTGAGGTGTGCCTGTGATGCACAGGCCCTACTGGGGCTGTTCCTGAGGTGATGCTGTTGAAACACCACCCTTCGCTCCGGGCTGTGCCTAGAGTCATAATGTAGCTAGGTGTGCTTTAGAATGGCAAGCAGTAACTCATTATAACACCTGGGCTAGCTGTTTTTTAAGTCGGGGTGGATTGTTCATTCATTCATTTGGTTTTTGTGTTAGAACGTTCCTCTTTGTGTGTCTACTGTCTGAAAGCCATGTCAAATCCTGTACATCTCCCACTGATATTCAGCCTGTTACAGTCAATGAACATATAACCTCTATGGACATTGTGGGCAGAGGGTGAAGGATATATATGGCCTTATAAATATAGGCACATTTATAAATGAGAATCTGAGGCACTTTGAAGCAAATAATAATCTTTAACACCCATGCCGCGCTTTAAATCATCAAAGTGATTTTTTAAACATAGATAATGAAACCATTGTGATGGAGAGGAAACATATATTTCCCTCACTAGAAACTTTATATATCATATATACTCGTTCATTAGCCCGTTCGTTTATAAGCCAACCACCCAAGATGGTTAGGTAAAAATAGCAAAAACTGTATGACACTTTCATAAGCTGACCCTATATTTCAGGGGTTGGAAAACTTTTGCTCCCGGCCCATCAGGGTAAGCTGCTGGCAGGTCGGGACGTTTTGTTTACTTGGAGCATCTGCAGGCACGGAGCCCCTCGGCTCCCTGCAGCTCCCATTGGCTGGGAACGGCGAACCGCGGCTACAGGGAGCTGAGGGGCTCCATGCTTGCAGACGCTCCAGATAAACAACACGACAATGTATTAGATATTCAATTCAATGATTCCATAGAATTTAAAATCATCAAATTTTGGTGTAGACCTGTTTATAAGCCAAGCCCCGCTCTTTGATGCGTCACTTTTTTACCAAAAATTTTCGGCTTATGAACGAGTATGTACGGTATGTTCTTTCTTTCTTTGGTTGTTTCCCTTAAAAGTAATCTGGATTGACAACCATAACAAGTAGCCTTTTGTGCACACCATGGTTCAATATAGAGGATGCACTGGTTTGGAAAACAGCTGAGTTGAAGATGGAGCAGCCAACGGCACCCCTCTTTTTATTGAATATACACTCTGTCTATTATTCCTGGAAGCATTATGGCACTTTACTCATATAATGTTATATTTATATAGAATATAAAAATAAGCTTAGGCAGGTGATGATACTGCTCCTCTCTGGCCTTAAAATCTATGCATCTATTAAAAAGACTTCACATGCTCTACCTTAATGTCCAGCTTTATTTACTTCCCCTTAATGAGTTCCATTTGAGAGGTGAGACTGTGTCTGTTTTTTTAAAAAAATCTATACAAACCACCTTTCTGAAACTCTAAATCCTTGGTCATGAAATCATAAGTCCACACTTAGCAGTGGGGTTAGAAGTAGTTAAGTGCCAAACTGTTATTGAGGGAGAAAGGTCAACATTGGATGTCCAGGGTCTGTCTTGTGTTGCACTGCTCCAGCAGTTGTGTTCCAGGCATTGGAATTATTGTATTATTTTAGGCAGATGTAAGTGATAGAAAATATCACATTACGAATAATTGTATTGTTTTAGGCAGATGTTAGTGATAGAAAATATCACATTACCAACATTGGTGCTGTGAGATTTGGCTGCACATAAGTAGGAGCAGGACCTAGGTAATTCTTGGTTTGTCCAAGTGTGATGATTATTTTTCACAGCATTTTATGTTAATATTAAATAACTTTGTGGCCTCCCTTATGGAAGGACCTAAAGAAGTTAATGATGATTAAACCAATAGGGTTCTCTTAAAAATGTAGGGCTAGGCTGTGGCTTGAACTACATAAGCAGTAGAGGAAGTGAGTAGCAAACAACTCTTTCCCCAAACTCTACCCCGCAAAGCAAGAAGACAGCAGGGAAGGAACTGTGATTCGGGTGTGTCTGAGTCACTCCTGGCCAGGTGTAGCTCATGTACCACCCTTTCACCAGGATTGTGCCTAATATCTTATTTTTGGATTGGGATTTTCTAAGGGACCTAAGGAAGATAGGAGCTAACTTCCAATGGGGTTTAGGTACCTAACTCCCTTAGGTCCCTTTGAAAATCCTAGTCCTGGCCTTTAATTGGCTCTGTGGAAATGACTCTAAAAATAAAAATGATTTGAATTTAATAGTGAATGTTATCCTTTGTGTGGGTTTTCAATTCATCCTGTAGAATTCTATAGCAGGAATATAAACCTAGAAAGTTGTTATCCTCTATCAGATTCCATGGGACTTTTCATAAGGCGTGATTGGGCCAGTGCAGGTAACATTTCTCACTTCAGATGCCAAGCATTTTTAAACTGATCTTTTAAATACATGTTATGTGAAGATGTAATTTGCAGGGGAGTTAAATACTGTTGGTGATACAATGACAGCGTTGAATAGGAGAAAACAGAGCATAGGTGTCATTTGGGGGAGAAGAGGGCGAAGATCAATCATACAGGGTCATGAGTTTGCTTTTGTCATTCTGGGTGCATCTTGGTGGATTATTTGTTGGTTATTCTGTTAAGCGTATGCTTCGTTGTACAAGATTATGAATAAATATTGTGAGGTTGGATAATAAGTTGGGTAGAAATAGGAAGTAGGGGGGATGACTATGCAGTAGTAAGAGTTAGGAGAAGAAAAAATGAAGGGGAGAGGGAACTGTGTAGATCGTCCGCTCTATGAGACCTACTATTCAAAATGGATCCTTCATGAGTAGGGGACTGCAGCACCTTTCTTCAATCATGGCTGAATATTTTGAGGCAGAAGGGAAATGTGGTCTTGTGGTTTATACAGCAACATTGCAAAACTGATTGTTGGTTTGGAGGAAAAATTGTGCTTCCTTCTGAGATAAGAGAGAGGAAATGAATAACTTCCTCATTATATTTTTCCTCACTAGTTGTAAATCAAGATGGACAACCTCTGATTGAAGGCAAGCTGAAAGAAAAGCAAGTGAGATGGAAGTTTATCAAAAGATGGAAAACTCGCTATTTCACTCTCGCTGGCAATCAGCTTCTGTTTCGCAAAGGAAAATCTGTAAGTTAGAACATCACTTTGGTTTGCTCATTTCCCTCCCCAGCATGACCCTCTCCCTTGGGCTTTTCAAGACTATGATTATTCCATATTCCCCTCACACTACATAGCTAATTTCGGCCAATGGTTTGTTGGCTAAGCTTGTGTATGCTGTAGGAGGGTTTATGCCTCTTCCTGTGGAGACAAAAGGTGGGATTTTCAATGGCCCTCGGCTTTGGCCTAATGCTCTTCTTTTTGAAGTCAGTGGCAACAGTTAGGCAAATGCTGAGCACTTTTGAAATTCCCACCCTGCATACTTAGGGTCCAGTTCTGCTCTCAGATAAAAAGATGCAACTTCCGTTGGCTTCAAGGGAAGTTGCACCCATGTAACACAGATAGATTGTGCCCACCAGCTCTTAAAATCTTTTCAGATTCCCTTAGTTGGTGACCTATGACTAAGAGAGCCTCCAAAGGTGAAGGTTTAATTTAGTACCAGGCTATTGTGTCACTAATCCACCTATGCCTTAAGAAATTGCACTGAGTTGAAAAATAAAAATGCCTAAATGCCTTTCAGTCCTGGTTAGCAATTCTTAATTTTGTTGTTCAAGTAAATGTATGGATAAGCAACAGTGAAACTGAATTCTGCACAGGTAAAAAAGCAACCGTTTGCAAAAAGCCTGGAGTACAACAGCAAGGAAAGTATTAATTCCATCTTAGATTCTCAAAAGTGATCAGTGATTTTGGGTGCCAAACTTGATAGACTTTAAAGGGGTTTGATTTTCAGAGGACAGGTGCTCAGCACTTTCTGAAAATCAGGGCCCTCTAAGATATTTCAAGCTGGGTACTCAAAACAAAATCACTATTCTCTTTAAAAAAAAAAAATCTTGGGCTACTTCTCTTGTTTAACTGAATAATCCATACTGACATTATAGCATTCTAATCATCACCAGAAAGGAAATACAAAGTATTGCTGAAACTGGGATACTAATGCAAGAGTTCTCTGTTTCTCCCAAAAAAAAAAGCTAAATTCTGCTCTCACTTGTCCCAGTGTATAAATACAGAGTATCTATTCTGAAATTTCAGTGGATTTATACCAGAAGAAGTGAGAGAGAAATTTGGCCCAGTGTATCTAATACTGCAAAATTAATGTCAGTGCTTCTGATTTATTAGACACTCTGAGTGGAAATTTACTTTCTTCATCCCTTAGCAATTGGCATTACCAAATACTTTGTAAAATGGTCTTTTTTGTTTCCAGAGAGGTTCCAAGATAACAGAAGCCTCTTATCAGAGCCTGGCTGAAATTTTGACCCTAAAGCTTAATTTTGCTTCTAAAGAGCTTTTATTACCATCTATAAACAAAATCAGGCACTCTAAACTCTAAAATGGCTGCTTGCGCCCCTTCCTTTCATGGAGGCAGTACAAAGTTGTGTCTGTGATGCACTTGTGCCTTTCTTGGGCAAATGCAGTCCATCAGAAAGGGGCTAATTCATAAAAGAACATCTCCCTGCACTTCTAGTGATTTCCTAATGTGCTGGTTGGGTTTTAAAGAAAAATTAATCTGTACTTTTATGACCAGTCTATTTTACTATTGCTTGATGTTTACTTTTTTAAATTTGCCAGAATAATTGTCAACTTCCTCACAAGTTGATTGGCCTATAAAAAAATTATTTGATGTAATGGAAGTTAATTAGATGTCCTACACTAATAAAGCAACAGGCACATCAGAATGCTCCTAATTCCCATGGGATGTGATTATCGGATGAAAATCAACCCCCTAAGATTGTTTTACTGCTGCTCTTTTGTTAATGCAAGAAATGTATATTGTTTGGCAGGCAGAGGACGGTGGCAGATCAGGTTGTTGAATGGCAGTTTCTTCTCAGCTGTATATTTCATACAGATTAATTTACTTCTTTTTAACTGGTAAAATCAAGAATTTTGAGCTGTTTTAACTGTTTGTAATGGTGATGCACAGTACTAGGCAGGTTTAAGGTACAGTAGCTGTATTCAGGCAAGCATATTTTTCAAGTATTTATGTTATATCCTGTAACTTTTATATTGTTGCTGAAATTAGAGCTAGACAAAGGTACTGGATTGATATCCCTAGAGACTCGAGGCCTGTCTTTAACCTCAGCATGGGTATAGCATGAGAAATGGCATTGAAAGCTTCCCTGCACAGCCTCACCAGTGTGGCTCAACTCAGTTCTGGAAGGGCTATCTCTAGAGAGAGAATGAGTATTGCAGACTTGTATAGTTGTCCCCTGATTGCAAGGGTGTCTATAATAGTGATGGGCAAATAGAATAATTGGCTGACTAGCATGAGTGTTGGCCATATTTGGGGAGCTGGATATTTTGGAATGTCAAAGTATTTGACTGCATGCACCTGCAAGTGGGGCTGGAGCGGGAGACAGGGGTTACAAGGAATCGAATATATAAATTTCATGAGAGTGCTTCACGTAACTGATGTCTGAATCATAGATTCATAGAATATCAGTGTTGGAAGGGACCTCAGGAGGTCATCTATTCCAACCCCCTGCTCAAAGCAGGACCAATCCCCAACTAAATCATCCCAGCCAGGGCTTTGTTAAGGCTGACCTTGAAAACCTCTAAGGAAGGAGATTCCACCACTCCCTGGGTAACCCATTCCAGTGCTTCACCACCCTCCTAGTGAAAAAGGTTTTCCTAATATCCAACCTAAACCTTCCCCACTGCAACTTGAGACCATTACTCCTTGTTCTGTCATCTGCTACCACTGAGAACAGTCTAGATCCGTCCTCTTTTGAACCCCCTTTCAGGTAGTTGAAAGCAGCTATCAAATCCCCCCTCATTCTTCTCTTCTGCAGACTAAATAATCCCAGTTCCCTCAGCCTTTCCTCATAAGTCATGTGCTCCAGCCCCCTAATCATTTTTGTTGCCCTCTGCCGGACTCTCTTCAATTTTTCCATATCCTTCTTATAGTGTGGGGCCCAAAACAGATGAGGCCTCACCAATGCCGAGTAGAGGGGAATGATCACGTCCCTCGATCTGCTGGCAATGCTCCTACTTATACAGCCCAAAATGCCATTAGCCTTCTTGGTAACAAGGGCACACTGTTGACTCATATCCAGCTTCTCGTCCAGTGTATCCTCTAGGTCCTTTTCTGCAGAACTGCTGCCTAGCCACTCGGTCCCTAGTCTTTAGCAGTGCATGGGATTCTTCCGTCCTAAGTGCAGGATTCTGCACTTGTCCTTGTTGAACCTCATCAGATTTCTTTTGGCCCAATCCTCTAATTTGTCTAGGTCCCTCTGTATCCTATCCCTACCCTCCAGCGTATCTACCGTTCCTCCCAGTTTAATGTCATCTGCAAACTTGCTGAGGGTGCAGTCCACGCCATCCTCCAGATCATTAATGAAGATATTGAACAACACCGGCCCCAGGACCGACCCTTGGGGCAGTCCGCTACATACCAGCTGCCAACTGGACATGGAGCCATTGATCACTACCTGTTGAGCCCGATGATCTAGCCAGCTTTCTATCCACCTTATAGTGCATTCATCCAACACATACTTCTTTAACTTGCTGGCAAGAATACTGTGGCAGACGGTATCAAAAGCTTTGCTAAAGTCAAGGAATAACACGTCCACTGCTTTCCCCTTTGAGAGTCTGAGTTAAGATTCTCAAATCCAGCTGGTGCAACCTCAGTGAAATGCATCATGAACCAAAGGGTTGGGGAGGGGGCGGTCTGGCTGTGCTATTGGTGTCCACCCTAAGAGGTAGGAGATCTTATGTCCCAAAGCTAGATCTGGCAGCGTATGACACTGTCTTGTATGTTATTCCCACAATGGGAACAACGAACAGATGGGAACAGCCTTATCCTGTTACTTAGCACTATGCATTTTGTGGAAAACACCAGTTTAGTTCCCACTGCTTGGAGATATCGGAGAAACACATAGAAAAGGTGCTGTTTTAGTAATGCATGTTTGCGTAGATGGTCTGCTCATGGAGAATGCATGCTACATAGCACCCATCAAACTGTAGTGCTGAGCCTGAGATTTTTAAAACAGAAATGAACATCAGCACTGGTGAAGTAGCTAATGAGCTGATAGACACAGCTGCGGTTGTGAGGACTGGCCTAACTACATGATTTGACATGCTACCAATACCCAGCTTTATTGTCTTTTTTATTTTAGAAATCTTTTAGATTTGAATACAAAATCATTCCAAATCAAAATTTTAAAATAGGAGAAAATAAAGATTTTGCTGGGCTTTTCACCACCCCACACAGTGAGGGTTCCAGTCCTGCATGCCCTCCGCACCTGTATGTCCAGGGAGTAAATGGGCCTTCCCAGATCAGATCATCAAGGTGATCTATGCATCAGTTTACAATAGAGTATATACTATTAAGCTGTGCAGTCATAGGTAATGGCTAGTTAAGTCAGTTTTACGTATCCCCCCACGTCCAGCTGTATGTGGTGTTTATTCTAGTTATTGGAACTGGAAGGTAGTTGTATCTGGTTTAGTACTAAAATCCTACCCCATCCCCCTTTCTCCTGAACTGTTAAACAAGGAGTAGTATTATGTGGATGTTCTCCCTTTACCTCACTGCAGATTTGAAAATATAAACCAGACACAGAAGACGTATTGTGAAATAGCCAGCTGGCTGTGCCTGGGTATTCCTGTAGGCCTGTCACTACCCTTTCCCCTTTAAAATTAACCATGCTAACAATATTTGCTCTGTGCAAGCAATTATATGGCCAATGGGTGAAAGGGAGGCAAAGGAAAGCCAGAATCTGAGAAGGACAGATGCATTGCTCTCCACGTCCATGAAAACTACAGTGGGTCCCATACACAAAAATCTCCCTGAGGTACTAAACGCCAACTCTCCTTAGCAGCCTGAGGTCACATCTAGTGTTAATGTGTAGCTTATAATAAGAACAAATGCTAGTTTGTGTAGATATGGGCTTGAACATCCAAGTTTGGATTTGAACTCCCACAAGGTTCATTGGTGTTCAGATCCAGGGTTTTGTTTCAGGTCTATCACTGGTTTGCATCACCTGGGACACCATGGAAAAATGGATGATTCATCTCCACAGCCTTTGGTCCCAGTGTGGTGCCTGAGTAAATTCCATGGATCCCCTCTGGTCTGATTTAAAGGGTCTACATTGAGGGTACAGCTATTCTGCCTGCCACTGCCCCCTGGCCATTCAGTGGGAATTAATGGTGCTCATCACAACATTAACCGCTGTGCACCAGCCTCTACCTGGCTAGAAGAAGGGATGAAGTTCAGGCAGTGGCAACACAGCTCCCGAGCGAGCCATGCTTGGGTGGATGAGGAACAGGCACTCCATGCTGATGCCACAACATTTCTTGGGTTGGGGACTGATTCCTTGTTAGAAGGCCACAATCCCTGCCTATTCCCTGAGCTCATAAATCCCTCATCCCTGAGAGGATGCTAGCTAGGAATCTCCATGCCTCCTGCAGGTTTTCCATCAGTTAGGAGAACTTACCTCTCCCTACCTTATTTTCCCCACTTATAAAATGGTGCTACTATTTCATTGACCTATTCATATGTATACAACGAACATATTCAGGGCTTTGTGAGGTGTACAATCCTTAAACATAAATCTGCCCCCCTTCCCCCCCCCCCCAGTGTGTGGAAACAGTCAACCTTAATAAACTTATTAGGGACATTTATTTCCAACATTTTGCCAAAATATTTACAACACACAACCTCACAGTTATATGATTGAGAGATGAACCAATTAATGTTTGCAACGTACATTGAATGTATAAAGAACCATTGGCAGTCTCAGCAGAGCGAATGGCTGGATAGAGAGCTCAGCAACTGAATATGCATAGAGCCTTTGCTCCTCCTGGTCCCTCCAGGGCAGAGCGAGGCACATCCACAGGGCAGTGTAGGGAAGTGGGCACTGTTGCTGTCTGGGTTATGAATTCATGGAGCACTTCAGTTTCCCTGTGTGTCCTTCAGGCACCTTTCACAACCATTAACATTGGGGGGTGGGGATTGGGAGGGGGCATAATCACAATCCTATATTGAGGGCGGATGTCAATCCTTTGCAAAAGGGTGGGAGTAACATGTGCCAATGCTAAGGGAGGAAAGCTCATGGGTTACTGTGCAATCCTTGCACAAGTAGTCCTAACTGGATTAGTTACGTGACTGAGGCAGGATTATCTAAGGGAATGTGGCACCCAAATCCTGTTGAAATTCAATGGGAGTTAGGTACTGAACTCCTTTAGGGTCTTTTGCAAATCCCAGCCTCAGTGCTCCCCAAAGTGAGTAAGGGTTGCACAGTCTAAAGCTACTTTGTAGGATCAACAAAAGTTTTCCCTCTGAACTGACCGTTGTGCTCCCTCCCCCACCTCCTGTGTTTCAGAAGGATGATCCAGACGACTGCCCCATTGAACTCAGTAAGGTACAAAGTGTAAAAGTTGTGGCCAAGAAGCGCAGGGACCGCAGCCTTCCTCGGGCCTTTGAAATCTTCACCAACAATAAGACCTATGTTTTCAAGGCCAAAGACGAGAAGAATGCTGAAGAGTGGCTTCAGTGCATCAATGTAGCCGTAGCACAAGCTAAAGAAAGGGAAAGCAGAGAGGCAACCACGTATCTGTAAAACCGTCAGCCTGTCTAACACTGAGCTTTTGCATCTGCCTTTGAAATGCAAAGATACTTCATCCTGTTTATCACAGAACCAAACAAAGTGATAAGAAACAAACCTTATTTGTGGGAGTAGTCCCTGTGGATTCAGTGGTTTTGGCTACTGCAGGGAACGCTCAAGTGAGTAATGGCTGCAAGATCAGGCCCGTAGACAGTTACCATTGGCAACAAAGTAGCTCAAAGCAACTCATCTAATTGCTATAAAGTGAATATCTTTCCAACGGTGACTTTAGTTTACAGCTAATGTGGTGAAAGATGCTCCTTTTGAACATACATGGAATTTACATAGCAAATTCTATATTTTGCAGCATGTTTTATTGTTAGATGATATCGGTAGCAAATGATATTGAGAAACTAATCTGACAGACACTGGTACACAAAAGCTGCCCTGTAGCACTATTTTTCAGCATGTATATATTTACATTTTTCTCACTTTGTTACATAAGCAGCTAATCTAGACTGTTAACCCCTGCAAAGTAAAGTGGTTTATGTAATAAAATCCAGCATTCCAAGCTATTTTTGCCTATCCTTTTAAGGTGACTTGATACAGGCTGAAGTGTATATATGTGATTATATCGTGATGGTGGTGGTGGTATCTCATTTTACCCTCTGCTAAAAGCAGCAAAAGAAAATCTCTTCCAGGCAGTAACATTTGCAGAGATTTCAAAGTCCAGTCATTTCCAAAAAGGCCATTTTCATGGGGAAAAAAGTTTCAAATGAAACATTTTGAACTGCTTTAATCATTATTCTTTTAAAAGATTTGTGTCTTTGGTTTGATGAGAGAAAGGGTCCATAGTATATTTTCAAATGTTTCTTGCAAATGCAAAGATATTACAAAGCCAGAAGTACATTCAGCTTT
This sequence comes from Terrapene triunguis, assembly GCF_002925995.2. Classification (NCBI taxonomy): domain Eukaryota; kingdom Metazoa; phylum Chordata; order Testudines; family Emydidae; genus Terrapene; species Terrapene triunguis. The sequence continues at coordinate 27,734,899 of NW_020664439.1, read as the reverse complement.
GCAACGGATCCTCTATTTTATATGGCTTCTAACAGGTCAATGTTTGGTCAGTTTGTTTAGGTTTCAAATCATAGGCATGGCCTGAGGCGAAATGGGTAAATGCTAAGGTGCAATTCAAGCCATTATGATAGAGTAGGACTTAAGTGATTTCAATGTCAGAGATCAATATGCTAAGAGAAAAAATTGAAGAGAAGGTGAAAACAGTCTATGAACACAGTGCTGTGTCAATTGAGAATATGAAGAACTGTAAGGCACTGAAGGATCAAACCAATGACCTGGAAAATAAATTTAGATTAAAATATATTGGGCCTAATTTATCTCTGGCGCATTGTCACTGAAGCCAATGGAGTTGCACCCAGGATGGCCTGGGTTCATGATAGTCCCCAAAGCCATGGAGATAGGATAAGCTGAAAAATTTTCTTTCCAGTAGATTATGAAGGTGTTGGAGATGGATTATTATAATTCCTTCTTCAGTGTACCATGGCGCTTGGCATCCCTAGAAAGCCCAGTTCGACAACAGTGTTAAAGACCAATAGTGGAGGTTCTGTGACATAGGCTTTACATAACCTGCTCTGAGTCAGATACTATGTCCTTTACCTGCAGCTGTAAACTAGCACTGAACACACCATTACATGTGAGTTTCATAAACCTATTTTCAGCTGTCACCATTGAGTCTAATACTTGCATAACTGACTTTTCTTGCAATGGGTGATAAAGTTGAAATTAGCATAGAAATCTGAACCTAGAGGCTGATTTTCAGCAATATAGGGTTACCATATTTGAACTTTCAAACAAGAGGACACTCCGGGGGGGGTGTAGCCCCACCCCCTAGCCACTCCCTCCCAATTCCCGCCCCCCTGACTGCCCCCCACAGAACCCCCAACCCATCCAACCCTCCCTGCTCCTTGTCCCCTGATCGCCCCTTCCCGGGACCCCTGCCCCTAATCACCCCCCGGGACCCCACCCCTTATCTAAGCCTCCCTTATCTTTGTCCCCAACTGCCCCCTCCTGAGACCCCCCCACCCTACCTGTCCCCTGACTGTTCTGACTCCTATCCACACCCCTGCCCCCGCCAGATCCCCGGGACTCCCACGCCTATCCAACCGCTGCCTGTTCTGTAGCGGCACAAACAGCTCCTGCTCCCGTTTTGCTACCGGTGTGCTGAAGCTGCAGGGGCTTTTGCTGCCGGAGCGGCCCCAAGTGAGCGGCTCAATCCGGCGCGGCTGCCCTGTCAGCCGCTTTTGGGTCTTTAAATAGCCGTCCAGGGGGAAATCCCGGACATTTTTAGCTTTTTACAAATTCCCCCCGGACGGCTATTTAAAGACCCAAAAGCCGGACATGTCCGGGGAAAGCCGGACATGTCCGGGGAAACCCGGACGGATGGTAACCCTAAGCAATACCAAGTACTCACAGCTCTCTTTATTTCCATTGGAGTTGTAGGCAATCAGCAACTTTGAACATTAGTCCCTAGTTAGATCTTAACATTTTATTCTGTCTGGATTTAAGTCCACTGACATCTTGGAAGAAATGTGATTTGATAGTTGTTGGAGTGAGGATAAAAGTATGAACCTGGAACACAAACTGCTTTATCCTTAGACCTCTCTATGGAGGCCAGGATGATTAGTTTTTTCTTCCCATCATCTTTTTGCAATGTGTTTGAGGATAAGAAGGCCGTCTGTATCTCAGCAAAGGAAATGAGAGATTCATCAGGGATTTTAGCCACATAGGGGATTTTATTTTTCTTAATGTGGACTTTGATTAGATTTTTCTTCATATCGGTTTCCTAAATGTTACTGCCACAGCATTTATTTACCTGGGTTTCTGGGCCAGATTTGCAAAGCAGCCTCTAAAACTGCCTTGTAAAATCTGCCTATATTACGTATACAAATATATATATATATATATATATATATGCATATGCAAATTACAACTTGCATATGCAAAGCAGGTAATTGTGCAGACAGCTGCCTATTTGCATGTGCAAGTTCTCTTTTGTGCACAAACATTTAGTGGGAGCAATAGACGTAGCTCTTCATTGATGAGTATTTCCTTTGATATTATCACCTATTAGTAAATGTTTGTATAGCACTTGAATTTATAATGTGCTATATAAGTGTTAACTGGTGGTGTTTTGATTTGTAAATTTACCAACACTCTGTATTTCTTTTTATTGTTGGGTGTGTGTGACGCTTTCTCATGGAGGCCAGAACCAAAAGCCAATTTGTTAGCCCTCTGTGTCAGCAAGAGAGAGATTTACTGGAGCTTGAATTTTGTGTTAGCTCCCTCACGCACCAGTCAGTCAGCCTTATCATCAAAGTCCTCGAAACTCTGCCAGTCTTAACCTTCGCTTTCAGGTTACATTCAGTGAATCCCAGTTCCCAAACCTTCTGGAAGTGTGTTCCTCTGCAGTATCCAGCTCCTATCACAGGACACTCACAGAAATTATCAAGTCTGCTGTCTCCAAAGAGTCAGAATACACACCAGCCTGGTGGCTCATCTGTGGGGGGAGTCAGTTTTCAGCATCCTCAACCCACATGAGTGGGGAATCCACCTTTCACAGATTCCAAGAGCGCTAGCCCCTTTTGTCCCTTAAGTGACGGATAACAAAGGAGTCCCTTTTCTTCCCTTTATAGTCCAGAAAACCTTTGAAATGTATTATTTGAAAAGCAAGCCTAGGCGAAGTTCCTCTCCCTTGCTGTTTGCCCATCAAGGTGCAGATGCAAAACCTCTGCTTCATCAGCTGTTCAATTTGTTTTTTTGATTGGTTTGATCACTTTGTTTACCTTAGATGCAAATGTCCTTTGATTGAAATCAAGCCATGCTGTTTTCTCATCCACCTGTTAGCTTGATCCACGCAGACAGGTAAATCCATATTCCTTTGTCTAGGGCAGGCTTGTTTATCAGCTGCCTCCAAAACATGTTGCAAGAACATATTTCCAGCACACACAACTCTTTATATG